>NC_072854.1:90921243-91224273 GCF_028858705.1 Grus americana
TCAGTTCTACCAGGTTAGGCATTTGCGATCCATGCCTCATTTTACAGTGCAAGCAGAAACTTGAAGTACTATTGTTTACGAGGGAGTGGTGCATTATTTTTAAGTATTCTGACAGATACTGTTAAAAAAAAAAAAGTTCTTTTTTTCTTCTAGGGAGAGGAAGGAAACAGGCTTGGTTTTTTTGCTTTTTTCTGGGTCTGTTCCTAGACTCCATCATTTCCACACTTGTAAAGCCAATGCAAATGGACTACGTCAAGTTGCAAGGTGGGACAAGGGGTTGCAACTGATCTGTCAAAAGGCAGGTCTGTACTTTAGGGCCTAGAAATGTTATGTTTTTCAATGCCACATTTGGAAGAAATGTTTAACAGAGCACAACAATTTTTTCCAACCATTATTTCTGAGAATGGAATTATCAGATATTTTAGCTTAATTCACAAACTCCAAATTTCAGGCAGGTACACTGCATATCAAATTTCAGTTTAAATTACTGTATTCTCCTGTACTTAAAATCACTCAAAAGCTTTTTTTTTTCCAATGGAAAGCAAGCAGCAACCTTAATTGTAGGCATCGCTACAGGCTCCACCTATGACATTTAATTGCTGATATAAAGAAAGGACTGATTTCAAAGGTCATACCTAAGGATGATCTAATTTGATGATACCTTATCTTCTCAGCTCTTGCTTTCTTAGCCATAACATGACTATTGGGTGTACCCTTGGCTGTGAAAGGGGAGGTACACAGTGCATTTGCAGTACTCCTGTGCCCCCTAGAGCATTATATTGAAGAACTCGGAATTGACTTTGATTGCTAGGGATATAACATAGGTTATAGATTTTTAAAACTGATTTAAAGTAATGTAAGGTTGAAAGACTTATACAAAACATTTTCAGCAAAATTTCCTTTCTGTTATGTCCTTGAGATGCCCTTCAGCTGGCAGCTTAACCTAAGTGCTGTTAGACTATTTATAGCAGACTTTTTAATCGCACTTAGGTATTTATAAAACATCCTGTCTAGTGAAGGTTTCCATGGTCTGCTTTCATTCTCTTCTGCTGATAGTGAAGGCTATATAATATCTGAGGCAGTGAGGTAGACCAGCAAGCCAGGCACTGTTTATTAGTTATGGATTCCACATATTCTAAAAGGCTGCTTTCAAATCATAGTGCAACCATTTAGGAAACGAACGTAGTAACACAGACCTGCAGTTAGTATAACCTGACATTTAAGTCCACTGAGAATCTTACCTCCTGTTACATTAACTCCAGAAGAAGACATTAACAGAAAAAGACATTTTCAGGCAACCCACAAAACAGCCCTCTGTAATTGTCATGCTCAGAAAATAACTCTATATTCCAAACTTTTGCACAGTATCAAAGCACTGATGCCGAGATAAGCTCTTAATCAGTGATCAATTTATAAATCAATGCACCTACAGTTAATTAAATGACACATAAGCAAGACAAAGCCAAGTATGTCTGAAAAGATAAGAGAAACAATAGTTAAAAACAAGCCATGAAATAAAGCCTCACTGACAGTAAGGAGAGGCTCTGGATCGAATTATCCAGCATCAATAAAGCAAATGACTTCCTGATCTCAAACTGAACCAAAATGGGCAACTGTTCCATTCTTTAGTTCTTTGAGACTTCTCTAAAAGCTATCCATACTATTTGACATTAAAATTTTAACCTTACATGCATCCCTACTACAGTTCAGTGCTAACTGTACTAATTTTTTGTTGTTCCTGTTCAGTATTTCTCACAGCATGTCTGAGAAATCTATGTGCATTTCTTAGTTTTTATTTGAGGTATCAATGTCCACAGAGAAAAATGTACCCTTTTTAATCGAGTCTTGAGTCATTTTCTCAACAGAAAGAGGTGTTGGGTAACAAACAGCAAAGCTTTGGTCATACAGAAGATGCCATCTGATAGATACAAGAACATAACATTATAATCGTTGTGTCTGCATTAGCTACCTTATCATTTTTGTATGTTGGTATTTCTTAAAAAAAGGAAAGAACAGGAAAAAAAAGAAACCCTCCACAAAATTTTTGAGTTTTTATTTTCAGGAATTATACCCAAATGATTTCTCTGTTCTGTTTCATGATGACTGAAATCTGTCCATCTAGCATGAGGAACTGATAAACTTTTTTCCACATAAATTGCAATCAGAGTTTATGGCATTTTTTACTGAGCCAAAAAAAATCAATTATTTGTCTACTCATTTCAGAAAGTACAAAGGCTCCTTTTCTTTTTAGGGAGTGTATCCCAAGTTATTTGTGGAATACTGCCATTCAGTCATTATCATCAAATTATGTTCCTATGTGGAGCATGAATACTAAATAAAAATAGGCAGCTATCCAGTACAGAGGGATGACTCTGTTCTGTGTGCTATTTCAGATGGCCCAGGTACTACCAGTATTTAATCAATGATATCAAAGAGTCTTGATAAATGTAAAAAGAGTGTGATTGATATTGCACAATCAGAGAAATGGACAAAGTAATATTAATGGCATTTGTGGACTGCTAAGACTATTGTGGGACACATTTCAATCATGTTTTCTTCAGCATCAGCAGGGAGTAATTTTGTAACAAAGTTTGTAAAGAAATTTAAGATTAATTTTAAAGCTGCATATAAAGTTCCGTTACCCTTGATCTCAAATGAAAATACCTTTTAGGGGAAATCAAAGGGCATGTATCAAAGATGACCCATTTGGTCAATGGGCCATGCCCTAAAGCACAGTCAGTGCTTTTTCCTTTCTCTGAGCAAGGCCTGATACTCTAGGCCCAGCTCTGTGAGCAGCCATCCATGGCCAAGGTCTGCAGGAGCTTCCAACTCCATTGTGCGAGGCAGCTTTCAGTCCCTCTTTGAAATTATCATCCCACCAGTGTCCTAAACTTAGAAGAACTCATTCCTCATGGGCTTATTTCTCATTTTTAAATTCATAGTTTTTACAATCTCCTCTCCCCCTCTTTTAAAGCCTCCTTAGCAGCTCTGAAGGCCCCTGGGCCAGGGAGCCCTGTGCACTGGGACACTCTCTTTAGAGGCCTGGTGGAAGCTCCCAAGGCAGCTTGGGGAGGCCTCCTCAATGCAGCCTCCCAGGACAGCCACGAGGAGCAACTCGTTGACATGTTGCCACACCTGATTGCACACTGGGACAAAATGGCGCTGCACACCTGCAGCAAACATTGGCTGTTTGTCTAGCAAACCTCCATTTCCAGAAGCATTTCTCCTTGCACTACACATACTTACCCCGTTTACCAATGCGGAGCAGAGGCCTGGCATCATACTACGTTCAACCGTTTCAAGCACGAACCCATATCCTCAGGCCTCCGAGGTGAGGGGTCTGAGGCGGCTGCACCGGGGTCCTCAGGCCGCTGGGGGCTGCTGTGGGGCCTCCCCGCAGCGCTTCTCGGGCTCACCGCCAGCGGCGAGCACCGTTGGCCCAGCCGGCGCCGGGTGCCCCTCAACCCCGGCCCTCGGCCGGGAACGCGGGCCCTGGGTGACATGAAGGGGCTCCCGTCTGTCGCCCTTCGCGCGTGGTGCGCTTCTCCCCTTTGAAATGTCTGGCCGAAAGGACGAAGTCTTTTGGAAGCGCCGCCGCTGCGGGCGTCGCGGTGCCGTCTGTGAGGGGTCCTAATGGCTGGCGGGGCGCGCGCCAGCGGCTCTGCCCCGCCGCCGGCGAAGGGAGGGTGGCTGCGGCGCTGGGCTCGTCCTACCAGGGAAAAACAGGAGAGAGCCTCCCCGGCCATAAACTGAAGAGACTTTCAACGGATGCTTCCTTCACGCTTGTTTGTTGTTTACATACGTTAGCAGGGTGTGGGCGCAGAGGCAGACGAGGACAAAGCACCAAACCCTGCCGTGTCACCACGGAAATGTCGGGGGGTTCCGGGGTGCTGACGGGGCGGGGGGCGCCTCTCACTGGGGCTCCAGCCGCGGGTACTCGGGGCACCTTCACCTCCCAGACTGCCGACGAGGTACTCTAATGGGCTGGGTACACCCACGTCTGGCTGGGTTATGTGAGTCTGTGCAACATGGGAGCGGTTTTTTTATGAAAACTTGTCAAGGAAACCCAGCCGTTTCTCTGCGATACCAAGAAAACGAGAGACCCACGAAGGCATGGACAACTGGCATGACGGCTTCTTCCCTGCTCCAGGCTGTGCTGGCAGCCCTCATGGCTGCGTGGTTTCATAACCATATGCGAGTTTATAGAATATGCAGAGCTGGGTAAGGTCAAGGGAAGCAACCTGAGTTCCCCTTTTTTTGCTGCAGCCCTCATCTTCATCAATTTGCAGGCTTTCATCGGTTTCTGATGGATGTGGCAGTTAGATAATGCTATTATAATTTAATAATTTTATAAACAGGCCTCTATCTGGCTCTGAACAATTCCCTGAATTTGTTCAAATCTCAGTTGCAGTACTAATTTAGTGCAGGTTGTATTTCAGAAAAATGCCCTGTAATGCCATTTATAATCCAATGAGACTGTGCAATCTTACAAGATCTGGATTGCTTACCAAACAATAAAATACCGTTACCACATCCTATACTGAGATATGGCAATTGCCTGTGTCCTCTAAGTCTTTTCAATTTAAAGTACTGCCAGAGCTTCAGCACAATATATCCTATAAGTGCGATGGGAATTAAGCATTTCAGAAAATGATGTTTCGCATGTCACTCTCAAATTCCCATTGACAATATGCCTTTGTCCTCAAACACCTAAATAACTTTAAATACATGACCAAGCTAAAGGGAGTTAGGCACAGAGTGTCAGTTGAATTTCAGTAACATATGGCTACATACCACCCTGGAAAATTCCATCAGAATCTGTTCTTGACTTCAGTGTTTCTCCTACATCTGGGAATATGGGGATAAGGATGCTTTTGTTTCCCATTTTGCGCTCTCTGTTTAGACTGCTAGTCCCCACCTCAGAACGGCTATCACAGTCTGACTAGACAATGTCTGGCACAATGCAGCCCCGTAATCCATGCTGTAAAAATGCTAGGTACCAGAATTAAAATTATCTCCAATATTTAAGGCACTCATCACTCTGCTATCCAAACACAAAAGGTAGTGATGTTGCCCCTTAAGTACAACTAATCCCCAAAAGTGGGGTTGTTCACATATTTTGCATGATCTGTGGAGTGGCCTCATCTTAAAGATGCTATGAACACCACAGTGTTTAAATTGTCCTGTTCCTGATGGTTTAAATTCCTAAATTTAAACACAGCATATCATGAAGTCAGAAACAAAAAACTTGAAGCGATCACCGGGATGTATGTGTTTAACTTTCCATTTGTGCTGCCCCCACTGTCAATTAAGGCTTATCTAGCATTTGGTGTTAGTCATTAAAAAAAAAAAAAAAAAGTTATGGAGCGCATAGCGCCACGTTCCAGTCAAATGCTTTAGCAAAGGCTGCTGTTATGAAAAGGATTTTCTAATAAGGGGAATAATGATCTTCAGATTCTGACCTCCTGGCACAGCAGTGAGGTTTATCAGGAGGGGCATGTGACTAGTTAAGACACACAGCCCCAGCTTGAAGGAAACAGCTGCTCATTTCATGCTTTAGCACTTGGCAGCTGGACAAGGAAGGGTGATGTTTGTGTTGAATACCTCTGCAGAACCAAGTACAGTAAGTGATTTTCCCTGTTTTGTTTTGTTTTTCTAAACTGCTACTGCTTTCCTATTTTCATCCTAGACCTTTCATAAAAACACTCAAGGGTGAGGTGTATTTTTGTCACCTCATTGATAAGCAGTCATTCGTGCTCAGAATGCCTATATTTTCCTGACCTGTGATTAACAATAGCGTTGGTTTTGCTCTTGCGGGAACAAGACAGGTACGGTGTTTTATTCTCATGCTAGCCGGGGAGGGAAAATGGTGTTTATTTACTCAGATGATGGTGTGAAGAGGTTGTTTAAGGTGAGTGTATTTTCCTTTGTAGAGCTAATCAATAAGTAATGATGCAAGTTGAGTATAGAGCAATTTCAGTATTTGGCTTAAAAGTACTCATGTAAGGAATTGACAGAGATACTCCCTCAAAATAGTGTGATTGGTCTGAAGAAAGTTGCTTGTGACTGGTTACTTTCTGAGGGTGAATGAAGACATTTTCTTGGAAAGAAAAAGGTAGAAGCAGAGAAATACAGGAAGACAGTGAAGATGTACTGATTAAGATATGATTGAGTCATTCTGGATAATAATGTGTAATTAGGTTGTGAAGATTGAAAAAATCCACCCTAAAACCAGGGAGCGAGTCTCCTAAATATCTCTAGGTTTTTAATCCAATTTATTTTTGGATACTTGCATTTTTGATGTTTTTGCTTCATGAATGATTGATTTCCCCATCTGATAATTTTTGACTGTTACAGTCTGAAGTTTTGCTTTAAAACACAAGAATTGGAGTATCAGATATATGTAAAGGAACTTTTGATCAATTATTTATGTAGAGATTAATCTCCTTTTTTTTTTGGAGGAAGACTTAGGAAGAATGAGAACAAATGAATGGGTGACGGATCTTGATATGTGATGAGACTGAGGGATGCCAGGTGCATTGGGAAAGGTTAAAGAGGGACAGAGGTAGAGAGCAGTGGGGTCCTGTTGAGGAAGGTGTATATCAAGTGAAAAAGTCTGAATTTCAGAACAGGACCAAGGGTAAACACTGGCAGGTTTAGTGAATCGTGTGGTCCCTCCTTTAAAGATGGGGAGAATAATCCTTATTCAAAGACTTCTCACGTCAGAAAGAGAAACTTTATTTATTTCTCCCTGAAGACTTTTGTTTTACTTTTAAACCGTAGTTTATGGCTTTGCCAGTTAACTGGAAATTTTATAGGAAAATGTCAATCAGTTTCAATTGTTCACAAAACCAGAAGTCTGCCTGGCTTCCTGCCTGTTCGCGTCTCCGAGGGTAGACTGCCTTTGAACCAAGAGCTCAAGTACTATCAGGCTGTGGTTGCACTGCAGCCCTCCCACGCAGATGGCACACGACGCTGTGGGTGCAGCAGGCTTAGGAGGGCTCGAGGTGCCTGGATTTGTGCTCAGGAGCCCCTAATCGCCTGGGAACCTTGGCTACAATGGGGCCCCTGAGGCCTGTCTGGGTCTCCATCCCATGTGGGGCAGGGAGAATAATTGGTTCTGCTCTTGCTTTTTTATTCTGATCCCAGAATACCTCTTTTCTTCCCCAGACTTATAGGAATTCCTCATTTTGGGGAAGACTATCCCATGGTGTGCTTGTTTGCAAAAGTATTTTATGTTTGTGATGAATGTTGTCTGTTGAGCAAGCTGCCTGGTCAGATGAGAAGGTCTGTTGAAGGACCATGCTTTGAACCTAAGTTAAACTCCACATCCACCAGAAAATAGATAGGAGCTCGGACCATTCCTGCTGTACCACCCTCTTCCCTATCTCTGGCCCAACCACGGTGCCAGGGTTGGTGCAGAAGACTGATGTAAAGCCATATGGTTGCATCAGCTGGATTACGAGCCTGCTATATGTGCCTCTTGTGCAACTGATTTTATCCTCAGGCATCCTTTGGAATTAAGTGTGGTATAAAAAGGAACGATTGATGATTGCATAGTAAGAATTAGATAACTGCACTGCTGAGCTCTCCTTCAGGTAACATATGTCTGAAAACATGCTGTCACAGCAGTCACTGAATTGCCTCAAAGAACAGGTGAGGAGAGCTCTGTTTTGTGCCTCTAACTCAACATTTGGATCTACAAAATTTAAGGTAAACAACCCTGCTTTATTTACAGCTTCCAGCAGTCATTACCGTATCTTATTTTGAATGAAATACAAGACTCATGACTAGACTTTTAAATCCTCTGTCCACAAAATAAAACTTGATCAGCATTACAAGATTTTCAAGGGTGCAGTTGTTTCAATCCTTATCACCAACCCATTTTGCTATGGATACTTACCATTAAACACAGTGTACTTTGAGAAACAAGAGTATTGCAGTTTTCAGGCTCTCCTCACTTTATGGCTTTTCTGATGAATTACAACTGCAGCATCTGTTACTGCAGCACCAGTCATGGGACACCGTTGGGGCACACTGGTTTTGTACTTGAGTAGAAGACACAACCTCTGTACCACCACTCTTTTATATTATTTTATAATATCTTGATCTCGCAAAAAGACGTGCTCAGCTTTCCGAATATCCCCCTGCCCCATATGTTCATGTAAGCCAGGCAGTTCTGCATAGGCATGAAGTACGTGAATTAAATTTCAGCATGCTTTGTTTGGGGAAGTGCTCAGCCCTTGTATTTCCCATTAAAGCATGTCCAGAAAGTCCAATACCTAACAGAAATTCTTCATCCTGGAATTTTTTTTATTACATAGCAGAGGAGATTCAGTAACAGCGTGACCATTGCTGTCCCTCTGCAGAAGTTCAGCGCGTACTTGTATCGCTGTAAGTTTCCTGTTAAATCCTTTTCCTTTACTCTGAGGAAATGATCAGGGCAGCCTTACAGTTCTCTGGGCATATTTCTGCTCTATAGCAAAACATCTAGCTGAAGAGTAACCACAGTTTTGCCAGTCCCTCTCTCTAGCTGAAAATGTCACTAAACACAGGAGTGACCCTCAGGATGTTCCTGAAGAAAGAGAGGAAACTACTTGTAAAAATACTGAAGGGGTACTTCTGTGGTTTTCTTTTTTTCCTAAGCTGTCCGGGCCCAGCTACAGAACATTTTTATGGGTACTCTAAAAAACTTGCACAGAATGTTTTCTGTTAGCATATTTGTGGTATAATGGCTTTTCACCGCTAAATTTGAAAGACATGTTTTCACATTGGCCCTCCTTTTAAGTCAGGAATGGCAGTGTCTTATAAATGTCTTGAATAAAAAAGCTGAAACAAATTCTCAGGTCTTCTGATTTTTGCTGTTCATTGCTTTTCTCTGCGCTTTTTTTATTCGGTGTGAATAGCCAGTGCAGTAGTACTTTTTCATTAATATGTTTTCTTATTGGTATAACATATCTAGAAACCACCTGACCACCAGATTAGAGGCATTAGGACAGGGGAGAACTTTTCTCTTGTAGTGAAGGTAAAAGAATATCAGCTTCAAGCACTGGCAATATCAACAAAGCAGACTTGGCAAATCCAGTTCAGATACAAAGACTAATCCTGCAAATGCATAGGTATATGCTGACCTGAACTCATGAGTGGTCCCATCGGAAAGTTCAGCTTACCTATAAGTGTGTATGGGGTCAGGGTCAAAGTGTGGGTGTGTGGAAATACCCACACGACTGATGTTTACAGCTCAGTGGAAAATACGATTACCCCTGAGAATTACTCTGATTGTTTTGGTGGCCATCTGTTGTCTCACTTCTCTGAATAACTGCCCCCCTTGCTGCAGTGACCTCTGACCACATTCAAATAGGTGAAATGGTTTGACACTCTCTACACTGTATTGTCCCACCTGTGATTTATGCATGTCATCTTTACTAATGATCTGGAGTTTCTCAGGCAAGGGGAGAAGGCTTAAACATCTCAAGAACCTGCCAGGCATAATAATTTGTGCAAAATCAGTGAAACCTGAGCTATTCTTGTTCAGATACTTTATATATTTAGTTCTTGCAAACAGAAAATAACCGTATCATCTCAAATTACCACAAATTTATTATTAGTGATTCAGCATTATGTCTGCTTTGGACTACCACAAAAATCATACCAAGCTTAATATACCAGTAGCTAATATATATTGATATTATGTGTTATGTATGTCAATACATTTCCATATAGGACTCCTTCCATTACTGTTAAAACTGCCTCTCTTTTCCACTCCTGCTATGGAAACAGATGTTCCACTCAGAGTAGTGGTGGGCTGAGAGAATCTGGAGTGTGGGAAATGTCTGCAGGAGCAGGATCTCTGAGATGAGCAAGGATTTTCCGTTCATTTTGAAGTATATTTTGCTCCCCATGCCTGAAGCAGGTTGATGGTTTTCAGTGTAGAAATCTGTCTCAGAGGTTAGTATTTAAGTCATACATTATATGATCAATAGATTGAGCATGACTTATATTGGGTGTATTTGCATGCTTGCTAAACGTGTTGATGAGGCTGCCTTTGACACGTGAACCAAGGTTGCATGTATTCTTTGTCATGATGTTATATTCTTTTTCATATTATTTCAAAAGACATAACATTTCTCCAGCTTAAAGTCTGGTCTCACCAAATTGAATTTCTTTAATCCGAAATAGCATTATTACAGATAGGCTTCCATTCATAACCCATAATTCACTTAGGTCCACCTAATCCGTAATCTTCATGCTAGTTCATATGGCATGAATTGGTGAGTTCTGTTTGTTTCGCAGCTACCCAGTGTTTGAACCCAGAGTTTGTTTGGAAATTTCTGATGTTGCTAGTGGAAAGTAAAAAAAAAAAACAAACCACCCAAAAAACCCCAAACAGTTTATGCAAATATGTAATTATCAGTGGGGCAAATTACATCAGAAAATCTTTGCTGGACTAGGGCTTGAGTCAACTTACTGTCTGGGTATATAGTGATTTTTGTCATCTGAATCAGAATAGCCATGACATTCCAGCCTTATCACGCTGTTCATGAAATAGCTTCCTTAAAAGACTAATATTAATCTCCTCTGCTAAAGATGTCTTGCCTACTTTAGGTTGCTTACTCATGCTCTGCTTTACCAAATTCATGAACACATACTTCCTGGAACAGCTGCCACCCTTCCTAAAACTCTTGGGTTTCAGGCCCTACCCTAATGACTGTATATTTTTATCTTAAGTAGGCACTGGGGCAGGAACTAGATAGAATTCACTTTTTTTTCCCTCTTCTTGAGTGAGTGCTCTTCCCCTTAAATTATACAGTCATGCTCTTGCCTGCTTTCTCCCTGCGGCCCAGAGAAACTTCATTATATTAATATGTAATTTCATTGATGTTCTGGGGCTGGTAAATCTACTCTGTAGTCTCAGCAAAGACAGTGGGAGATTTACAGTCCTTCCCCTAATGGGAAGAATTGATCCTATAGCTCTCACAGTTTTAAGGAGTGTTCAGAGGTCTTGGATAAAGAGCTTGGGCGTCACGGCTGCACCTGTCTAATACGGGAGTGACCAGAGGATGCTTACCACAGGCAAGGCAGAATAGTTTCTGGTGTGCAGATCCTCAAAGGATTTAGGACCCACCTAAGCAGGGAGCTGCTTGGTGTTGCTGACTCTGATAGGCTTCTCGAATGCCCACTGTTGGGCATTTGGAGACTTTAATACTGAAAATGCAGAAAGAGGCTAAAAGCTCTAGGCAGTCACCTTCTGAGGTGAGGAAGTAAGAAGTGAGAGACCAGGCTGAGAATCACAGCCCTGAAGTCAGGCCCTGGAAGTGAAAGGGAGCCAGGATTTGGATGTTTGATCCTTCTTTTGGATTTAATTCTCAGCTCACATTGCAGAACCAAAATCAGAAGGGTGGTTTTCAGGTTAATATATCTGAAGTAAAGGCTCTTTTGCAATTTGGTTCATGTCTGTGTTTCAAAGTCTGCTCCTTTTGAAATTCTTGCACTGATTTAACGATATTGATTCATAAATTGGTGTAAAATCTGACTTGGACACAGTTATCTGGTATACTAGTGCTTATAGAAATATATTTCATTCCTGTAAATAAGCTTGAAAAGGATTGAGCTGTTTTGAATACCTGACTGCAATAGCAGTCAGTCTTTCAATGCCGAATACTGGGGGAGGGAAAACAAGTCCCTAAATCTCTCTCTCAGCTTCTAAATCAAGATCTTCCTAACACCTCCCGCCCTATAATTTCCTGTCCTTACTTGACCACATTTTTCACTTCATATTAGCTCTACCACATAGCCACAGGATTTTTTGGTTTTTTAAATCTTTATTGGTGTTAAGCAGACCCTTCAAGAAATTATTATAAGCTCCTTAAATTTGATAAATATATGCTAAGGAGGAAATAGTTATGAGTTGCTTCTATAAATACAGGCTTGGATGAATTTAATAAGTGTCTTCCAAGTTACTCGTGAGGATGACAGGTATTTGGGATGGCCTGAACCAGCCACTGCAAAGGCTTTATACTACCAATTAACTGAAGGTGTTTTATCCGTACAACCAAAAAGATACTTGGTGGAGTATGTGATTCTCAACTGGTACAGCTACAGCAACTGCTCTCATTGCTTGTCAAATAATGGTGAATCTTTGGCATAGCATCTCTACAAAGTATGCATTTTGGGATTTTCTACACATGTTGCTCTTTTAGGCAGAAAATACAGATTGCACTACAAATACATGAGGTTTAGAGAATTACAGTGTTGCATTTTAATACGAGCGTTGCAAACTTAATCAATGGGTTTTGGTAAGGTTTGTTTCTCTGAAGTCCTGTTGTCCTGTTCTGTGGTTGTGGAAGTGGGATATTTGTGTAACTGCAATCCTGTGTTAAATATTCTTTCATACAATAAATATTTAACTACCAAAATAATATTAGCAAACTAAAGATCAAAGTTTCTTCTTTAATGTATTACTTATTAAGGCAGGATCTGTAAGATGCTTTTCCTCTTTTTTTCTTTGAGATAGATTTTTCTTTTTTACACTGCTCCTTCCCCTTTTTCTAATTGTCTTGCTGTTCTGTATATTTTTATATACAGCACCTTCTTCAGATGACCTTGTGTTTGTGTTTCAAGTCTTTTGATGAGAAATTTCTGTGTTGCCATTACTGTCTTTTTAAAGAAGGCATTTAACTTGTTGGCTGCAAACTGTCTTATTGTTAGGAAAGTACATGGTTATTAATAAAACTCACTCTGTTCCAAAAGCTTGGATATAGGAATCAACTGTGCTGACGCTGTTCTCGTATCCTGTACTCTGCAGACTACTTGTTGTATCGTAAACAGTTTTAGAATTTTGCTGTGCATCTTCATACGATTGTACTAACCACTGTGTGTTGCTTAGTAGAGTGCTTAGTAAGGAAACAAGGCTTAGTCCACTGACTGATGGTTGCTTTTTACCTCTGAAAATAACTACAAAATCTGGTCAGGCACGCTAGAAAGAGCAAATAATCTCTTCCCTGCTCTTCTCTGTTGGAGGCTTACTATTTTAAAAACCTCTGAACTGGCTTAAGAAACACTACATGCCTGTATTTAAAATACTGTCTTTGCATCGTTAAGAAATCAGAAGCCTGCCATTGTTTCACCCATCTTCCCAAGGGAAAACTCATAGAAAATAACTAAGGAACTGCTTGTGTATTTTGATGTCCAGCATCTGCTGACAGAGTTTCACAAAGAAAGATGCTGGATCTCTCCTGACCTCCAGGCTGTGTTTTTACTCTACCAGCTTTTTTGCACTCCTGCTCACCTGTGACTTGTGAGTCACTGGCGACTTCTGCAGATGCAAAACCGTAGCACCGCGTAAGGCAGGCATCCCTGATTCATGTGAGTCTGCAGTAGACAGCAATTTGCATGAGTTCCTGGGATCACGCAGCAGGTCTGTCTACTGTCATGTGTGTCTGTCAGTGTTTTCTAGCGTACCAGTTTAATTTGCATTCTCTCTTTCAAGAGCGACTGCTCTCAAATGAATGGGAAGCTGCCATCAGGGAGTGAGAAGCATTACTGGCCATTAGCAACCAGTCCAGTCGTCTCTCCTTGTCTGGGACATATTAGCACGTCTTTGGGGAAATAGCAGTTATGTGTGAACCATTTTCTACATTTATCAAAGGGAAAACAAAGGATGATTCCATTAGAAATACACCGTAACAGCCAAATGAGCAAAAGGAGCCAAGGTTCTGGCCTGCCCCTCCGTCCTTTTAACTCTTCCTTGCTCCATCGCAGACACCCAGCTTCCCATTACTTACGTTTCTGAAAGCCTCTTCCTGCCTTTATTGTTTTGCCAGTTGCTGCCTTCAATTTACTGCACTGATAAGTACTTCCCAGGCTGTAAATGTGTGGTCGAGATATTTCTGAAGCCGACCCATGTTTTGATTGTAATCACAGGAGGAAAGGTCAGCAGCAAAACTGCTCTCGCTACACGGGGAGCCCACTCCTCACACCAGGATAGGTATAGATTATGAATTCATGGGGGGACATGTGAGGTAATGTGTGGGATAACAGGGCCAAAGAAGAAAAAAGAAACACACGCTTAACCTCCCCTCTTCACAAGATGATACCCTTGCTTTTATTAGATGTAAAGTAACTGCAGTTGTTCTTCAGCTTGGGGAACACCGGAAACCAGAAAGAGTGAGAAATCAGATATGGCCATCGATGCTGGAAATGACAGCAGGTAGGTAGGAGGTGTTAAAATCTCCCTTCTTTTCCTGTGACTGCAGACAATCATTTCATCTTCTTTTGATACAATGTAGCTGCAGAGATGGAAAAGGGAAGAGGGCATGTGTTTTAACATCTTGCTTTTTGGGACACTTAGCTATAATCTCTACTGTTTGGGTGACCAGTACATGCCTGTAGAGCTTGACGTGCTTGAGAAGCTCCGTATGTGTCTGTAATTCCTGTGGCGTCGTTATAATGCGCGGCGCAGATGCTGCAATGTGGTTGTCCGCCAGCGTGGGCCTAGAAAGTATCGTGCCATGAGCAGTTAGTCTGCAGTGGGAAATAACTGGAAATGACAGAATTATATGGAGTAAAAAGCTTCTTCCACGGGAAAATTGGTTTGGAAGCCATCGGTTTATCAGGCAAGAACTTTGATACCAAACTTACTGAATTTTAATACAAGTTAGAGGCTCTTCTGGTTCCTCTTTGCCTTAAAATTGACTGAAAAGTGGTATGAAACTGAAAGCAGTGCTGACTCTTAAAACTGTCATAACTCTTGGAAGATTTAACAGCTTCAGAAAAGACACTACTCAGGGACTATGCTACTACAGAATAATTTTGGCTTAGTTAAAAATGAGACAAAATAAGCTTTCTGGGGGAAAATGCGTATCTCCGAGCTGAATATATCAGGAGATCTAGGTAAATAGGGCCTAGGATTTCTTAGTAATCTAATTAATAAATAAGCGTGATTTCTCTAGGTTGGCTTTAAGAGAATATAGCTGGCAAAGGTAAATAATAATAAAATATTAAAATATTTTGTAACAGATATATGATAATAAATATACTGGGTCTTTGTCTTTCAGAACTGAAGGTTTCGTTATTTCCCCATACGTTTTTTAAAATAACTAAAAAAATGTTTTTTCTTGGGCTGATCCAATCTCATTAAAGGCATGTAGTAGTGTAACCAGTCAAGAATATATGCTGATAAGGTGTTTTTTAACCCTGACTTGACCTATGTTAAAAAAGCAGACTTATTCATGAAAGACTGTAAAGAACTGTACGCAAGTCTGTGAATAGCAGAGGTAATTGCCAAGAGTTTCTCTGAAGGTTTACAGGCAGTAGTACAACTTGTAAGAGGTATTGACAGTGTGTTGATTTGGTTGCTGAAAAAAAGATTGAGTTAGAGTACGTGAACTGTTACTGCTGTTAGCTGACCTCTCCCAATGGGTTGTACATTGGTGCTGGAGATCTCTAACATGTCTGAAGGGCAAAGATTCTCAGAAGAGCTGCGTCCCCTGGCGTCATACATGTTAATCAAATGTCTGATATTTGTAAGTTTATTTTTGCTTTACTGGGAATAGCAAAGCATTTTTTGTGACAAATCTACTGAGAAGTGTGGCTGAAAGTTTTCCTCTTTTTAAAGATGAACTAAAGTCTTCCTTTAGCTCTTCCTTTTAACCTGATGCATTCTGGGCAATTGTACTACCTTGACCCAGGGAAAATGGAAGTAAGTTGTCGTGATCATCATAGTACATGGAATAACTCAAGGATGTATGTTCAGATTTTACTGCCATTATTAGCTGGAGTTACAGTTACAGAGGCAAACGCCAACACAGTAAATTGAGAAAAATATAGTAGTGGACAGGACAAAGCTGAAGTATGGTAGATTACCAGTTCCATAAAATGCTATAATTGCAATTGAGAATGAAACCTTTTTTATTTTTACAAATCCAGTTATCAAGTTAGCCATTATTTTAGGGGGTTTATAACTGAGGAAACTAGGGTTTTTTTTTCCTGTTGTCTCAGAAATTATCTTTTCACAGAGAGATAAGAATGCTAAACAAAATGCTGTCTAAGCAGCTGAAGCCTTAATCAAGTGACTTTCTGATTACTGAAAGTATTTGATCATGTGGCTGTCCATTAGCATTCCTCATGATTTCTGTAAGCTTCTCTTTTATGTTAGGTCAGCATGTATTGTACTCATATGCTAATTTATGAACTTGTACAAGGCATTACATGTCTCTGAGTTAATAGTTTGGTAGTTCATGTGAGTGGATCTGTATATCCATTTGGTTTCTCACCTATGGTCCTATTCGTTTAACCTCTGTTCCTATAGAAGAGTAGATATCTAGGCCCTGAAATTGTTTATAATACCCTTCTATGTTAATTGGGTGACCTCTGATGACCTGAAAGTAAATATTTGGCTCAGTGGACTCTTCTCCCAAAATTAAGTATAATGAAATACATTTTGACAATTTTTAACTTGCATACTTCTGTGCTAAGGCAACAAATGCTCATCCCTTAGAGGCTATATTGGACGTAAATGGCGAGGTTTTGGCAGCAGGGGGGCTGCAGGCATGGCCTCTGTGGGAGGAGGCCAGGGGCTGCCCTGTGTGGGGGACAGCTGCTTCCAGCTATCTTCGCAAGGGACCCATCACAGACCACGGCTGAGCCCATCAGCTGAGTTGGTGGCACCTCTGTGAAAACATATTTAAGAAAAGCCAGAAAATGCTGGGTGGGGGGAACAAGAGAATGGAGAGGAGGAGAGAAGAACAGAGGGAATAACAAGGTCAGAAGACAAGGAGGTGCTCTGTGGTGGAGCAGGTTCTTCCCTGAAGGGACTGTGGCCTGTGGATAAGCCCGTGCCAGAGCAGGTACACCTCTGAAGGGACTGTGGCCCACAAAAGACCCATGCTGGGGCATAGGACAAGAGTGAGAAGGAAAGGGCAGCAGAGAGAAACTGCTGTGTACTGACCCTGACCTCCTGCACTGCTTGTTGCCTCATTGAAGGGACTGGGTGCAACCTGCAGCAATAACAAGGGAGGAGGAGAGATGTCTGGAGTGAAACTGAGCCTGGGAAAGTGGGAGGAAAGGTGTTTTATTGTTTGTCTTCTTTGTTTCCCAATACCCAAATCAATAATTAAATATTTATGTTAATTGGCAATGAAGTAAGTTTTATGGAGATTACACTGGTTTGGGGTAGGCGCATAAAATGGAGTAGGTGAAACTTTATCCCATGGAGTCTGTAGAGCTGTGGAGCCACTAACATCCCCTGTGCAGTGCCTGGTGTTAATATGAGGTTTGGCTTTAGCCATCCACCAGCAGTGTACACTTAACCATCCCCCTGATCTCTCCCCTTTTCAGACACAGATGTCTCACTCTGTTTAGTGTCTTTTGAAGTTCCCCTTTGATCCAGAAAAAAGAGTGAATCAGAGTAACAGGGTGCAGACAGTTACTGTGGTTTATTGTGTAACTATGGTCCAAAGGTGTGTAGCAAAGGTGAGTACTGGTGAGTCACATTGGATGAGCCCAGGAGTCTTGCATTTAATTCTTGTATTTCATTTTCATTCCTCTCCTGCCCCCAGCAAGGCTTGTATCTTGCATTCATGGAGCAGTGCCACAATCTCTCCCTTGTTCTGTGTCTTTGCTCCATGTGACAAATGTCATTGGTAAGCCAGATGTGCCATCCTGCAGCCAGCTGCATGTGATGGTTGAGGTCATGGACTGGGACAGAAGCAGTGGCATTAGGCTGCCTGACAGCATCACTGCCCTTTCCTGCCTAGCGCAGCTTCGGCACATGTCAGGCACTGGTGAAACCTGACCACGTATGTCATTTGCTCAGAGTTTTCTAGAAATGGACTTGTGTGTACTGTAATGTAGAAACTAGTACTGACCACCTACAAGAAATATTGAACTGCCTGGAGAGGAAAGACTTCAGGAACCATGAATTAGGCAACCTAAGACCTGTGTTGACTTGAGCCCAAACACATGTCTCAATTGCACCTGTGTAGGCAAAGGTGCACCGTTATGTGTCCCAGCTGGAATTCTTATTATGTTAATTACACCAATATGTGTGGAGACTAAACACAAGAAAGGGCTTCATTGCAAGAGCCTCCACTACATCTACAGGGTAGCAGATGAACTCTGTCCTGAAGAGGTTGCCCAGGACATGAGCAAGACAGGATAAAGGATAAAGGTATAGCAAGGGAAGTTGTCCTCAAACCTTCTCATGGGACTCTTGATTTCTTCTTGGCTTCTTTTTCTACATACTGCTACTGATTTGGTTTCCCTGTTCAGCTCCTCACATTTACCACTCTTTCTCTAGCAGCCAGGTAGAAGCTGTTTAATGCAAACATTCAGTGATGTGTTGTGTAGGCTTGGAGGAGGGGGAGATGAGGGGAGGTCTGGCTTCCTTAAGCCCCAAAGAATGTCCTAATCTTGTAAAGAATATGAGTCTCCTGTGTGCAGGCCTCTGGAAAGTTTATGTATAAACTGAGACCCATAGAGGTGCCTCTGTGTCAAAGCTGAACTGTTTGCGTGTGGCTCTATTTATTGTCCCTAAGTAGAAGGAAAATAGCCCACTTTTAATTAATAGGGAAAATGCTACATGTACATTTACTTTGGCTTGGCTAAAAAGCTGTTTAAATTTCATTTAGCTAAATAAATATTACTCTGTCAAATTTAAGCCTATTTAAACCTGACTTATTTGTTTAGCTTGCACCTGTAACCAATATAACTTGCTTGAAATCCACGTGAAAGTGCCCACACAGGGATTTGTGCTGGCTTGACATTTTAATATTAAACTGCCATACCTTGTAGGTGTGGACCTCCCCTTAGTGGCCTCCAGCAGTAAAAGCGATGTCTTTTGGTGCTACTAACAACAGTAGCCAACATTTAAAAGTTGACTGCACACTGCCCACTCTGTTCACACCATTTGGTGCTTTTGTAGAAGATCACAAGTTTGCTGGCAGGGTATCCTGTTTCTTTTAAAAACTAATGTATAACACCTGACCACATCTGTCTCAAAAGCTCACAGCCTACATGTTTGTTTTAAATGTATCTGTCAAGACAGTCTACAATAGCACCATCCCAAGACTTCCAAAATGTTGAACACAAAATGCAATTACACTGCACAAGAGTACTAAGGAAAGCCATCTGCTCAAAGGAACTGTCTGCGTGCATGTGGCAGTTGGGGCAGTGGCAAGGCTTGGAAAGGATTCTGGTTTGTAGTTCGGTCCATCATGAACTTCTAAACTTTGGGCACATCACTGCAAATATTTCTGCTTTTCCCCTAAGCAGGAAGTGTGCATCCTGTAATGGTAATATTTCATGAAATAGAGCATGATGTGCCTGATACTGTGACTTGGTTCATAGGAATATTACGGCTGTATCTATTACGTAAATGAAGGGGGTCTTTTAGAAAAAGCTGTAGGCTTTGAGGGAGTGTGAAGGTCTATATTGATTTTATTCCTAGTGCCTTAGCCTTCAGCCAGCCCTGTCACCCTGAAATCCCATCCCAGCATGTGGTGGGTTACCAGCAAGATGTGCAGTGGAGACTGTCATTTCAAGTGGCCTGATTAAAAAATGAGAATGGGTGGCTGTGGAGGATTGTGTGCCTCCTGTGTCCTTAAAAGCTTCTGTTAGCCGCAGTAAACCCAGTAAGATTTATAGTTCCATTATAAGGCAAAAATTTATTATTTTGTTTTAGTTTCATTATAGTATGCAATCATTCACTAACTGTGTGATCTCATTGAGTGAACTCTGTTTTTCTTATACAGCTTTCCTGAATCCTCCTGAAACAGCTGGATGGCAATGAGAGGTTTCAGAGTTACATTGGGAAGCACCTGGGGGCAGAGATTCTCTCGGTTATCTCTATTTGGAAGTCCAACTGCACCTTGGCAATCAATTTTTTAATAGTGACCACTTATTTTAAAAGTTTGTAATTCTTTATGTGTAGAAAAGCTCTGCTATGATTTTCTCTTTTTTCTTCTTGTGTTTCTCTTGCATTGAACCATTGACTATCAGAATATAATTTATTTAATTTATGTAGATGAAATTTATAGTTGTATTTTACTCATCCATGTCTAGAGGTGGTGGTGTGGTTGGATACCATTGTGGTCTGATATAGACAAGATATTTATTGTTCTAGTAGAACAGCAGTGCTTAATCACACAAATAGTGATGTAATGGTTGTGGTTGTTGGAGCCTGCAGTCAAGAGATGTGATGTCAGGTTTTGGCTCAGCTGTGGATATGTGGCTTAGCCCCAGTCAGCCAGTTCTTCCTCCAGTGGAAATGTTTTATTCTTCTTTGAGAAGCATTATGAGAATAAAACCCTTTAGTGGTCAGATAGGCTGTTTGGGGGGATGGTACAGTAACATCAGGATCTAGGTATCTACTAGTTAGGTAGTTGTCATATAATTTAAAAAAAATCCTGCAATTTTACACAGATCATGACTTGTTAATTACTATATGGCTGCCTTTATACTGTTGCCAACAGAAGACAGAGATGGTACTCACCTATGCTGTCTATTATGGAAGATGGTAGTACTAACAAAACTGAAAAGCCAGATCAAATCTCTTCCCCTCCTACATTTCATGCTCAGCAATTTTCACAGGATAGGCAGAAAATGCTATAGCTTTTCTCAATTCTATTTTTTGAAGAGCTGACTAAAAAAATATTTTGAAATAGCCAATGTAAAATTTATTTTATTTTTCTCCTCTTGAAAAAAACCCTAAGTCAAATGAAGTTGGAAAAACTAGATAGCTGGGTCTGTGAAAAATCAAGCCAGTAGTTTAAGCACTTAGAGAAGGATTTTGGGATGGTCAAAAAGGACAAACATGCCCAAAGTGGCATTCTAGCAAAAGCTAGGTGCCAAAGTACAAAGTTGCAATCTTGAAAAACGCTGCTCATCTGCTGGCTAACTCTCAAAGCAAGTAAACCCTCTACTTACTTTTTTTTCCCCACTTTAAATATGTAAACAGTCTTGGGAAGAAAGACTGAACCTAGGGTGACGCTGGCTCATGTGTGGCCTGACCAGCAGGTTAGAGTTGCGTATCTCCCTGTATTCTCCCTCTGGTCCACTTCAGACAACTTTGGGGTTTGCGTGATGGCCCAGCTCTAGCAGGAAGGGTTGAGGCTGCCCAGCCTCGCCGCAGAGCTAACTGTTAGGATGTCTTCTGCTACAATGCCAAGCATGGGTTCAAAGCCAAGGACCACTGTGTACATGCCTTCCCCTTTTTCTTAGGCGAATGCTCTGACTGCTTACTTTTGCGTGAAAGGAGTAGCTAGCCCCCATTTCGTTGCAAATAGGAGTTCTGCATGATTCCTGGAGAAACAGACGTGTCTGCCTTCAAGAGGGGGTTTTGCACCACCAAATTGAAACAGAGGAAAGTGATTTCTTCTGGCTAGGAGGAAGGCACTGCTGGGGCAGGATTGAATGCTTGCACCTCTCTGCTCGTGTTTCCCGTTGGCTAACCTGGGCTGCAGCATCGTGTGTGCACTGGCTGGTAGAAACTCCCTGCTCAGTGAGCTGTGCTTATTTCCTGCAGGGTCCTCCTCTCAGCTTCAGGGAAAAGTGTGTCATGTCTAAAGCCATTGCTGGATGGGACCAGAAAGAACCTGGCTGTAGGACCTCATCTAAAAATAACAGTATCTTTGGCTAAATGGTATATTTTGAAGATCTTCCAAGCAAAATACTGCTGTATGCTTAGAGCAGCCTGAGCCCCGCAGGACTTTGAAGCTGGGTCTATAGAGGAGTATCCAATGCAGGACGTTTTTCCAGGCGCTGGGATGCAACGCACTGTGCTGCTAGAGGGTCCCTGACCAGTCAGTGGTCTCCTAAGTGGATCTGAGGTGCAGGTAGGAGTTAGCATAGTCCAGCAGTGAGCAGCTTGCGTGTGCCAACTCTGTTTGGGAGGGTGAGAGACTTCACTGATGTAGATACAGACCAACCTCTGCTAGTTGGCCTCGGCACCTGGGAGCTGGTCTGGGCACGGTCAGTTCAGTAGTGCGGAGCTAGCCTGAATGAGCAGCATTTTCTCCTCTTTCTGGGAAGTGGGAGTTGTGCCAGGATACACTGGCCCTGCCTTTTGCTGAGGAAGCAGCATACCTGCCCGCA
Source organism: Grus americana (assembly GCF_028858705.1). NCBI lineage: Eukaryota > Metazoa > Chordata > Aves > Gruiformes > Gruidae > Grus > Grus americana. The sequence continues at coordinate 90,943,336 of NC_072854.1, forward strand.
CCGTGGGTGTGAGCTGGCTGGCTGAGGTGGCACCAGTGGGGCCAGCAAAGCTGTCAATGCCTGGTGTCCCTTGGGCGGCTGGACCACAGCGGCGTCTGCAGGGCTGCAAGCTCACGGGGACCCAGCTCAGAGCACTCTGTGCTCATTCCAACAGTGGCATTTGGGAGGGGGTCAGGGTGGGTCAGTGAAGGATGCCAGTCCTACCGGGACTGAGTTTGCAGTATGAGGTCTGTGATATGGTAGGTTTGAAAAACTTGATATTTGTGGGTGAATTAAAGCAGGTATGTAGTTCATCAGTGCTTTGCATGACCAATGTTACAAAGTTATGTTACGTGCAACAACTTCTGAAAAGAAATTTCCCAAATTCCTGCATTGTTTTGCTTTGGGGACTGTTCTAGCTCTACTCTTGGCTTTTTTTCTAGAAAAGTTGCTGGATATACTTTGTTATTGTTTGTCGCATTTCAAACACTTGTTATGGTCAGGCAGTAGTGGGGCTTAGTCACAGATAGACAATAAAATACTGATTTCTTCTCTTTAAGTATAACCCGTAAAATGATTTCTGAAAACTTGTAACAGAGTGTTTGGCACATCTTTCAGGTAAATGGATATTTGATAATTAAATGCATGGTAGATGTATGGTAGAATTTAGAAGCTTCTGTATGTGTTCGGCTTTCTGTGAATGTTCAGCTACCATGGGAAGATTTATTTTAAAAAGCTGTAGGGACCGATCTTAAGGTTCTTTCAAAAATGCCTTCTAGTTTAATGTTTGCTATGAACTTCATTAAACATTTTATGTGGTCTGTGCCAATTAAGACCATTAGCATTACCATGAACTGGTAACCTTAGGAAAAAAAAAAAAAGGTTATCCTTAAAAACGTAAGAGCAGGGTTATTAACAAAAAGTGACTTATCAAGTGTAAATAAAATGACCTGAACAAAATGTGCGTCATTGTACATGCATGCCCTCATTTACCATCTGGTTTCTGTTTTATGAGCCCAGGTATGGATTTATTTTGTGCTAGTAGACAAACAATTGGACAACACTTAAAAACACAAGCTGGAATGTAGGGAAAGCTTATGGCAGTCTTTCACGTGCTCTGTATCATGTGGGGAAAAACAGTTTCTAGAAAAGATGAGTTGAACTGTAAACACTGCACCCTGGTAAGTCTTCCATATAGTCATATAATTATGATTTCTTTTACTTTCTTCAGATTTTCCTTGAAGTCCAGCTAAGAATGCAACCAACAATAAAGTGAAAAAGCTGTGCAGCTGAGGAAGCATCCTTCTACTTGGTGAAAATGCCTCTTATTTTTTGACAACGATTAAAGGACAATGGGGTCAAACACACTTGGGAAGGCTGCAACATTAGATGAGCTTTTGAATGCTTGTATTGAAATGTTTGGTATGCTTTTTCAATATTTTACTTTGCTGTTCTTGAAAATAATGGTATAATATAACCCCTGCTGTTCTTTGATTTAGCCAGTCTTTCCCTTGGCAAACAACATTTATGTTCTGTAAAATTTTCCATGTTTCATTTTGGCCCAGAATCACATGGGCCAGAATTTTAATCACATGCATACTATATTAAATTTTCTTTATACAGATAATGCACAATGGTGGGTATAGTGGTTTTTAAAATGCTGGCCTTCACCAAGAGAAGTGTTTAGTTGAATTATTCAAGGAGTTATTTCTGGCATTGATCTTTGTCTTGAGTGGTTACACAGCTGCATTTCTGACCAGTCATTTTTTTGAAGATTTTCCGAATTATCATGCAATAATTGGCAAGAATATGACTTAAGGCTCATGTAATCTTTTTACTCTTATTCAAATGTGATGTACCAGGTCTGAGGGAAAGAAGTGATGAAATAGACTTTGATTCATAACACCATTAATCATGACATATGTCACATTGCAGTCAGGTGACTTCATGGATGAGCTTAAATGCTTTGAAATGGGGCCTTAATTCACAAAGCTACATTTAGATTCTCTTGAAATGCAGGACAGCTTTTGATTGGAATGAGGTATTGATTTTTTTATCCCTTGTGGAGAGAAACAAAAGATTTTGTAGCTATGACCTGTTATCTACACTGGTTTGGGGTTTTTTCCCTTTACATACCTAGCACTACAATCTAGCAATAGTTATTGTTGAAGGAGCATTTTTGGGCTTTGGTTTTGTTTCCTACCTATCTAGTAGATAATGAGCCAACATTTCCACTTTGGATCCTTTCTGCCTGACTCCACTTGAAGAATAAAAGCTCCTCTCTGTTCATGAATAAGGTGGTTAACTCATTGTTTCTCTTTTTTAGATGACAAAGGAAATCGATGCTCCAACCATTTGCCAAGAACCTTTCTTTTAATGCACCGGTGGTATCTGCCTTCCACAGAGCTGGCTGGCAAGCTTCTGTCCACATATCCTTTCGCAAAGTCTTGCAAATTGACATTACAACGTCAAAAACAGATTGTTTCTGTGACTGCATGTAAAAATGTGCCAATTCATTAATGACAAACAGGGTTTAGAGGTGAATTTTTTTCAACCTAAAAGATGGAAGTCTGTGAACTTCTTTATGCTACTGCTTGTCGACTTTTTCCATATGTACAAGCCTACTGAGGCGTACTTTGCATTAACTTTGAATAAGTGGAAATATGTGGCCAAGATAACTTTTTCAAATGTATCACAGCAGGCTGGCCTTTGACTATTATGAGCTTTCAGTGGTAGCTAAGCACCTACATGTCATTTAGACCACTTAAAGAATTCAGTAATCATAACTATTATCATATGTGGTTGGCCAGAGCTGGCAAGAAACCATTTAGCAGAATATTCAGAATAGTACAATAGAGGCATTTTTGCTAGGGGAAAAAAAAAAAAAAGGCAGCCAGGAAATGGTCTTTGTCCCCTGAGATGCTGTGAAACTGTGTGAAATATCAGAGCATACTGTGCTTATCTCTAGAAGAAAAGTTTAATACCTTTTTTTATTCAGCTGCTCTAGTGTCAGAGTTTTCTGTGGATAAAAACATTACTGAATCAAGGCACACAAAGCTTTCTTTAACTAGCATACATATAGAGATGCCAATGGGGAGAACTGCAATGAAATCAGATTAAAAATCTTCTATTTCATGAGGTAAGCATGCTTCTGGTTCTCTAGCATTTTGGTTTTATGCTTCTGTGAATGCTATCAATGTAGTTTCTTTTTGTAAAGATTAAAACTAAACCATGGAAATACAAAGCTTTTCTTTTCTTTCTTTTTTTTTCTCATTTGATGTCCAGTCCATAGCGAAGAGTGAATTTCTGTGCTTTGAAATCAATTGTTTAAGTTGAGCCATCCAGCCTTTAAGACGCTTAACTGCATTGAGCTAAAAATCTGATTGAAAACTTGTGCTATGGTTTACCTGGTGCTTGACATGAGGTGTGTGACACCTTTTAGAGGAGGCTAGTTCAGCGCCACGCAGAGGAGAGACACATTTTGCTTCAAGATATAATCTAGTGTGGTGGAGGAAGATTGTCTCTGGGCTGTCGACATCAGTTCACGCAATCCCTACATAATTTCTGACGACAGGATTGTGTTAATGATGCCAAAGCTATTACGGGTCAAGTATGTTCTGATCCTTGCACCGACTGTCTCTGACCTTGTTTCTATGGGAAAGCTTTCACACGTTAAAGCTGTGCTTGTGTAGGAACATTTCTCCGTAAAAGAGAAAGCATGAATTTTTAAGTTAATGTGATATAACCTGCTTCCCTCAAACAAATGTTTTTTCCTCCTTCCTCTGGTCTAAGTTATATCACTGTGAAGAAAAGTGAAAGGGGTTATTGAAAGCAGGACTGATAAAGCCTTTTCTGTACCCCCTTAGATAGCAGAGGAGACATCTTGTTTACATGGTTATCGTGGTAGAACTGCCACTCAAACTCACATTTTCATTTTCTGGGCAGACAAAGTGTCTCACTTGGACAAGGGCTAAGTGCAAGTGTCATTTGGGTGTCCTGGCAGTGTGAGTCAGGACATTGTGTGTGTGCCTTTTGCGGGTGTCACCTGAGGCATCACTTTAATTTTGCATTTCAATAGAATGCTGCTGTGTTGTGCTGTGGTGAGTTAAGCGAAGGAAATTTTATGATAAAGTGGCTTTTGCCACTTCAGTGTCACAGATAATTACAGAAGCAACAGGTTGAGGTAGTCCACCCTCTCTGCCCAAAGACCAGTGAGTCTGAAATACTCACTATTAAATAAAATGTATGTACATATATGCAGCCACTGAATGCTGTGCCTGAATCCCTGGCCACCTCTTAACCACTGTTTGTGGATTTCAGATACTGGATTTTGGAATTTCCTGCAGAGTTTAACTTGGATCTTGGACTGATTCGTTTGACTGAAGAGTTTCGAGAACTAGCCAGCCAGCTCGGCTATGAGGATCACATCCATCTCATTGATATCTCCAGCATGTAAGGATGTCATGTGCTTTAACATCTTTCTCTCTGTCTCTGTAACAGCAGAATTGTAGTTCTGTGCAAAATATAAAAATATTAAGGGCCATCTTGATCTTGAGAGAGAAAAAAACAGTTACAAAAAGATTATATTGTCTTCTAAATTTGAAGATACTAAAAAATTGAAATTCTAGTTGTAGCGTCACAGTAAAGAGAAAATTCTTATCTGTATGTAAGTTTTTAATATAAGTGGGAAAGACATAATTTTCCTGACAAAGCTAATGCCAATGATGTGATTAATATTACATTTTTCCTATAATTTTTCATACAGAATGACAAGCAATACAGTGACTGGCATGTTGTGTAAATCTTGGATTTTCTCAGGGAAGCTTTTTTGTTCTCTCATCAGTAACCTGTTAGTTTTTTCTAATGGCTTTCTGTGAACTTTTTTTCTATGATTTAACTGGATAATCTTTAGCATTCATATTTGTAGTTTTATTGCATCGGAATTACTACATTACTATTTCCTTGACACACATGAAATGAAAGTTACCTTTTAAACACGAGCAGACAGGATCTTGTATCTCACCTGATATTGTAGATATTCTTTTAAAATATGGCACGTGCATAGTGATTCCTCCTTATTTAAAAATGGCATAGTAACCTGGAAGGGCAGCACTACTAATCTCAATGAAGGTTGCAAGACTTCCTGCAAAAACAGTACCAGTGAAATCATATGAATATTGCCTCTTAAATCTTCATTTTAAAATGTTGTTAGCAACCTCCTTCTGCTCTCTGAAGTGTTTTTACTGTATATGGGTAGGAATTACTCCATTGCTTGCAAGCAAATTATTTTCTTTTTTGTCACCCACTTCTTACTGTTTTGTCAGCTGTTTGACTGACTTCTGTTGTTCTGTTATTTCATGGACCTGTGGTCTTACAGGGTAAAGATTAATCTTTGTTACTCAAGTCTTTTTTTTTATTCTGTATCAGAATTTGGTGTGACCTGTTCTTCTTGTATTTCCAAAGCATTTTTAAATTATGGCTTCCTGTATCATAGAGAAGAGTACGTTGTCCTTTTGTTCCGATAGAACCTGCTATTATTTATTGTTTGCGGTGGTGCCTCTGAAATTCTTATCTTCTGTTATGCACCTGAACAGGTCTTACTCTGAGTGTTTGTTATGTGCTGGATGTCACAGATGTGAAAGTTCATGGTCTGTCTCTTGGTAATCTTGTACTATGTGTGCAATCTGTGGGCTACACTCACGTATACCCGAACAGAATTGAGAATTATACCTATTTTTCTGTTGCAGTCCTTCCTATGACTGGATGAGAAGAGTTACACAGAGGAAGAGGATTTCCAAGAAAGGCAAAGCCTGCCTGCTGTTCGACCATCTGGAGCCCATTGAGCTAGCTGAACATCTCACTTTTCTGGAGCATAAATCTTTTAGGAGAATTTCTGTAAGAAGCCTACAACTTTGTCACTTGCAATTAGGAGCCTGTCCTCAAAGAGTGTTCACAGGGTTTAACATTTATGATTTTTTTTCCCCGTGACATCTCAGTGTGGTAAATCTTTATAATCCTTCATATAATGTACATAGCTATGGCTGCACCAGCACTTCCTTGATCTTTTTCATGACTGATGCTTTTAGTGACAGAAGTTAACTTTGTGGAGAAATTCTGGGCCAAAATTACTGCTAAAAGCTACTGCAGCCATGCGTTGCAGCAATTGATTAAACTAATATTATTGTTCAAAATCTTCAGGTGTTGTTTTTTTGTTTTCTTCTGAGGAAAATAATTAATTACTTTTCAGGAAACATCAGAGTCTTTGAAATGAATAATTTTTGAAGAGACTGAAATGTATATAGTCCTCCTGTAGTTTCTGTTCACTCCCAACCACTTCTTCAGAACTGTTCTTTCATTTGCCAACTTAGGATAAGAAGATAATTTAGGTTGGAAGGGATCTCAGGAGGCCTGTAGGCCAACCCACTGCCCAAAGCACGGTCAGCCCTGAGGTAGATCTTGTTCCTCGGGGACCTGGGTCAGCCAGTTGGATCTTGACAACCTGCAAGAAGAGAGACTGCACAACTTCTCTTTCCTCCTTCTTCCATATTGGTACTGAGGAAAATTCAGATACAGTTGCTTCTTTTCACACAGGATTGTACATGAACAAGAGTCAAAAATGGATGAAAATGAAAGTAGACGCTAAAGCAAAACAAATGAGTAATCCAAATGCCAAAAGAAATGCTGATTCCTGCTGGCAAATATCCATATGAAAAGGTCACATGATGCTACTGTGTCTGGTGGCAAATGGAAGCAGTACATTCTCAAGATGACAAGTTCTCTTCAGCAAAAAATTGGACTTTTTTAAAAGTATTTGGAGCATGAAAGAAATCAAACTCCAAAACTAAGAGAAATATATGAGGTTTTTTGTTTGTTTCAAGAGAGGAAGGAAAAAGAGATCAAGGAGGAGCTGAGACCAGCCTAAATACATTTGCTTTTGATGTCATTTAATAACATTCAAAGTTTATTACTCTAGACTTCAAATCATGGGAAAACACCCTACTGTGATCTGTGCAATGCTAAACTCGAAGGAGGAGGGAGGGACAAGAAAACGGCATGGATTTCTAACTATACTTAAGACATATTTTAATTCTTTCGGGAATTCCAAAAAGAAAACTCAGACCTGCAATGAATTTTCTTTTTTCTTTGTAGTTTCTAATTTGTCTGTTAACTCTTCGGCTTGAATTTTGCTATCTTGATGTTTCTCTGGAACCAATTAGAGTTAATTAATCTTGTAGTACTTGTTATCTAAAAGCTATGTATTTGTAGAAGTTGATTTGTCTGAATCCTGTCTTTGGTTTTACCTGTTAAAAAAAAATATGGGGGAGACAGAAGGGCAGTGTTAACTATAACAGAAAACATTTAAAAGTACCTGAACACTGAAATACTGTTTATCTGCAGCTCTGAGACAAGCATCTGCTGTGTAAGAGTATATGCTATCATATGGTCTTCTAGCAGGCAATTTTTGATCAGCTAAGACTAAGAAACCCATGTTGGCTGGCATTGCTAGCAACTCCCTACACAAGGTAAAGTCATGTCATAAGTGTCTAAAAATCTGTCTTTAAGGGACAGCTGAAAAATGTTTTCCAAACATTTAAGGAAATGTAATTCTTGGGAGCCATAGCTCTCCCACGTAGAACCATGTCCATGAACACAGGGATTGAACAATAACATCAAAAGGAGCAATATTTATCAGAAGTAGCTCCTTGCACGACAGAATTTGTTTGACATAGGAGGAAGAAAATGGATGCATAGTTAGCTTCTGGGATGCCGTTCAGGCTCCTGTGAAGAGTGACAGAGCTCCTATTGATTTCAGTGGGGCCAAGATTTCCCCCTTTAAATCAACAATGGAGTTGGTCAGGGTATTGGAGTGGGATGAAAGCTCTTATTTATATGCTTCTTGCTTGTAGCACTAGATACTTCCTACAGAGTATCATGCCATGAGGATGTCAAGTAAAACTACACAGAACAAAATGTTGTGTTGAGTAAATTATGGGAAAGATAATTCCGTGGAAGTAGTAATCTTACTCATCATGCAGGCTCCTGTATTACCTGATACACAAACACCAAAGTTTTGAATTGACATTTAAGTAAAAAAACAACCAAACACAAAAAACCCCACCCCGACCACAGAAAGCTTTTAAGAAAGAACTGATGTGCAGCAAGGTCTGTTGACCTTGAGTCTTGGTCACTTTCTAAACAAGAGGAGCTTTAAAAAGAAAAAATTACCAAAGTTTCAAATCGGTTCTTAAGTTGTGCACTGTTTTACTGAAAATGCATTTATTCTGTTAGTTCACAGACTACCAAAGCTACGTGATCCATGGCTGCTTGGAGAACAACCCTACTTTGGAGAGATCTATTGCTTTATTTAATGGTATCTCCAAATGGGTCCAGCTCATGGTTCTCAGCAAACCAACACCCCAGCAAAGGGCAGAAGTAATCACAAAGTTTATCAATGTTGCACAGGTAAGTCTTGCATATGAGTCTTTTTCTTCCAGTATAAAGCAATAATGTAAATGGAGATTGCAGTAAACAAATGAAATGGATGCTCTTTGTGCTGTTTCCTCAGTGAATAGCCTGTTCAACATCATTCCAGATTATTTGTTCAGGTGTGGTATGTCTGCATTTTTTAACTAGCAGACATAACTATAAAATAATTTTTCTTTGTTGTGTTCTAGTTGACAACTGTCACTATTGTGTGTTTCTTGTGGAGCTAAGCTACTTAAAAAGAAAAAAAGAAATGCTGAGCCATTACGTTATGTCCTTTGGTTTAGTGATTTCTGCTTTAGCAGCGAGAGGTTGTCTCTTTTGCCTTGTTGTGCGTGACACTGGATAGCTGTCCCATGTATTTCCTTGTTTTTTAATTATGCATGATCAATCTCTCCTGCAGAAGCTCCTTCACCTCCAGAACTTCAACACACTGATGGCAGTTGTGGGAGGTCTAAGCCACAGCTCTATTTCTCGCCTGAAAGAAACTCATTCTCATCTGTCTTCAGAAGTCACAAAGGTATGGTGGACTCCAGAATATAGACATATTGAGCAGAACATCACATCTTTGAGGCCTGATGGGTTCTGCAGTGCAGGTGTCTCACCAGCACAATACTTGGATCATGGCAGGGCGTCCTAAAAGGCACTTTGGTTGCATTCCTCTTGGTGGAGGAGGATCAGCTCATGGAGATCCTCTGCTTTGTTGCCTGTGCCAGAGAGGAAGTTAACACTGTCGACACCCTGACATGAGTTGTGCTCATTTAAAACAGATTAAGGAAATGCTATGAATGCTTTCACAGCGGCTTACGTCTCTGGCTATTTGTAGGACTGGAACGAAATGACAGAGCTGGTCTCTTCCAATGGAAACTACTGCAACTACCGCAAGGCTTTTGCTGACTGTGTTGGCTTCAAAATTCCTATTTTAGGAGTTCATTTGAAAGACTTGATTGCTGTCCATGTCATTTTTCCTGACTGGATAGATGAGAACAAAGTTAACATAGTGAAAATGCAGCAGCTTTCCATCACCTTGAGTGAACTGGTTTCCCTGCAAACTGCTTCTCATCATTTAGAACCTAATATGGATTTAATTAACCTGCTAACCGTAAGTACTGAGCATGTTTCAATTAATTCCTGTTATTCAGATGTTGCATATTCATATCTATAGAGATAAGTGCCCGTTGTTATCCCAGCTTTGTACAAGAAAAGGGAGAGAATATAAAACAGAAACAAGCTCACATGAGGTGTGAATAAAGTCAGAGAGAGTTTCATTACTGTAGTATGTGATGGCTGGAGGCAGCAACAGGATTGTTATCAATTAACAATTTCAAGGATGACAGAAGGAGGTCTGTATTTCTGTTAGCAGAAGTAAAAACTAAGTTCTGACTACTTAGAAGTGAAGCTTACATCTCCTGCGCAAAGATCAGGTGACGTGTTAACATGGACACGCAAGTGAAATTCCAACTTGGGCATCGCTCTGTTCTCGCTCCCCTGTGCTTTGTGTGCGACACAGTGCTCTTCCTACCCAGTAAATAAAAATGCTCTCGAATGTTGTTAAACAGCCCCTGCAACTGCTGCTTTTCCCCTTCTCCTTCCCCCTTGGCAGTGGCTGCATTTGGGGAGGTTTGAAACGTGCACACACTAATTACAGATCAGGATTTGAATTTTCAGTCCCCTGCATGATATATAGACAATGAATGTCATTTTAATAAATACTACACTTTATTTTAAAACATACTGAAGTGTGGTGACTGAACCATCAGGCCAAATCCTGTTTCTGTTTCAATATAGTCATTTTAGCACTGATCTCAACTAGAGCAGTGTTTGACCCAGCAACATAATTTGTTCAGGTCATGGGCAAAACCCAGTATCTTGGAATTAAAGATAGAACCTGTGAAACTTTGGGGCGGGGGGGGGAAGTATGTTTGTTATAAAACAGTTGATGTTGCAAGCAAATAAAAGTCACCTACTCACCTGAGAGTAGTCTGAAACATGTCATGTTAGGTAAAGGGCTCTCTCAATATGTAATCATTTTATGCTGTTTCTGTTCTTGTTATTTAACTTTGTCTTTCAGATCTCTAATCCAGACTGAAAGAGAATCTCTCTGCTCTCCTTAAATCAGTATAATTCTTTTAAAACTAAACTTAGAACTAAACAAGGTCTGTGTGTAAATAGGACAAATTTGAGATTTTTCCAGTGTTTGTTTTGTTGGATAGCATGAACTTCTCAAAACCCCATGTTTTTCTCCAAATTTCTTTTTTTCTTTTAGGTGACAGAAAAAAATCTAGATGAAAAGCCAGGGAAAGAATTTGACTATCTCTGAATAGCTGTGTCCAGAATAGACAATGTCTCAGCATTGTCCCCCAATCCCTGGGGAGGTGGGAAACAAATTCCAGTTTTTCCTCAGTCAGGTCACAGACTTGAGGTGATTCTCATTGGAGGACTATTGGGCAGGAGCCTTAGGATTTTCTCCTTTCACACTTTCCATTAAAATGCTCAAAAATATGCATATCCAGAAAGCAAGCAGAGGTTGTAGTTTGTGATGGATTTATACTGGGACTGATCAGGAACAGAGCTTTATGCTACAGAAGCTGACAAATATGAGCCTGAGCTTGGAGCTACCAAGCTGGTGTGGATATCCCTGTGGCTTCACTGTAATGAGGAATGGGAAAGTTTGGGGGAATAAGAAAACTTTCTCCTGTTGTGCCTTGTATGGAACAATCTGGGAACAAGCCCTAATCCTTGTTAGTGGGACAGGGAAGAGAAGGGACCATGTGTTGCCCACCGTAACACCCCTTTAATTTAAATATTGGACGCTAAAGGCAGGTGTTGATTATCTTGTTTTGTTTTTGTAGGGATTGAGAGTTGCTTTCTTATCTCGTGCCGCTCTTTCCCTCCCTGGTTGTTTCTGAAAGTTCACAGTTTCTTACAAGCTTGGCTGTGAGCAGCTAATGAACTTATATAGTAGATTAAATGTTTCTGTCAATCTTTTTGTTAATAAGAAAGTTTTAAATTATAGGCTGGGATCAGAGAAAGAGGAGAAGAAAACCTAGGATTGCAGCCCAAAGCTGACAAGAACTGCTGACTAAAAATAGTTGACCTTGCTACGTGCAAATGGTCTTTTAGCAGATTTAGCCTCCCTTGCTGCCAAAGTCATCCTCAGTTTTCAGACCCTGAAGAAATAATTCTTCTATTTATTGCTAGGTCCATCCCTTGTAGTGTTGCCTTTTGCACCACACTTAGCCTTGCCTGCACTTGTTTGACGAGTCAATCACTGGGTGCTGGTTTGCTAGGCCAACAACTTGCACAAGAGATAAAATGGGTATTTCATGGGCATGTGGGAATTTGCCCTGGTTTTTCTTTTCCTTGGTGGTGGAGCCCTCTCTGCTTTGGGGGAGCTGATACCTTTCAAGTGGTTTGGAAATGGTGACGTTTGGGGAGACTGTGTTCAGAGCTATGACATGAGAGCTTGGCTTAAAAGCTGGGGCAAGGGCTCGGTAGTAAAAGTCAGGCCACCTGGTCAAGGGTCTTATGGGCATTTTTCAAATGCTATCGTGTGTATAGACCAAAAGGGTGAATGGGGAACGAGAGGTGTCTCTGGATTCGGTGGTAGCTACTGAATGATCAGCATTTTGGAAAGCTGGTCTCTTTCTTGCCTTAAATGACTGCACACAAACTTAGAAGTCTAAGTCTACCCCCTCCCATTATTGTCAGCATAAAAAATCAGCTGCTAGCTCACAGAATGTTAGCTTTGAACAAGCAGCTGAAATAGGCCAATATTTTGGATGGAAGTTAACACAAATAAGCACAAATAAGGCAAAGGTTTGCTGTATGGAGGGCAGTGAGACAAGTGCCAGGTTTACCTGCACAGGAGACTGCAAAAGCCGAGAGGGAGCTCCAGTGATGCGAGTCCTCCCTTGTGGTGTGTCAGTGAGTCTGAGTTACATGGGCAAGAGAAGTAAACGTGCCACGACTCAGCCGCCAGCGAGCCAGAGCGTTACACGAAGATGGACTCACTTCTTAGTGCATGCTTGCTCTTACTCTGTGTGGTTCTTCCTCCTTTCCTGCCTTATTGGCCACGCTCGCTCCATCTCCAGTGACTTTGTACCTGGTTCTGTACCAGTCCCTGGCATCCGAAACCTGGAGCTAAGATGTAGAAGTAGTAAAAGAGGACTTAAGCACGAGCTTGGCAGTGCACCAGAGAGGAATAATAGCTTTAATTGCATTTTCATCATTAGAAAACTTACGTTGGGTAAGGATGCTTAAGGGATTTCCTTACCTGCTGTACAGTATTTCCACATTGTTTTTATTTCACAATGGGAATACAAGCCTGCCGGTAAATGTTTCATCACTTTCTGTGGATCTCAGTCTCTCAACTAGACAACAGTGTATTTATACTAACTGCGTTAGAACTTATTTGGTGCCACCATTTTTCCCCCACTATTTTTAGGTCTCAACAGTTATTTATCTAACCTGTTCTGAGACTATATGCAAATGACTGGAAAGTCCCAGTGATTTGTACAGTCTAGTGAAGAGAATGAGAAATATCTAAACGATCAAATTGAAAGTCACCCTCCCTAACTTGTGTTCAGTCAGTTCCACTTACAAAAAAAAGTTCCACAGTGCCTTTCTGATTGCTCCCTCCCCTCCTCAATCCCCCCCCCCATTGCTTGGAAAAATAGGACAGCAATGAAAGCCATCTCAGAACGGAAACTGCCACCCACTGTAAACGTTATCCTAGGAAAACTCTTATTACACTTTATCAGTCAGAGCAAAACTAAATAAAATATATAAAATGAGAGCTTATATAACTGCATAGTCATCATGCTTGTAATTTTTTTGCTAGTATTCGAAACTTCTGTACCAGAAAATACCTTGGCCACTGTGTGTTTACACATCGTGCCTAATGAAGTTATAGCTGCTGCTTATGACAAGGTCAGATCATTCAGGGAGGGAGAGATACAAACTCACTCAGTAAACCCTAATGCATTTCCATCCCCAAACCCACACCCTGCTCATCTGCCCTGCTGAGACAACTGTGATCTTTAGTAGGAACAGGGCAAGGCCTTTTGAACCAGCAATTCTGCTGTTAGTCCCAGCCTGACCTGATAATATCATGTGCTCCCACTAAGTTCTGCTTACTTTATACCACCAAGGAACCTAAGAATACAGTCACTGAATAACTAAGTACATGAATGATATTTGTGACAGTAGTTACTGAATCTACTTTATGTTTAGGCCAGGTCCTTACATTCCCCTGGGACAGCAGCATGCCAGCTGCATGAAGGAACCTGCAGGATGCTCGGGCTTTCACTGATGCCCATAACCAAATTACAAAGTGCAAAAATCAGCGTGGTGTTACAGCTAGGCAAAATGAATAATGCAATATCCAGACATCTCTAAAGCTATGTGTTCGCTCTGGGAAGTGTACCTATCTTGGGAAACGGCACAACTCCAGTCTTACTCGTTGCACAAACTTCTGCCTAAAAGAAGGTGGTTCCTAGAGGTGGTTCTGCAGTCTGGTGTCACTGGACCTGCTTGTTACTAACTCGGCACTTCAGGTTCTCTAAAAATAACCTTCCGTCACAGTCATTTAGTCAGTAGTAATTCTGTCTGCCTGCTGGGAAACATCCTTTTAACTCAATCTTAGCTTAACTGGGGATTTGCAAGGTAGATGATGACTTCAAATCATGTCAGTTACCCCAAAGCCAATTAATGTAGGAACATGATCACAGGAAACATGCAATGTTTGTTTCCTCTCATTGCAACACATTAGCCACAGCGTTGATTACTTTTTTCCTCCATCAGTCCAAAAGAGGAGGAATTTACTGCAGACCTGCATCGGCCCAAGATCCCAGTTGCCAAAGTAAAAACAAACAGATTAATCTTACTTTAAGAATATTTATGCCCCTTCTTTTTTCTTAATAAATCCTCTAGGGAAAAGAATGAGAACATGGAAGAAAAATCTTTGCCTTTATCTGAAAACAGAAGCTGAAAGGGAATTTTCCTTACTCGCTGAGAGGGGATCAGGAACGGGCCAAGCTCAGCTAAAGTAACTGGGATTGCTCTTCATGGAGCACTTTTCTGTGTCAACAGCGGTGCCAAACCTGGCCTGTGTCTCCCGGGCCTGTGTCAGTTCCAGAGAGGCTTTTGCTGCATGAGCTGATCTCTGTAAAAGAGCTGCAGTATTCTGTCCCTTCTTCAGGAACAAAATTCGACCAGGACACAATGTGAAGTCCTTCTAGCCTAGCCCCTTTACAACTTCTTTCCCGCAGATTTCGTATTCACCAGGTTATTTCTCTGAGATCTCTCGTGACCACTGAGCTGCTAGAAGAAAGTATTTTGCATAAGGGTGGTTTTTGGTGCCAATGTCCCTCTTTGGAGAAGGTCAGCGCGCAGCCCCTCTCACTCGACGTGTTGGGATGCAGGTTGTGACAGCCCTCAAGTCCCTGCTCGGCTGGGTACCGGCGTGAACAGCAACGTGTGCTCACCAGCGTGGGTTACGTTAGCTCTGTGAAAAGCTGCTTTCCCAGCAGCTGCACGCAGCTTTGGCATGTATCCTGAGCTCCGAGAAATGAAACTTTTTGTTCAGCTTCAGTGGGAGCTATATCTCTGCTTACAAGCCTGTCATATCCAACTCAGTCTAATAAATATTAATGGTTTTCCTTCTTTCTTACACATAGCTGTCCCTGGACCTCTATCACACCGAGGATGATATCTACAAGCTCTCGCTGGTGCTGGAACCAAGGAACTCCAAATCTGTAGGTCATATTTTACTGCATTTTGACATATTGCTTATTTTGTATGCATGCAGTTGATTAAATTTTTAAATGACAGTTAATGTGTTTCCTTATTTGTAGTCACATAAAGCTTTTTAGTGTTATGCTTGTATAGTAAACACAGTCACTGTTTATAGGTTTTAGTGCATATTGGGAAAAGTAAATAGTGGAACATGCCAGGCTTCATTATTAATTGTTTTTCAACAAAACCTCTGCAAGTCCTGGAAAACATAGTTCTGCCTTATGTGAAGATATCCTGTGTAAGTTTGCATCAATTATTTATTGCGTGACCATTACTTCATTTTCTGGATGCTGGTGTAGTTATATAAAACAACACTGAATCTGAAGATTTGTTTTAGGTAAGGCACAGCATTAGCTGTAGTGTTTTAAAAACTGTTTGCTTATGTAGAATTGGCTGTATCTCGGGCTCTCAAACAATGTTTAAACACCTCAGAATTGATAGTACTTTTTCTTAGTATGTGCAACTAAAGATAACGCTGCATTGATGCATTTTTCATTATGCTTTGCAAGTCTGAGGATACAGATAAATTTTCTAATTAATAGTTGAATTTCATTTAAACTGTTGCCAAAGTTTGGGAATTCCTCTGCCCTCTGAGCGTTTCATCAGCGTATTAACATCCTTATTTCCCATCGTATCCAGCACGTGATGCTTTCATGCTGACCCCTCTCAAGTCCGGCACCAGCAGAAACTAAGGGTGGCTGGAAATGCTTAGCAGGGCGTGAGAGCAGAGTCCAGTAATCCGAGGTGATTCATTGCAATGCTTTTTATGTTTCTGAAGCATTCCTAAAAGCAAGCAAGGAAGCAGAACTCCTTAATTTCCAAGCGTAGGGCTTCTCTGGGTTTTAAGATAGTTTATCACTCTTGGAGACCAGTTTGAGGACTATGTGTTTGTGCTTTCAATGGTGGATGATGAGTAATAGTAAGGAAGCTATTGAACATGTCCATAGTCAACACTAACTCAGTCTGAACACCTGGAATTTCACTGCTGAGTCTCCAGTCCTTGTTGGATATGAGTTAACCACAACAGTTCCCATTTATCGCAGTCGTTCTGGCTTCCCATTACTGTCAGCAAAGTTGAATTCTTACAGCTCTATGCTGTGGAAGGACTAATGGGCCACTACTATAAATGAAGAAAGTTATCATGTTGCTGCTTTGATCTCCAGCCTGAGCTTTAAGAAGGACAAAAGCAATATAAACAGCGCCGTGAACTTTAACAGTATCCAGCAATTGTGGGAGACTTCTGCATAACGATCAATGAGTAACCAGTGACATTGAGCTGTTGCAGCACCCCGATGGGTAAAAAGCTACAGCTGAATCGACAGAAGCCGGACTATTTGAAGCATACTTCTCTTTGATGGAGTGCCAAAGCACACAAGCTATATTAGAGGGGAAAGAATCTGTAGAGGTTTTGTATGTGGAAAAATTTGTCAAAGGCAATGTGACAGCGTAGTTATATCATTCCAACTGCTCCTTGATTTATTCTTGTACGGGTACAACTCCCATGCAGGTGCACTGCAGAGGAAGTGCCTCGTGCTGCTGCAGTTGTTTTCGAGGCAAAAGTGGAGCTGATCTGTTAGCATACGAGCCTGCTGTCAACAGGGACTTGAGCAAGACTTTCATTTTGCTAAAACTGGGAGGAGACTCTTCAGTCGGCGTAGCAGCCTACAAACATACTCAGGACTGACCACCAGTTGTAGTATAGCATCTCCCTGTCACACCGTCCTGCTTTTCCCTGCGGAATAGTTATCTTCTTGTTGGGAATTTTTACTAGTACAGCTATTGGCTAGAAGACAGTTCTGCCTGGTGCAGTTAACCCACTGAAAATTTTTTTTAAGAGAAGGCACATTTCAAATTTCTTCTCTGACCATACCTGTAAGAATATCGTAATACTGGCATGTTACATGTTATCATGTAACATGTCATCTTTAAAAGATTGCATTTCTGCATGATTTTAGAGCAAAACCACTCGCTGGCGTGTTGGTCCATCACTGTGTGGTGGTGTTAATTTTAGGATTAAAACATTCTGTAAGTACTTTTGGCATATAGAGCTGGATCTCCAGGCTCACTGTGTTTCTTGTTGAAATTGAATTCTGTGGATGTAGGGACTTTTTCTTCCCAAACTTACTCGTGCAGATTTGTATGATGAGTCAAGAGCCATTGAGGAACTGATAAAAGCTGTTCAGACAATTGTATAAGGAGAAGCCAAATTAACAAAGCAACCTACTAACACACCCTCCTTTTTTTTTTCCCTACCAAACACAGTAGAGTATGGCCTTGTGACCATTTTTCATCTCTATGTCAAAGTCTATAATACCTTTGTTATACACAATAATAACTGTAACATTTTTACATGGCTTAATTATCTCCCTCTCAACTCATACCAATTTAAAGGGAGACAGATGGGACCCAGATTTCTTGCTCATCAGCTGATACAGGGGCTTTCTGGGCCTGTGGGCCATCCCCCTTCTGATCCAAACCATGCTGAATTTTTTCTGCTTGACACTGCTTCACCTGCTAGATGTCCAGTGACAGATGCAGGAGAAGGCCAGTACACCTTGCAGCATTTTTCATGCTAACTGGTGATTTTTGAAGCCTTAGCTGAAACTGTGTTCAGGTTTGTCCTCTATTTTCTACTTGAACAAGCTGAGCTGCGTGCCAGAGCTTCTCCCAAAGCACCGTGGTGGTGTGGAAGGAGGCGGGCTGCGTGCTCTGCACATCGAGTGAGCTGTCAGCTACCGTTTTGTCAAGACCAAGCTGTTTTCAAAATAAAATAGTCTGGCTGGTGTTATCTGCAGAGCAAGTCTCGGCCCCTTTCTGCTCAGGTTGCCGAGATGAATTAAGCTGTGCGTCCTGGCACAGCTCGGCTGGAAACCAGAGGGGGTTGCTGAGCACGATTCTGCCCCCGCTTCTGCATCCTGCTCTCTTCTTGGTGCTGCACAGAGCAGGAGCGTTAACTTATTCAGGCTGCTACAGCCCCTCGCATGGTTCCTGGGCACAGCATCTCCAGCGGGGAGTTGGGGCCAGGCTGCGTTGTGGTGGAGAGTTCCTCGGGGCCTTTACTGGGAAGGAGAAAAGCAGGTTTCTGGGCTTACCTATTTCTGATGCCCACTGTGTCCAGAGACCCTCCTTCCTTCCCTCTTCCTCTGAGTCTCATTGCTGTTGAACCCTCTGGAGATGAGAGCGAGGAAAGTCTACCTGGTTTTGCTTCTGAGCTTGCTGGGCACAGCCAACATAGCTGTGAGGTGCCACAGAGCGCCCAGCTGAAGCCAAGCAACCCTTTAAAGCCTTGCCTGATGTTTTGCTAGGCACTTTCTTTACAGCACGGGGACTCCAGTAGTTTGTGGTTGTAGCTCTGACATATAGAGCTGCTTTTAACGGGAAATTCAACTTCATAATTCAGATTTGAAATTCTTTGTGTTTTGATCCATCTCTCAGCAGCCTACCTCCCCGACGACCCCTAACAAGCCAGTAGTGCCACTGGAGTGGGCATCTGCAGTGGTACCAAAACCTGACCCTACAGTCATTAACAAGCACATACGAAAGCTGGTGGACGTAAGTATTTGGAAGAATATACTCGTCAAAGAGAACAATAGCTTTGATATTGTCATCCTTATAATTAATTTCAAGCTTTTCAAGAGATTGTTATGGTTGGGATGAATTCAGACATCTGATAACAAATTTGAGCCTTCACTGATACATTCAGAAATATTTATTTTATTCCTGCAATCAGTGGTGGGATTAGTAAGCAGGTTTCCAGATGCAAAGGAGAAAACTTCCAGGAGCATCGAAAGTTTGGCTGCCATTCAATAGGTTTGATTTGCAAATATAAATTCAGAGGGCAAAGTTGAGTTTTCGCAACTCTAGCCACCCAGTTTATGTCTGGTAACGGACAGCTGAAAACAAAAATACTTAGAAACAAGGACTCACATGTTACTAGGTGCAGAGAAGTTTTACGGAAACCCCATTTCTGTTTTTCAACTTGCTGTCATTTGACCGTCCAGACCATATTATGTATGGTAAAGATAGCACTGTCTTGGTATCACTTTAAAAGTGTGGGCATGAGGTCATCAGGAGAATTATAGCTGGGATCTTCCAGCTTCAGTTTGGAAGGTGATGTGTTAGGCAATGCAAACAAAACCAAACTTTGCCAGGTTCCTTTGGAGAGACCAAGCCCTGTTGTGTTGGTGTGTAAGGGACTTTTAGTGATGTGAGCAGCATGCAGAGGAACCAGGAACGTGTTGTAGATAATGAAGCAAGATTTTCTTCTGCTTTTTACAAATTAATAACTAAGCCTGGAAGAAACGATTAAACTCTGACCTCGCCTGTGTTGCAGGTCGTTAATTGGGGTTATGTTAAGATACCTTAAAGTCTTCAGTTCTCTCACTTAGACTTCAAATATATCTTGTGGTTTACTTTTTGTACATGCTCTTTTTTAAAAAAAGTTTCAGTTTTCTCTTAATGTGGGATGCCAGAATTGCACATGCTGTTCCTGTATTGCTTTTGTCAGTGCCATATGTGTTGATAAAAATCACTCCACATCCAAACATCTCTTTGATAGCTTGTTTAAATAGGAAGTTTGTCACAACTCCTTAATCTTTCCAGAATGTGCTGGGTGGGGATGGGTTCTTGTTCCTGGGGGTGGGGGAGATGCAGTCCCCCCATTCCACAATTTTGGCCTGGTTCATGACGTACAAACTTGAGTTTGACAAGATTAAAACATGTTTTGGGGCTGTTATAGATACAGCTTACCAAGATGCCCACACCACTCTGTAGAGCTGGCTTTGTTTTGCCAATCTCTGTCATTTACTAGCTGCTTTGTGTTGTGCTTTAAGGCATTGTTTTTATTACTAAAAGTGTTGACTACTACTTGGGTTTGCGTATTGGTTCCTTCTTGATGATGTATTTTTGAGGTCTGCCAGTCATCGATTGCAGGTCATTTGATAGGTGCTTAGAAATTGGCTTTATCAGCTTCTCATTAAAATAAGGACAATGCAAACACCTTTCAGAGGTCGCAGTATATTAAATTCTTGTCTTTGCCAACCAAATCTTAATCTAATGGGAGAGTTTGTGCTTCAATTTGTGTCTTTCAGATAGTCATGTTGACTTTGACACTCATATTTTTCCCATCAGCATCACACATAGCTTTAACACCCCTTGCACATCTCTGCAATCAGTAAGACACAATATAATAATTCCTTAGCAGCTAAGGAGGGCTTCCATCACTTTATGCGACCTTTTAAATTTGATCCCATGTCTGTTTTTACGTAGTGGTGAGCTGGAGTGGGTTGATGGGAGGGAATGGTTATTAGATACGAAGTGGTCATGATCTGGATGTCAAAGTATTAGTAAACAAATCAGATTGAAACTGTACTGTGGCAGAGCAGAGGTGACCAACTAAAAGAGAAGCCAAAACCATCTGAAATACTCCTGGGAAAGCTGCCGTTGGGTTGGTTTTGTTTTATTTCTTTTTTTGTGATGAAAAAGCATACTTAATGAAGCAAAGGGAATATGTCATATGGGACAGAATTTTAGTGACATTTCCAATAAAGAAGAAAAATAAAGTAAGAATAATTATGTCTGAAGAGATGTGGAGGACCATCACGAGATAAGTACTGAGTTCAAGTTTTCTTTAAAAATTAGCTATTTTTTCCCCTACAGTCCAATAAATATGCATATTGAAGTACCAAGTAGGAATAAAAGGAATAAAACAAGGCAGCAGAGCATCTGATTAGTAATGTTGAACATCAAGTTACATGTAATTATAAAGTTGAAGAGTCGGTATATATTCAGGATAGGCTAGATATTAGGACAATGATTTCTTTTGTTTTCCCAGTCTGTCTTTAGGAACTATGATCATGACCACGACGGCTATATTTCTCAGGAAGACTTCGAAAGTATAGCTGCCAACTTCCCCTTTCTGGACTCTTTCTGTGTGCTGGACAAAGACCAGTAAGTTCAGAGATTTCTTTGTGTCTTGTTTTGTTTTGGTTTTTTCTTTTCCTCAATTTAAAAACTAATGAAAACCAAATATTGAAGAAACAGTGTCTCCCAAGTTTCTTGTGTCTGACATCTCACTTAAGGGACTGAAGATCACCGAAGGCTGAATTCTGTTCTCATTTAATTTCTTATGCTGTAGTTGGTTCTATAAGCCCACCCAGGTTGGAGTCCTGCTTTACCTGGTTCTTCAAAAATTATTTATGTAATAGCCTGATGAGGAATTCCTGCTGGGACTGAGTCAAAACCTCTAGAGTATCATCAATGCTGTATCCAGACCAGGCATTAGACTGATGAAACAAATAAGCTGTGTACGGTACAGGGGAAATGAGTGTATGTAGCAGAGAGAGGGTAACAATTATTCTAGGAGGTATATATAATACATGTTTCCTAGCCAGCTGGGCTTGATAATTCTTGTTGTCCAGAATCTCTTTGGCTGTCAAGGCTGGTGGTCAGCCAGGGGCATAACTGCTTGATCTGTGTGAGCAGTAAATCAAAATCCTTCATTTAATGGCCTGGCCTGTGCCCTGATACCATGAACAGGTGAGAAATCAACATCCGTGCAGTAAGTTCAGTGTTTGCTATTTAATGAAGGATAAGAACCACGAAGGCTCTAAGGGTTTTTTTCTGCCAGGACTGTTGCAGCTCTTTCAAAGAATGTGCTTTGTGTGCTGCATGCTTTTTGCAGTGAGAAAATCCTGAATTGTTCAATGTCGTGAGCAGTGACAGATCTACTCTACCTTTTTTTCCCTTAACAGAGATGGTCTTATAAGCAAAGAAGAAATGATGGCTTACTTTCTGAGAGCTAAATCACAGTTCCAGTGTAAAATGGGACCAGGGTTTATTCATAACTTTCAGGAGATGACCTATCTTAAACCAACTTTCTGTGAGCACTGTGCAGGATTTGTAAGTATGTTTTTAATAACAGCATATCTTAAAAACATTTTTTTTTACCCTTTAACGTAGAGAGGGTGAAACTAGCTCCACACACTGATAAAGTCTCTTGGCCAAATCTCTCATTGCATTCAGAAGCACAAAATATTTACTCATGTTGTAGCTTTGCTGTTCAGTTTTGTTTTAGTGGTTCCTGAATACTGGCATTTGTAAGAATTACTGTTGCAGGAGGGGAAAAAATAAAATTATGTTAGCTAAAGGATATTAGAGAGCATATCAATGGCTTTACTTGGTTTATCTTGAGTTCTTTAATTTGGCATGATTTCCCATGTAAACAAGCTCAAGGAAAAATGGGTGTCTGGAACGGAGGATGTAGATGAAGCAAAAGCCGTTCTTTCTCAGGAAATTGCACATGGAAACACAGCATGTTCATAATTCTCTGAATGGCCATAACAGCCTTAATCCTTTCTCTATTGAATTAACAGCTCTTCTAATATGGTCAAGAAATCAAAAGTGCTTCCAGCAGTTCTGTACAATAAGAATTTTTAAAATTATTTGGGTGTTTTTTTTTTTTTTTAATTTGCTTTCTCTGTCAGCCATAACCTACCAGATGCCACTTATTAGAGTGCTCTGTACGTAGCTGGGAAATTATTGATATTGTGAAAATGTGTGTTGCCTGTAGACCTCTTCCAACTTTTCCACTTCAAACCAAGTATAGTAAAGAAAAAAGAATTACTATGATTTAGAAGTTACTATAATGCACACACTCCACTGAAATCAAACGTCCGTTTAGACAGCTAAAGCAATAAGGGCAGAGGGCCACGTCCTCTGCTTACGTGTGGCCCGTGTACAGGGTGTAAACTCAGACCATCGTCCCCGCTCTCCAGCGCAGATCTGCCTCTGCTATCGGCGGCAAAGTCTCCAGCCTGTACTACATGAGCTTTTCCACTAACTAATTTTTTTTGTGGTTGAAAGTAACAATAACAGCCCTGCTAAGTGCAAAAACCTGCCTCCTTTCAGACCAGCTCTGGTGTTCCTGCTCTTGTCCATGCTCTCATCTTCTGCTCGCTTCTTTTGCGATGCATCGGTCTTGTTCAGATGCTCGTGGTCCCTATTGCATTGCAACCCCTGATCAAGGCCACGGCGAAGAAGGAATTCCACCTATTTCCGCTAGAACTGAAAAAACCTTAGAGCGACATGGTCAGTGCTGATTCAGGAGAATGCTGGTGGGCTTTTGAGCTGACAGCTCCAGCGGACTGATGGGGCGGGGGGGTCACCGGCCTGAGCCTATTGTTTCAGGCTGCCTGCAGCTTTGGGAAGACGTCATTGCGCTCGTGACACTCAGTGCATGTTTGGAAGGCTTCCATAGCAAAGCAAGGCCCAAGGACTGCCCTGCCATGTCCTTTCCACCAGATATTTTTCTCCTGCATCAATTTGCTAATTGGCCATTGTTGGATTTTTCACGTCTGATTACATCCAGTGCAGGAATACAAATGAGTAAGGGGTTGTACAGGAAATGGAAATAAGGTCATTCTTCCTGTCAACTCACTGAAGTCATTAGCATTGTCCTGTGGATGAGTTGGGCTGATAGAACAGGAACCAACTACAAAATCTGCTGCGTATTTGTTTGCATTTCAGTGCTGCTCATCCACGGGTGGAAACCTAATTTCATACTGATGCACTGATTCACAGTCAAAATAATGTGCGCTGACAATGCAGTAGGATGAATTGACATGACAGTGCAATGCACGCAGTATTCAGTAAAATATCTGTTATTAAAAGGATATGAACTTTAAAGGTCAAGCTAAAACCTAATGGCATTAAGCAGCATGAAATTGATACGCCCATGGCCGGTCACAGTTCCATCCCACAGCTTGAGTTGCAGCGTGTGGCAGGGTAGGTGACAAGCCATCCTGCTGAGCTTTATCATCTGAATTTGCACAGATCCTCTTACCTTGGAGCTGGCTCAAGCCAGCTTTGCAGCAGAGCCGTGTCAGGCAGGTTCAAAGCTTTAGGTCAGAAATTCATGACACGGCACTTCAGCTAAGCTTTCGCTGCTGTGTGTAACCACAACAGTGGTGCCAAAGTTGAGTAGGAGGAAGGTAAAGAGCTAAGAAGATGAGAAGAAAGCTCTGCAGTGGGAACAGAATAGAGCTTAAATGAAAGCAATAACAATCTATGTCTCTTACAGTGATCCTGGCAAAAAGCCCTTGGAAAAAGCCATTGCTGCTCTTCCAGGAGGGGCTGGGGGGCTCCACTGTCGCTGCCCGACCACAGCAACTGCATTTGCTGTGCATATATATACAGCATTAGCAGGAAAAGAGCAAGCAGCAGGCTT
This sequence comes from Grus americana, assembly GCF_028858705.1. Classification (NCBI taxonomy): domain Eukaryota; kingdom Metazoa; phylum Chordata; class Aves; order Gruiformes; family Gruidae; genus Grus; species Grus americana. Next base: position 90,967,823 of record NC_072854.1, read on the forward strand.
TCTATGGACCCTTCTTCCACTGTTGCCCCTTCTGTTCTTTTATTCACCCTTCTTCCACCGTGTCTAATCTATTTTGCTTTATCCAAGTCCCCATTTTTCCTTGCAAATTCTTTTGTGCAATGTATGGGATTCCCCCCCCAAATCTTCCTATTCTGTTTTATATTTTACTCTTTCCTTTGTATTCTGAATGTTCTCCAGGTCTTCTTTTTGAACATTTCTTTAATGACCATATTCACTCCCTGCACTCTGCACATGGATTCTTATAAATATGGTGAGGAGCCACATGCAATTTCAACTGCCTGGATGTGCTCACCCTCCCTGGTGACGTTTCAAATGAGTTCAGGATAAATAAACACTGGAGTCACCGTTTTGGTTTTTTTTTTTTTTTTCTTTTAATGCTAGAGCTAGAAAAACTGCCCCTTCCTCTCTCTGCCTCTAGAGTGAAAATGCTTGTTTTTATAATGCCATGGCTGTAGATACAGCACTTCTGAGTGTATAGATAACAATTTGCTAGGGAATTTTCCTACTTCCAAGCAATCCTGCTCATGTTGAAGTAAAAGCTTCCCAAAAACAAGACCGCACACACAGCCTCCTGGAAGTTTAGCATTTGGTTGTTATGTACATCAACAAGGACAGCTTCTGGGAGGAGGCAAAGATAGAATTTAGTGGCTTTTCTATCTGTTTCAGTCTTCAACCCTTTTTTTTTTAATGGAAAGAGTCAGGTGGGTAAACCAGACTGCTATGGCTAGGTGTGCTGGGGACCAGTATGGGAATCAAGAACTTAATTTTTATCCCCAGTGGTGTTTTCTTCTGCTGTGTTTGAATGGCATGGGTCATTCATGTATCTGGAGAATGGATGTACAGCGGAAAATGCCCCGCAGATAACATTAAGTGAGCCTAGAAGCAGAATGTGCTTTCTGGTTTCAGTAAGCTTGATATGATAGCAATTTTTCACCCGTTCCTGGAAGCAAATGCCTGTCATCTGTGTCTTTCCTTCTCCGGTAGTCCCACTGTAAGTAGTAGAAATCAGGGGGAAGGCACACAAGTCTTATCACAATTAGAGGGGGAGGTCTGCCTAACAGGAAGGGTGTTAAGAGCAGTTGTATCCTGTTTGTGCTTTTGTAGCCATTGGTACTTCCTCATTGTGACCTCGTTTTCCTTCCGGCTTTCTTTTCTGATTCCTTGACGTTCTTTTGTCTTTCTTTGCAGCTCTGGGGTATAATCAAACAAGGCTACAAATGCAAAGGTAAATAAATATTGCATGGATTTTTCAAGCTATATGTGGTGGGGTTTAGCACAAGTAGGTCAACTGTATTTTTTAGTAAAATGACATCTTGTTCATCCAAATTTTGCTTTTACATTTGGTACTGTCTGTGAGCAGCGACTACTGGTACACTATGAATTCTTACTGCATTAGGGGACATCATAGCATCCGGTAGGAACACGCAGGTCCTGTGAGCTAAAGGGCCAAAGCAGCCACTGACTCCATGAGGTGTTACTTTCTACCAGCAAAGACCTTGCATCTTGGAAAACCAAGTGTCCTCATCCTAACACTGAAACATCCTGAAATACATCTCCTGAGATCTGGGGTCAGGAAAAGGTTTGCTGGCAACGTTGTCTGTCATGTACATCCGCATGCCTGTAGCGAAGCCTACTTGGCCTTGCAATGCAAGAGTGCCTGAGCTAGAAATAGAGAAATAGTTAATTCCTAAACTGCCCAGCAGATCTCACTGCGAGATCTTCTGCAGACATTCAACTTTAAAAAAAATCCTAGAGCTCTTACAGCCCTCTCTGTTGCTTTCATAAAACATTTAAATTCTTATGCAGTACTTGCACCATATTGAGCAGGTCAGACCAAGAATGACATTGTAATGGTCCTCGTTGGCTTTAAAGTCCTAGATCTATTTATTTCTCAAGCAGCCCGGCTCTGGCTGAAGGGCACTGTTGATTTTCACAGTTGGAGTTAAATTATTCATAGGGGAACATTCACGCTGAGGCTTCATAGTTGTATTTATATGCACTCTTTTCCCTTAGTCTTACACTGCCTCTCAGGAGAAAGGCGAAGAATTGGCAGGATTGGTTTTTAGGTTACACCATATTCCTGTCTCCCTCTCCACCCATGAACATCTCTTCCTCAGAGAGGGGTGAGGAAAATGTCCATGGCTAAACCAACGTATGTAATTCAGCTGTTCCTGATTACTGTGGTCTGAGCAGCTATGAAAGGGCTAGTTGTGGTCTCTACTTTTACTGGTATGATGAGGGAAGGAAGATAGGGTTTTGTCACAGCAGCCCTGTAAACTCAACTTGAGATCTGAAAGCTGAGCCCTGTCCTGCATCGTTGCTTGTATCAGTGGCCCAGGGGAGAGAGAGCAAAAGTGGTTCTGTAGCGTCAAAATTATAGGCAATAGAGCATGAGAGTAAGAGAGCAGAGCTGCTCGCTCAGATCTTAAAGTGGCCAACAAGTGTAATTAGTGCCTGCCCTTCGTTGCAGCAGCTGCCAGCTGCTCCGTATGCCAGCATCACTAGAGTGCTGCACCCATGATGGATGATTTCTGCCTCTCAGCACAGAGCCGTCATCTTCTGTTTTGAACCTCTGACACTGAGCTAGCAGGTGGAGGGAGGGAGTTCATCTGTTCAGGTCTGCCCTTACCTGAGATTAATGAGATAAAGCTAGACTGTGTGGTCTACAAGTGATGAAAGAGGTTCTCCACTGACAAGAGATCTTTGTTGTATTGGGGGGGGTGGGGGGGTGGGGGGTGTAGTGTGTTACCTTTAGGGCAGGCAAAGCCACAGCTGGGCAGGTACTTCTGTATTAGTCATATGAACAAGGTGATGGGAGAAACCAGAACTCTCACCCATCATGCTAGAGCTGCTGCCCTGAGCAGACTGGTTCTTTTAGCAGAGAGTTATAAACGCAAGGCTTTGGCAGCGGCTCATCTAGAACAAAATGTTAAGTCAAGGAGCAGCAACAGAGAAACAAGGGAGATGGAAATTTTCAAACAAGGGCAGGGGACACAGAGGAGAGAGAGCCCGTGTTTGGGGCACACATCCTCCACCCTTTGGCCCTTTCTTGCAGATAAGATCTGCAGTGCAGTCACACTTCAGATAAGTGTACCTAGTGATGACTCTGTCTGCAGTGAGATGCAAAGCTCAGCGTTGGCTAGGTGTGCGGGCACTCGGCCAGTTTCATCCAGGTGGATGATACACATCCACAGAGCTTAGCCTGTGCTGATGTTGCTTGCTGAGCTACTCAGACTAGTTTTTACACTAACCTCCGGCTGTGCTTCCAGAGGCTCAGAGTATGGACGCGCCAGTGTCTATAATGGGCCCTGCTGGGTCAAATTAAAAACAAACTTTTTGGGGGAGACTCATACAGTGGAGCAGAAGCTTTATGCATGGCATACGCGGGATCCAGGGCTGTTCTTTGAGACTAATTTCTGATTAAAATATCACCCCCTTTTTCCGTTCTGCTGCCAGATTTCTATTAATGGCTGCCATGGAAATGACCCATTTTTTTGTAACACCCTTCATGGCAAATGATCCATTTCTGTAACTCCCTTCACACCTTCTGTCAAAGTATTTGTTCCTTCAAAGTTCCTCCTGGTATCTGTCTGCTAATAGCCCAGAGGGATTACCAGATAGTTGCAGCTTTCCATTTGGTGACTTGACAATTCCTTTCTTTACAGATTGCGGTGCCAACTGTCATAAGCAATGCAGAGACCTGCTTGTGCTGGCGTGCAGGAAATTTTCCAGAGGAACCTCAGTAGGCAGCAACCATGGCTCTCTGCCGAGCAGTCCGTCTCTGCCTCCAGGTGGGAGCACTTTTGTTCCTATTTTAAACCCTTTCTGGAATCCTCTCTAACGGCCAGTGTCCTTGCTGCCATTTTTAATTTTTCCTTTGCATCAACGCACAGAGCAGCACATGTACTTTCCACTGCACTGTGGCTCGTGTTCAGTGCTCGGATTATGACATCCCTTTCTGCAGTGATGGCCTTAGTCTCCTGCCTGAGGCTCCCTATCCTCTACACTGGCACTTCTATCCCAGCTGAAAATAAATAAAATTATAATTAGGGAAATTGTACTTCTCCTTATAAGCCATTTAGGGGCAGGGGCTGGGAGATGTAGGGCACAATTCTAGCTCTGCCTAATCCCCTGAGCATGAGATGGAGGGAGAAGGAAATGTGTGCACACAAGGCTGGAATCAGTTTCTAAGCAGCATCCGGATATTGCTAATTATACCACTGCTTCATATAGGGGGTTACCTCTCCCCCGCCCCAGGCTTAAGTTACCTTTTTGTAAAGATCTTGAAGTAGAATATTTAAAATAAACAATTCCACCCTCTCTTTCAGTCCAAGATGAAGTATTTGAATTTCCCAGTGTTGCTGCAGAACACCAGGACCTGGATGGCAGAGCTATCACCCTTGTCACTGGCTCTTCGCGGAAAATTTCAGTGCGGCTGCAGAGGGCGACCACCAGCCAAGCAACGCAAACAGAACCGCTGTGGCATGAGCCAGGCTGGAATGATTCAGGTTCCCACACTTTCCCCAAAATGAAGTCCAAGTTCCATGGCAAAGCTGGGAAGAACAAAGGCTTTGCAAAATGGGAGAACGAAAAGCCCAACGTGCAGGCTGATATAGAGCTGGAAGCCGAGGCCCCACAACACATACAGGATCACAATGGCATAGAAACCCTCCCAGAAAGACAAGAATCTGAGGTGAGTTGCAGAAGAAGCCAAGACAGTTTAAAATCTGCTAGAGTCTGAGGTCTTATAAGGTTATTTTATGAATTTCAGGATGCTTTTTCATTCAAATTTGCCATTGCGTCTTGCACAAGAGTTGCTTTCAGAAGAATGCCAAATCCTCCGTAGATAGCTATTTTCTACACTGCAGTGCGCATTACTCTGCCACTGTAACTGAGGAACTGGGGTTTGTTGCTGTCAGTACATGCTTTTAGGAATTGGGCACTTTTCTTTTTGAAAATCATTAAAATAGCCTGGTGGATGTGACCAAATTCTGTGCTGTTGTACCCTTGCAATGCACAGTCCAGGGCTCCCTGTTAGATTCACAAGAACTAGCATTCTGATAAACACACGAGCCCAGGCTAGGGCAGGATATCGGTCTGATTTCTGTTGCTGTCACCCATAAAGTTTATACTTCTAAAGTTTCATGCCTTTATTGACCATCTTTGCTAGCATCTAAGTGCCTGTTTTCTTTTGGTTACAGGATAGCTGATTGCTCACCCTTTAGCACAGAAAAATGAAGATGACAACTGTCACACAACAAGCCTTGATGGTCCGTCACAGACCATGTTTGGCCATGGGAAGTTTTCCTGTACCTTGTACTTTTAAATTCAACCATTGTCCTGTTTTCTTAGCTGAAAGGTGTTGCAAAGCACTATTTATTTTCTCACAAGCCCTTTGGATGAACATTGCACGGACCCAGCAGAACGGATCTCTGCACACAGTGTTTTCTCTTGTATGACTTTTGTGGAAACTTCATCTGCATGCCAGTGAGGATATATTTGGCCTCCTTTAAATATACTGCATCACTTCGGTATGTCTGCCAGCAACAACAATGGTGAGGACAGAAGCCAAGCATCTAAGTTTGTTCGATAGCACTCCTTTTCCAATGTCTCATAATGATCTTTTAAGGAAAGAAGTAGGTGTGTATGTTGATTAAATCTCAAAACAAAAACCTTTCACAAAGTCCTCTCTGCTGAAATTCTTTGCACACCTGGGGTTTTGAATTTTGGCCATGTTTACATTGCTACAGTGAGCATATTGGTGTTCAGCACAGTGATACCAGTTCCCAGACTGGGGATCCTTCAACCAGGCAGCACGTGGCTGAGACTGAAGGAATTCCGAGACACTATGCATATGTCTGGGTACACTGCAATGGAGAGGGGTCCTCTCTGCCAGCACTGATTATGGTAAAGTTAGCATGTAATAAACACCTTAGTTTTAAGTATGTGTGTGCATGTGATATGTTTTTCTCTGGTTAGCAGCCTGCATATGTTAAAACTCAATGTACTGAAAAGTAACCTCCAAATTAGCAGTTTGCACCTGAATCTGGAATCTGTAATTAGCTGTAATGCACCTGAGAAGCAGGTTTGAAGTGGCATTTCTCAGAAGCATTAATTTATGTAAGGAGCACAGCCCTCATCTGGAAAAAAAAAAAGAGAAAAACAAAACAGCACAAAGCTCAAACCTGAAAGGTGCATACCTGTATTATTATTCTTACCCCATCTCCCCACAAAAATAGGTGAGTAGGGGGAGCACACACTCTGAATTAAAGCAACCTGATTATAAGATTTCCTTGAAAATTCAAGTCATTGCACCCTTCACCAAGTTATAAACTCTCAAGACCAGAGAGTACTTTCATACTTCCCTAACCAAAACTGACAGCTGCACTCCTCTCTGGTAATTTGACTGTAATCTGCACTGCAACTGCATGATGCCTGCTCAGGTTTGCATCTTGAATCCTGCAGGTTTCCTCTGTTTTCCAACACAATGAGTAACAATGGTAAATCTGGGGCGAGGGGAAAAAAGAGAACATGCTCTTACTGTTTTAAACTCAGAGAAATAAGTACTGCTGGGAGCACTGATTGCCAAGCTAGGATGAGGGCCAGAAGTATCCCTCGCTATTGCTGCTGCGGGCAAAGAACAGGCATTAGCAAAACCATGGTCTTTTATTTCCTGTGGTGGGTCAGGTGACAGGTCACAACAGGCTGACCGCACAGCTACTGTTACAGTGCATGGCTTCCACACAATGAAAACGATGTGGTAGAGAATTTGAATAGAGAAATTTGGTTATGATCCAGGCTGTTGATGGATCTGCTGCGATAAGCCTTTTAACGCTTTATAAATGAATTGTTCATGTGCAACTTCATTCTTAACATCACGTAAAAGTTTTAAATAGCATTTAATCTGTAGATCAGCCTATTTCTTGCAGGCTTTTAAAAGTTAGTTGTAACTCTTGCTCTGAAAGGTACCTGCCTTCGTATTTCTAGCAATCAGGCCCACGAAGCATACCCGTCTTCATTTTGTCGTTGGATAAGAGTGTTTCTCATACATAAGTTTATCTTCTCACTTACTTACCTACTCCCCAAGATACTTACAAGCTTCTGGCCTAAACTGTTTAGAAGGGTAGGTGCTCTATGTTCTTCAGATGAAGGCCTTTCCAAGGACACTTTTTTTTTCCATGTATACAGAATAAACTTAACATAGGCAATACAACAACAACAACAACAAGAAAAAGCATTAACAGGCTGTTTGCAGCAGAATGGTGATCTTCTAGTTCTACAGCAAGCACCTGAGTGGGGAGAGCTGACAAGGTGTGAGGAACCATTTTAAGAAATTGGTATAGGATGAGCATTTTACCTTGGAGGAGGTCTGAATACATGAAATTAAAAAAAAAAAAAAATTCTGAACAGGAGCAAGACAATTTTAGTTCCCCAATCTGGGCAAAGCAACAAAGAATTTCTTGTTCGCCTCCCCTGATATAACAAAAGGCAAAATATACCAGCCATCACAGTTCCCCACTGAGCTGTGTGCCTCTGCTGGTCTTGGTGAAATCCTGCCTGCTAGAAGTAGAGCAATTCCAGGGGAGCATCCAGGAGAAAGTGTTATAATGACAAGAGCACTGGATTAATTAAATAGCTGAAGTGAGATACAATCCCAGATGATGCTGGATACTTCTACCACATCCATTCGTCCCTGTCTCAGTCCTCAGGATCTTGTAAGAAAGTGGGGGGAGAAGGGAGGTGTTTTTAAAAGAAACAAACAAAACACCAATCCCACACCACTCCCCCAAAAAACAACCACCACCACACAGTGGAAAGAAGGAAGAATATGCTAAACCTTATTTACAGCCTGATCTGCAAATGCCAACGAATGTAAGCAAAAGGAGTAGGTGAAAAATGCGAGTGCTTGCATAGACCCCGTAAGAGATGATGTGGCTGAGCCAAACCCACTAGGACTTTCTGTGCTTGTGCAAAACCTGTGCAAAGTCTCGTGCTGCACATGAAGGCTCTTTGATCTTGCTGCCAACTTTACGTAGTAGCCCTGAGTGCAACACAAGGAGACAAGGGGACATCTGTCTCCTTCAGAGCAACATGAAAACTAGGTTTGTCCTGCAGGTCTTTCCTCTGCTCTACATCTCCTCACAGTCTTACCCTCCTCTGCCCCCTTGGTCTTACCCAGCTTTTGGGCTTTAAAAGAATAATCTCAGCTCTACAAAGAAACATTTTCCTAGACACAAGCTATCTTCTCAGAGGAGCCTTCCTCAGGCAGGTGAAGTCTAAGGGAGGGGAGGTGGGGGTGGGACAGGGGACAGTAACACACTGACCAGAGCCAGTCTGAAGCATGGATTTTTCCCCAGCTGGGAAAGGTGAGCCTTTTTCCTTTTAATACAGAAGAAGATAAAAAGCTGAGCTGCAGAGCAAGTTTAGGGGCAGCTGCTGCCTAAAATTTTCCATTTTCCAAAATGGAGTGGACTGGCTGCTGTCACCTCTGCGGACTGTTCTGGGACTCTGTGGAAGCCAAAGTGAAAGCATGCCCTAACACAGCCCCCAAGGTCTTCCTAATCGGGAGCCTGCAAGCCTTTGGCTGAGCCAGCCTGAGCAGCCACAGGAAGGTCCTCGCAGCCTGGGACACCAGTTCCAGCTTTCAGCATCTGTATAGGAAATAGCTGCATGTGAAGGATGCTGGACACAGGAGAAAAAAAAAACCAACAAAACCAACAAAAACCCCATATAACAAAAAAAAACCTGAGAACAAATAACAGACAGATGGGGAGTAAGCGTGGGAAGAAGCATGCTAAGAGAGCTCTCCCTCTCTACGTGACACCAAGAATGGAAGTGGATCCCAATGGAGACTGAGCAGAAGGGGAGGGAAAGAAGGAAGGAAGGAAGGAAGGAAGAAAGGAGATCTGAACGCAGATTTCATGGAGACACAAGAGGCAGGAGAAACAAGGGCTTGTTTCATGATCATTGTAGCTAAAAAAAAAATCTAACCAAGGTTTGCTTCATTCAGCATCAGCCTGCTAACTGATGGGCCTCTGTACAGCACAAAAAAGAGCACCGAGTATTTTTCAAGAGAGTCTTGACAACAGGGTTGGCCCACCCCGGGGACACTGGAGAAACAGATGTAACTTTGGAACAAGTTTTTTGAGTTATCAGCACTGATCTGAACTGGATTTTCAAAATAAGCACCGCAGCCAACAGGCTAAACTCATTGGAAAATCTGTGTGCTGAACTCTAAAGCACTGTTTACAGCTGCCGACAATCCGGTCCTAGGAGACAGAAAAGCCATCAGCAAAAGCTACTGCTGGGGCAATATGAAATTTAGCCAAAAAGTCTGCTTTTTCCATGAGTTAAGCCAATGCCGGAAAGTTTAAAGAGTTCTTATCACCTTCATCTCTGCTTCATGTGTGAAAACGAGTTATGACCTTCCACCTGCCCACAGCACAGGCAGACTCCCTCTTTCTTTGGTTTTTACAATAGTGTTTTCCTACTTTTTGTACTTGTTTTTCTCTCCTCTGTGGTGGGAAAGACCCACGTGGACAAGAGGGGAAATTACTGGACAATAAAGGGGAAACAATGACACTGACAGCACTTAGAGCTGTAAAAAGCACAAGGTAAACACAAGAGAAATATTTTTTCCCTCCTAGCCTTGTTTGTTAAGCCATTAGAGGTGCAACTTATTTTCAGCCAAAGAGGGGAGAAGGCAATGTTTACAGCTGGTAATAGCACTTGTTTTTTCAGTTTGTGTCCCTTTGAAAAGGCATAACCTGAAACAAACAAGCATACCAGTATTTTGAGAGCCTGCACAGGGGAAACAGTTGTTCACCTCCACCTCAGTGTACTGCTCTCTGATCACAACACTGCTGTGATTCTACCCTAAGGTTAAGCTAGGAGGCTGATGAGCTGGCTGATGCTAAACTGCAAGCTTGCTTTGTTTGGGACTGCTAAATCACACTCAACACCTTAAAAATGCATACATACTTCTGTAGCATCCCTGCTGTCCAAGGAAAATCAGAAATTCAGAGAGAAAACAGGATTACAAGCCTGACAGTCTTTAGCACCAATAACCACCGAGACTCTCTACTGCAGTTCTAAATAAGGTAGAACTAAGAATAAATCATGTGTGATGAGCAGACAGTTGAGGGCTTTTCTGTCCTGGCCTTCAGCAACTTGACAGGGAGCTGAAATAACTCCTAGTACTCTAAGAACCCACATGAGCCTTTTGGGCACCCAAAAGAGTCATCAGATCTTAGTAAGAATCCTCTTGCTCCCCATTCAGCTCTCCCCACTTCGGCACAGTTTAATTTTCATTTCCCAGGTGCATAACCCATTAAAGGGAATATTCTTATGCCATAGGACTTCTCAAGCTCCAGCCACTTCTCATAACTATCTACTGACATGAATCTTGCTTCCTTTCTTCCCAGTTCTATCTTAGGTATTTGACTGGTAAGTGTCTAGACTCTAATTAGGCCAGAGGTTGGCTTCATGAATTCAGATACAAATAGCAGTTTAATGGAGACACATAGTCAAAGCCCCCACCACCTTAAAGGAGGTTACCCACACGCTCTGGCTGAGAAGCCTCACCTGTGGCTAGAGGAGCCCCTCTGGGGGCCACCAGCTGTAATGCCACATCACCATGAGGTGCACACTTCAGGAGGGCTGACTAAAAAAGTAGAGGAATCTCATCAAGCCAGGTAGGGATTCCCAGCCAGCACCAGTCCTAAAGATGATGAACCACTCATGGAACAGCTACAAGCAAAAAGGCTTCCTGGGGTGAGTGATGCACAGCGCAAGCTCAGCTTGATGCCCTTTCCCTTGCTGCATTACTGTTTTGCACGGAGTAAGGAATAAATTTTTATCCATTCCTTAGACCTGCAAGGAAAACCCAACTGTGACCACAGTGCCTACAGCTCATGGTATTCTAAGTCACATACTAGTGTGCCTGATGTGGGAAGCCAGTGTGTGTCCCCATAGTTATTTTACTGCCCAGTGACAACAGCTGGGAGAAGGTTATCCTAAAGAGGGAATGGAAGGGCAATGCAAACGAAGCCTTTAGGAAACAGAAGTTGCTAAAGAAAGGCAGATGGGAAAACAGAACAAGATGCCCAAAGCTTGTGGAGGAAGAGTGCAAGCCACAAGCGTGGTTAAAAGGAAGAACACTTTGTTCCTCTGTATAAATGCTTGCTTACTTAATTGCCTTCTTGATCTGCTGGAGTTCTGCTTTCAATCATGATACACAATGAAATCAAGCACATATATCCAATCCACCACAAGCCTAATAATCTCCATAAGCCATCTCTCCTCTCCTAGCTTCCAGTTAAGAGATTCTTTCCAGTGCAGCAGGAATCATGTTTGGAAAACAGTAAATATCTGAGCATCATACAGACAATAACAAAGCAGTGGCTGTTTGCTTTCATTAATCAAAGCTGCTCTCTCACATACACAAAGCTTGTTTTCTCTGGAGAACAAAGAAGTCACAGCACACTAGGAAGAAACAATAGAGTAAAGAAAAACAACAACAGCTAGCAGAAGCAAAGTGTTTTCTTTCCTGTTAGAAGAGTAAAGCCTCCTGTTTTGCTGCCTTCTGATTTTTTTTTTCTTTTCTTTTAAACTTTCCTCCTCAAACAGCAATAAAGTGGGACTCGGCTTACCCTAAGTCCTGGAAGACAGCAACATATTTAGGGGAGAAAAAGCTAGCCAGAATAAGGGGGAAGGGGAAGCTCTGTGCTCCTACCCCACCCCAGCATCACTTCACCATGTCAGTGTGCAAGTGAGACTATCCACTGCAGCAACAGTCCTAGCCTTGCAAAGAAATTGGCAGCTCTGGCAAAGACAGACATCTCTGAAGGTGCTGATGCACCTCTGAAGAGCCTCCCGGGTTCCCTCTCACTAGGAACACATTTGCAGCACACTAACGCACTGACAGAACACGCTGGACTTTACAGTGAGAAGTGGTGTGAAGAAAAGCAGAAGCTGTCAACTTGACGGTATTACACGCCCAGCAAAAGGCTCTTTAACTCTGTCAGCCTCTCTACCGTTACCAGTCCAGGACTGACCTAGTTGTAGGAATCTTAACTCTTAAAAAAAACCCCACTCATTGTTTTTGCATGAATGCAGCTAGTCACCAGCTAATGCTCATGACAAGCTATTACTCTCTCACAAGGGAGATTTTTTTTCTGGAGCATCCCACTGTATGAAACCACCAATACCTTTGTGAAGCACCAACACTCATTTTTAGATGTTCATAATTTGAACTGTTTTATGCTGAGACCGATCTATACCAGTGATCCTCAAAGACATGGATTCAACATGGAAAACTTTTCTATTTTTTTCCTGTTTCAAATAAATTTAACAAGCCTGATGAGGGAAGAGACATTAAGTCAGAGTCCAAAGTGCCTTTCATGGAGACCTTCGCTTCCAACCTGTGAATCACTAGCAGCACCTAGTGGCCGCAATAAATTAAACAGGAGATTTTCAGGTTGATCATGGAATGAAATACAGGGAAATCAGTTCTAAACAATGTTTATCAGCTTATTTACATGATTAGCTTGAATTACAGCAATACCAGCGTTACGCAGATTCTCTCAAATGTTATTTCTGTAATCCAAGGAACTCCTCCTGCCTGCACCAACCTGGATTCAGCCCCAAAGGGCACTTCAGGTAGCCAGAGGCTCTGCCACCAGCATAGCCTCTGTGCAGCGATCCAAACGCAGTAGCGGGAACCTACATTTTCCACGAGGCTGGAGAGCATCAGGAGTTCCCAGAAGCAGCACGCCACGTTCACATGGCATGCAGGAGTATAACCTGGGAGACAGGCACTCACACAGCGTAAGAATAACTTTATACGGCGATGCCCAAGAGATGACCGTGCTGCTACACCAGTTCAGAGGGAGGAATAGAACAAAACTCAGAGCAACTGAAGTTCAATTCTTCACATCCACTCCTGTTCTGACAGCTTCTCAGGGGGCAGAATGCACAGTATGTCTGAGATGACTAGAACATCTAAAATAGATGAAGCAGACAGAAATCCCCACGAATTTCCAGCTACTGTAACAACTACTTTTTACTGCCAATAAGGAGAAGAAACTAAAGCAAAGGGAACATACAGACACTTTTATTGCTCACCTTTTATACAACAGCACACCTTCAGCCATTTTCTTTCACAGCTTGACAATATTTATGTACACAAAAAACCCAGCAAGAAGCATTATGTGGCTTTCAGTAAAGAAAAAAAACAACAAAAAACATTAGAACATCAAACTCAGCCAGGCTTTGTTTTCTGCAGCAATAATAAAAGGGCTTCCTCCAGGCAGGAACTAATCTTCCCAGGCCGTAGTGCATTTCTTTAAAAAGACAACCCCCAAAACAAATTGCCCTAGATTTGCTGAGACAGTGGTATTAACTTGCAAATAAAACAAATTTCAGTTTGTCATTTCCTCTAGCTGATTTCAAGTAAAAATTAGGTTTGGAGGAGGAGCAACTTGTTTTGGATGGATGCAGGTCAGTTTGAATTGCTACACCTAACTACAGGCCTACACACACTATCGGTTCACAATTTAGCTTAGTTTTAAATGATCTTTGCAGATTTTGGCGGCAGTCAGTCTTCAGAGTTGAGCAGGTGGGAAAAGTGTTTAGCGGGAGATAAGGCTACCGAACGTGGCATCCACAGTAGAGCTCACGTAATAGACAAAAAACCTGTTTGTCAGAGGGAGTTCACTGTGTGTGCGCACATGTGCGTGCAACATCTTCGTGACTAAAACGAGAGGCCAGCAAGCCAAAAAAGCAATACTCAGAACTCGTTTTAGAACATGTAATTGAACAATGATTGGGGGGGAAAATGCAGACATTCTATTGTGTATTATAATAGACAAATTTGACCAGACAGGTCTTGATATTTCTCTAAATCAAAGCAGAAGGCAAACACAGCAGGTAGTTTCAGAACAAAAGTGTTTTGAGCAGAGGGAACCAGTCCAACATCTAAAAAGCATAGCAATTAGTTGATGTTTAGTAGGGTGCAGTGGGTAGTGATGATGCATTTAATTCAAACAGGGTGGGGGCAGGGGAGGAGAGGTCTACAGAAAGTTGTACGTTGCTCAATACAAAACATCCCACCCAAAGAGATTCTACCTGCCACGTACAAACCTGTACTAATGCAAGCGTTTAAGCCAGGCCTCTGAAATCAGGTTTCTATTACGTGAGCTTTGCTGAAGCAAAAGTTTTTAGCAGCCTCAGCTTGTGAAGTGTCTTCCTTGTCCAAAGCCAGATTGATTATACTGATAACCTCCATGCTGGAAGTGCTGCTCAAACTGCCCCCCTTGATTAAAGTTCTGTCCACCTCGGCCCCCCCAGCCTCCTCCTTGACCTCCACGGCCACCACGACCACCACGGCCACCCCTCCCTCCTCCACGCCCACCCCCTCGGTCACTGTGGGACCCACCATCTTGATATCTGTTGTCTTGTTGGTAGCTGCTGCCACCACCCCCTTGGTAGCCACTTCCTGAATATGAAGACGACTGGTAGCCACCATAGCCTCCTCCTTGGTAGCCACCACCACCACCACCACCACCGTGGTAGCCACCCGTTTGAAAACCTGCATCTCTGTAGTTGCTCTCCCTGTAGCTTCCATCCTGGTAGCCACCACCTCCACCATCTGTCCAGCCTCCTTGAAGCTTGTTTCCTCTTCCGCCTCCTCTGCCGCCATGATCATAACTACCACGTCCTCCTCGTCCCCCTCGATCATGGCTTCCTTGTTCATGACCTCCTCGCCCTCCATATGATGAGTCATAGCCTCCTCTTCCTCCTCGGTCGTGACCCCCATGGTCATAACCTCCTCGCCCTCCATATGAGGATTCATAGCCACCTCTTCCTCCTCTGCCGCCACCTTGCTGTGGACCAGCCTCTGGTCTTTTCTGCCACGGTGGCATCTCGGGAGGTGGCGGTTCGATTTCATTGGGCCTTCCTCCTCTGTCAGGCACTCTGCCCATTAGCACCTGCAAAGGGAAAGGAAGAACTGCTGCAGGAGTTGTAACACATCACAGAAGAGTCACACCTAACTGATACACACCACAAAGAGCAGTTGCTCAAGGGTTCTTACATTCAGAGGATTTCATCAAGGCAAACTTTTGCCTGTTTGAATGTGACAGACTTCTGCCTCCAATTAATAAAAATTAAACAGGGATTATCTAGTACTCCAAGCACTGCTAACAAGACAAGTCAGGAGACCTGGGTTTTTTGTTCAAAGAGCAGGCTTACCAGTAGAGGCAGCATCGATACAGTCTTTCACTAAACTGTTTACTAGTGCAGACTTTTAATCTCAAACAACCACACATGCAGTGCAACACAGTCTCTCCCCTAACTAGTGCTCTGAATTGCTGTAGAAGCCGCTGGCTTGGTAAACAAAGTGCAAAGATTTTTATTTTTCAGTAAGGACACGTAAAAACTTACACACCAACAAACAGGGTGGTGAGCACTGGAACAGGCTGCCCAGAGAGGCTGTGGCAGCCCCATCCCTGGAAGTGTTCAAGACCAGGTTGGATGGGGCTTTGGGCAACCTGGACTAGTGGAGGGTGTCCCTGCTCGCGGCAGAGGGGTTGGAACTAGATGGTCTTTAAGGTCCCTTCCAACCCAAATCATTCTGTGATTCTATGATTCTATGAAACAGGTGTCAGACAGTGCCGATCAGAGTTGAGCAAGGCTCTGGAGGTCTTTAGCTGTCTAAGGATGCTGTGATATTAAGAATTTAGCAAAACTTAAAATGGGACAGGACATTTGCATTGCTTCAAGTTTAAAAACGACATAACAGAAAACGTTCAATGGAAGCAGGTTACTTAGTTACTTTGTTACAGTCTTGGAAAACATTTAATATTGATAATGGAGATAAGTTAACAGAATACGGATCAACAGCATGGCAGTATTGCATTCCCAGTAAAACATACATATGGTCTGATGATAGAGTCACATGTGTCAACCCACTTAATTTCTTACATTCCACTCCAACTACACTAAAGGTACAAAAATTATTTGGGGTGGAGGGAGCGTGGTCAAATCAGCACACCACCCTTCTATCCTAAATTAATCAGACCTTTACCCGAAATACAGTTGGTATGCAGAAGGCAGAAAGGCATGCATGTACACCCACAAATTTTGAAGTACCACGTACACTGCTTGTACATAGCTACCAAGCTTCAAGTTCAGCACATGTACTTTTGCAAGCCTATTACTCCTGTAAAATCTTAATTTTTGAAACAAGGTAAATTGCTTAGTATAAATCATATTCCTACTATGTCATTTACTAAAACTACACAGTTGACTACAATCTGTTATTTAGGTACACAGGAGAATCTAACCTGTGAGATCCTTGCTTTGTGATCTTAATACATTCTGTATATGTAGACCAGAAACATGGTCACTATGTAGGTGTTATTTTAGATGCAGCAACAGAATTAGGTAGCAGCAATGTAATGATATCAGTAATTTTGATAGACAGAGCAGGACCACTCCCACTGAAAGTAATCAAAGATACTTTAGCAATTTTTTTACTGCCCAGTAAGGGGAACTCTGAACCTCAGCAGGTGAAATTGCAGTTCCCATAATGCACTGACGCACAATCTGGAGTACATAAATACTAAGTTTCTTATTCTTTATTTCCAAATTCCACTTACAATCCTTAAAAAAAAAAAAAGGTAGGATTTATTGCTAGATTCAAATTACTTAAATATTCTTAATAGAACAAGCCATTTGTCACCAAAGGTACCTTATTAATGGCACATGCAGTCTTCTCTCGGATGGATCCACTGCTTGTTTTCATAATCTTTGACAGATCCTGCCGAGCTGCCAAGAGATTTGCAACGGAAATAGTGCACTTAGTAGATAAGAGAGCACGTTTTGGCTGGTAGACTTTAGCCAGTTTTTCTGTTTGACTCTGTTGGAGAGAAAAAAACCAAAACCCAGTCAGCTAAAGCAATAGGAAAGCAATGGGACATCTCATCAAAAGATTCAAATCAACACTGAAGAACAAGACACTACTGCAAATAGAACAAAAATTAATATAAAAACAGTGAGAACCACTATGTAACTAAGAATCACTGCAACAAAGCTAGCAGTTGTCAAATTAGTTTCTTAAATAATATAGGAAACGCTACTCTGACTGAACTGACAAGATACCGATCTTCTGACAATTTTAAGATTAACAATCATATTACTTTCAAGTAGTCAAACACAGAACAGAAGTGTGTCATATAAGTATACAAATTACTGCTCATGTCTAAAAGACACTGAAAGTGACACACGCCTCTGTCCAGCCTCCAGACCTCCTCCTGCACCTGCACCTTGACCCGCACCCGTTCCAGACAGGCTAGCATCAGTGTATCTCCAACACTGCATCAGCAGAAAAAGGCTGTGTTAACTCTTTCACACTCTTCATTCCAGTCAGCTTCTTCACAAAGCCAAGCCACCAAGAGGTACTGGCAGAATTAAAGCGCTCAAGTGCTTGTTCCAATTCAGTCCTTAGTCTCGCATACAATCCTACAGGTCAACTTCGCCTCATATGCAATCTCTCTTCCTCTGCTGCCTTTTGGCATTAACCATACTGGCTTTTTTGAACACCTCGGCAGTATGATAGCAGTTTTCCAACTGACAGACAGCACAGAAATCTGTGCTACCAGCCATGAGTTAATACATGAGTTACATCTATCTTCAGTTACCAACAGAGTATAATGTGTGATGCAGTTAGGATAAACCAGATTGCAATCTGCACACAGACAAAAGGGCTGCTTTTTGTCTGAACCCTGGATGGCAGCAGTGGGGACAGGCAAACCCGGTTTTCCTGAAACTCTCTTGACAGAGCAAGAGCTTAGGAGTAAATTTTAAAATCCTATTTTCCATCTAAAGGCAGAAAACTGGAAAGAACTGAGAGTATGTATTTCCAAGAGACTCAGTGATAAGTTTTTAGAACCAAAAGCTTCTATTTTAATAACAGGGTTTATTCAAAATGAAGGAAAACATGCACATCATTTACCTGATACTGGCTAAAGACAGGAAAAGCAACAGTATTCACCAGAGCAGTAATATGTTTTTCCCTAGCAAATCTGACTAAGCTCTGAGGACAGTATTTTGGTGCTATGATAGGATTCTTTTAGGCAAAACTTGAAAACTTAAACAAACCGTAATAAATAAAGTTTTTACTGGTATTTCTACTATCTGGAGAAGTAACTATTTAGTTATACTACTGTATTCTGATACTTTTCGAATTTTACAATAATAAAAAAAATTACCATCATATATTAAAGCATTGCTTAAAAGTTACTGTTAAAACAAACTGTATTGCATATCTGGAATACTATAGCCACATTCTCCAATTTTGTATTGTTATGGTCCTAAAAATTTAGATTTGCATTTCAATATATATAAATGCATATATACAATTTGTGGGTTTTGTGAAAGGATTTCATGAAGCTAATGAAGTACAAAAACATCTGAGAATTCTCCTAGGAAAAAAAACAAACAAACATGGATTTGGATGCCAAAGCTATAACACAATTATAAGTCCCTGGGTTTTAACCTAACCCATACTTTCGCCCATTTTCATTCACTAGTAAAATATTCAAACAATCAGATAGTTCTTCAATCATCTACTAAAAACCCTGAAGGATACAAGGTTTAGATCAGACACAAATAGAAGTCCTACTCAAGCGATGAAACAGAAAAGGGGAGAGGTCACAGTTTATTATTAAAATACAGTTTCTTTTTGAATAAATAATTTATCAAGAAAAAACACTTGATGATTCATGTGTCACAGTTCATCACTAATAACTCAGTCAAACATTACCAGCAGCATAATTATCAGCATGCTAGCAGATCTGGTTTAGTTCTAGAAAATAAGTGATATGTACTATTTTTAAAATCTTCTAATTCCTTTTTCACTGTGAAATAGAGGAAATAGGGAAACTATGTAATTATTTTTAAAAGCAGAATATGTATCTCATACTCAGAGAGAACAGACGTCATGTCACAGCCACTTGCACAGTTCAAAGACAAAAGAAGCACATAAAATATTACCCTGTCTATGAGGTAAGAACAAGCAGTGCCTTAGCAGCTTTTCTCATGTGAATCTGTGGAGCTTGCAGACACACTTTGAGTTAAGGAAACCTGATCACTGCGGACAGCACAAAGTTAAGGGATGGTGAACAGGAAGATGCTTTTCTACTTCACACAGACACAGCACTTAATGATTCACCTTATGGTACCCTGAACGCAAATGGTTGGATCAGTAGTCTTTTTTTTCTAGCAGCCTATTTAAATACGCTTTGGCTTTGGTGTATAGTTACACATGGTCTATCCTCTCATTTTACATACTGTTTTAAAATTCAACAAATCAGTTTGAAGTAAAATTTTTTTAGTCATCTGACATTGTCATAAGCTTCTTCAGAAACTCAAACCAAACCCAGACAACTCCTGTGGTTATTTCTTACTCATGAAGGATGAGACAATGAAGCAGTTTTCCAAAGAAACTTATTATAAAGCATTACCATCAACCAGGACTTCACAGCAAGTTGCTTGTACCTTAGCTCTATCTGACCAGCCAAAGGACTGCACAGTAACATCCAAACGTTTGACTAACAGTTTTCTTCGGACTTCGTATTCGTTGACTATGGCTTGATTAATTGCTTCAACTTTTTCCTGAAACAAAAATTTGCAAACATAACCTACAGATTATCAATAAAATGTTTGTAGTTAAGATAATAAACTATGTGGATGGAAGACAATAAAACGCACAGTCAAGCAGGCTCACAGCAAGCTACGCCTGCTGACACTATCTTCCTGAAGGCTTCAAAGGCTCCATTATCCTCACGTTCAGCCTTCTACCATTTCTAACAGCACAGCTGTCTGGTTTTTCAGAAGGGACATAAAAATCGCATGCACTGCTGAGGCATTTGTCAACACTCACTAGGACAGAGAAGCAAAAAGTGAGAAAATACTACATGCAACAAGCTGAAGGAGATGCAAGTCCTAGGGACCAGGGTGTCCTTGCCTTCTTAAAAAGTAGTAAGCTTAAGGACAAACATAGAGCAAAGACAGAGGACTAAAAGTAAGTAAAGTACCATAAGAGGATCTTGATTAAAGCACAATCTGCATACAGACAAGACAACAAAGTGCCCTATGGGGAAAAGCCATCACTAGAACCACACCTGGTAGCAGACAATGGTCTAGTCAGAGCAACAGTTGAGATATGCACCATTAAGGAATTAATTTATGTTTTGACTGACGCCTAGCTGGAGGGGGACGGTGGGGCCCACTTTCAGCCTCAGCAATACAAGCATCACAGGAAGCAGACTGTTGGCGGTTAACAAGCTCCAACCTTAAGCAAGAGAGACTTGCAGTCTTGCAGCAGCAGCCATAGCTTTGTGCTGGTGCTGCAGCAGTATCTATCCTTCTAGAACAGCAAGTGACAACACCCAGCCCTGCCACCTGGGTGTACAGCCTCTCCCAGCTTCTACCTGCACACTCACTGCTTCTTGGAGAAGAGGCTATGAAGGAAGCAGACTAACAGTACAGAAAGAGAGGAGGAAATGATGGGAAGACCCACAGGTTAGCTAGAAAGAAGCCACAGGTGGGGATGTGATGCCATCTCAGCGAGGCTAGATCACACAGACAGTGCTGGCAAGGGGCAGGAGAGGAAAGCTTAAGCTACTGCAGCAAGCACACAGGCCAGCACCACTACCATAAATCTACTTTATTTTGGAAAACTTTTGCCTGTATCTGGACATACAGATTCATGAGCCTAAGATCTTATCAGTAACTGACCATTTACTGTACCGACATATATGTAAAATACTGCAAGAAAGTATCTTATCTTTAGAAAGAGATGAGAAAAATAATTTTGCAACTTTACACACAGAATCAAGATCAATGTTTTATATACTTGAAAAAGGGAAACAGGCTCTAATACCTGCAACTACTTACCCAGTGAGCTGGTCCCAGTTGTTTCTTCAGTAAAGGTTTTCCAACATGATTAGGTGGAACCTTTGCTAGGGTTTCCTTCAGCTGTTAGGAGACATATAAAAACATAAGCATTAGCTAAGAAAAATCAGCTTTTCAAGATTCAAATTACAGGAGAGGACTCTTGGACAGTCATAGGCGTGACAGAGCAACCTCCAATATCAAGTTATTTCTTCTGGGACAGAGAACCCAACACTTCTTTTGGAAAGCAACTATTTTTAAACTGCTGGTAGTCTCAGCTATAATTATTTAAAACTTAAGAGAAGAGATTATAGAGAAGATCTACAATTAAAATAGAAAGATTCCATGAGGTGCAGCTCCCCTTGAAGACACAGGGATTATTCTACAAATCTCTAATTCAGGAAAACACCCACACTTGCGTCAAAAAGGTTGTATTAAGACTACGTGAAATATAACAAGACCTAAAGAAGGACCCCTCTTTATAATCAAAAGGAGAAAATCTTCAATATGAAAATTTAAATCTAACTTATATTTTAAAAGTTTGGGTACAACTTAGGTTATCTTTCCCATCTCAAAATTTCTGAGGACTTCAGGGGGAAGAAATGGAGAAGCAGCGACAAAAACTTGGATCAAAGCAAGCTGGAGTTATGAAACTTCACTTTTCCACTGCTGCAAACCACATTTTTCAACTTTCTTGGCTGTTCATTCCAGCAGTTGATTTAACGCATTCAGTGACCTGGTTTTCCAAAAATGCCGAGGCCAATTTTTTTAACTTGAAGATTTTTAAACCAAGTGCTTTCAGAATAGCAGAGGTAGCAGAGGTTCATTCAAGTATCAGCAGTTTCTTTTTTTAATGT
This sequence comes from Grus americana, assembly GCF_028858705.1. Taxonomy (NCBI): domain Eukaryota; kingdom Metazoa; phylum Chordata; class Aves; order Gruiformes; family Gruidae; genus Grus; species Grus americana. The sequence goes on from NC_072854.1 coordinate 90,989,659, forward strand.
GGTGGATCATTAACAGAGAGAGTCAGTTATACAAAGATCCTACTCCAAACTGTACTATGTATGTACAAAGGAAAAGGTAGCTTGATTTTCATATGATAGATCGTAATATTGCCATTCTAAGACTCACTTTTTAAAAACAAGAAAACTTTAAGGTGATCTCTTAACGATCATCTTATAGTCAAGAATAAAGTTTTCACTCTATGTTATTTAAGTTTTCACATTTTGTTCAATTTTGTGATATATTTTCATTTACAAAGTGAAATAAGTTTTACAGTTATTAGTCATCTCTACTTTCTCCTTCTTGAACACTACCAACATCTGACGCGTTCAGATTGCGAGCACCACAGCTATATATGATTTCCAAAAAATTCTGTAGGCTATAAGGACTGTTCAGGGAGTTTTTTAGTATAAACACCTATGGATATAAATCCTATTCACTTAACCTTGCAAGACAATGTAAAAGAAAAGTCAATTAGTAAAACAGAATTCTCAGATTAAAAAGATTTTGATCTACTTTGTATTCTATATTTTTATAGAGTCTGTTTCACCAGCAAAGCTTGCTAGCATTGTTCACTGTTATGAATATTTTCTGTCTTTTATAGAAAATGGAAGCACAGATTTCTTATGTATCTAACTAATGCCCATGACAATGTCAAAACCAGAAAATAAACTGCTTCCGTTCTACACCTTAGACTTCTGCTGGAAAACCATCCTCCTCCTCTTAAACAGGTCAATCCAAACTGATTTCTTGCAAAGAAATGAAGCACTATCTTCAGTTGCTTGGATTTGTTTAAGTACAATGCAACTAAAAGGTTAATCAAAAAACTTCTCTGAAAGTATTTTGGGGACCTTTGTATTTGTATCTGTTCTTTAAAGTTCACAAAGATTCTCTTCTTCTATTCTGCTCTCTCCTATGCTGAAAGTTACTTAATATGATTTTAAAACTTTCTGTCCCCCACTTTTGGTCTGTGCACTGGACAATCCATTCCACTTCATTTCTCTGCTTTATAAAAATTACTCAAACAAAAGTAAACTACTTTAAAAAAAACCCACAACAACCTGGAGAACACATACATGTAAAGGAACAAAAATAAATGGAACCACAAGAACTGATGAAGCCTTAGAGAAAAAGGTGTAAACTTGCCTTTAGTTACAACACCTTTTAACCTAAACATTTTTAAAACAATAGGTTCCTAGACAAATTTGTTTAGGTGTATTTCTTGGAATACATTTCTCATTAATGTTCTTCCTGAGGCCTAAGCTCAGCATTTTCAATGTTTTCTGCAACAGGTGATGACATTAAAACCTAGAGCAGAGTAAGAAATACCTCACCCCAGAAGGCAATGATAGCATAGTCCCTGACCTCGTGCCTTGGCGTGGAAAAAGCCTTTAATTTAATTTTCAAAATCCTGACTCGTGGCATACTCAGTAAACCATGTTAACTCTCCTTCACAATTCAAACACTGGAGTTTCACAAGAGGCAAATCTCTCCCTGGTAGCAGAACTATTTTCCATCAAAACAGTAACATCATAAATATTCTAGTTTTGTTCCTTTGGATCTTACTTTTTTTTCAATTCCACTGAAGAACTGGAACATCGTTATGTTGGCTGGAGGCTTGGACATGCCTAAAGCAATACATATGCCTTTTAGCTCCTGAAAGACTTCACTGCCACCTCCTTCCTGTGCTTTTTTAGGAGGGGTGTTCACACACAGCATTCTGGCAGCTTCCAGTTCTGAGATGAGGTATGCTGGGGTAAGAAAAATTAGATTTCAGCATCAGATATAGCCGAGTTAAATTATTTTAGAACCAGCGAGAACTCAAGCGCTTACAACCAACAAATGTGCAAATGGACTGTTTTAGAAAGAGAGAGGGCTGTAATTTTGGTATCCACAGAACACTCGTATTTCTAATAATCACTGAGTTCAATGCTAGAAACACAATGAATGGGAAAGGTTTAGTACAACTAATTAAAGCCTGGAAAAAATCCTTATGATTCGGACAGGTATTAATCACAGAGTTCAACAGAGCACGGCTCCCTTCCTTCAGGCTTTGCCCAGCAAAGACAGGAGACTAGGAATGTGGAAATAAGCAGGATGAGGGACTGGGACATGCACTTTTAAGGCAGACAGCAAGCACTCCTTGAGGCTCTAGGAAACAAAGCAAGGAAATGAGTAGAGAGAAGTGAAATGTTGGACGAATCTCCTCTACTTCCCCAGGTAAGACGCAGAGTGAAAAAATAACCCCACTTTGAGAAGTACTATTGAGAATTCAGGTTTACAGTAATTCCAGAAAGAAAGGCAGTACCTTATGAAATAGAAGCTAGAATGCCTGCAGTTCTCTTCAATATCAGAACTGCAGGAGCCTACCATCACATTATAACTCCTTTATCAAACAAACAATAAAAATATTAAAATCACAATTTCTTAACATGGTATACACCCAAAATTTCAGCATTAGGTGTTGGTTACAGTGATATAAATTTAGCACACAGCCTTTGCTTGCAATTGTCACAACTTTAAAGTTTGAATTGAAAAAAAATGCAGAGATTTAACAATACTTTTATCATGAATCATATTGGGTGACCGTAACAGTAATGTAAACAATTATTTCTAAAAATAAGGATTGAAAAATAGATACTGCACTGATAAAGACAGACTTGTGAGCAGGGATGTAAACCCATGGCTATACAAAAGCAGCTTACTACCTATAAAATTGGGACAGATCAAAAGATTAAGAAAAGAACAAAGCATTTTAATAATCTCTAGAATTTCTTCTAGATCTCCAGAATGTCTTATGTTAAAGACACAGAACACCTTATAAATTATAAAATTCTTAAAATATGTAAAGCAGTGAAGAATCCTTTGTAAGTTCTTTCAACAGTACTTTATACAGATTTTTCTTATATTCAACTTTCAATTATTAAATTATTAAAGGAACTAGCAGCAGCATTTTATTTCAAGAATTCAGAGATCACGTTCAAGCTACATTCAACCTCCTCTGACAAAGACTAAAATTTTTAAGTCTGTCACTGTAAGACATAAATGTTCTCCAGATAGTGATTCTTTTTTGCAGGCCTTTTCTGAACCAACCTGAAACTCCTGTACTTTTTATTTTTGCAGATGCCAGTACTTAATATTGTATTCTAGTGATGCTGCAGACCAAGACCATCCTAACTGCTTATGTTTATTTGGTGCTTTCCTCTCCCAGCAATGCTGCTACATCTTCCAACTGACAAACTGTGCCACATTTCATTAAAAAGTAAAATACCCTGGCATTCCATTAAAGAGGGTTATTCTGTCTCTCCTGAAAAAATCTGGGTTTATGGCTCACATACAACAGGATAGCTAATAATAAGTTAGCTTAATGTAGGTAAAGCAAGCTATGCAACTATCATGGTACACAAAAAAGGAGTTTGGCATCTATTTCAATTCCACATTTGACAGTAAACACAGTATTCCTGCCAGATGGGATACCAGAGTTCAGCTTCTGAACATGGCCTTATATTACCAAAATGTACATCACAGAGGACCTCTGGGATAAACTGTATGTCACAGACAAGCTAAATTTATTGAATGGCTTGGCTTACAGAGAAGAAGCTAAAAGGCGGATTGTTTGAGCTACAATATATTTGAAATAATTACCTAACTTCATCTGACATTTTTGAAGATACTATCAAAACAAATTCAGGTTAAGTCTTACTACTCATCTTTCTCCTACTGTTGAAATACAGGAACCTACTCTGTAATTATTTCTTACATCTCAGCTGAGGGCAGAATTAAATTCTGTTTTGAAAAGTTAAAGAATCAGCAGCAACTGAGGAAGCAAATAAAACATTAATTTATGTTGAATTTCAGATTAAAATTAGTATTACAATTTCTAATTTTAACACCTGTAAATTTTTTTTTTAAAAACATGAATCAACATCACACACTTTTTCCAAATTTAAGTACTATTTCTTCTCCTCTAACATTTCCTAACCCAGAATAAAACCAATTTAGGTACTGAGATCTGCTGAGTGGAAAAGTAAAGGGAAGACATCACCGGTGCTACTGCCAATTTCTTTTCAATCAGCAGAAAGGAACGTTACGGCTATTTACTACTAGAGATGATCAAAAGAACTGGGAGTTGGGATAAAACATTTTATCTTTTTCACAACGATTCCAATTGTTGTCAGAGTGTAGGAGAATGCAAGTCTTCTTGCACCTTGCAAGTCATCACGATGGGGGCTCCGAAATGATGACACATCTGCTGCTCTTAGTGGTCATTTTTATAACCCTTCTAAACAAAGTTCAGTGGCTAAATCCTGGCAGAAGTTCTCAAATTATTCTCTCTTCAGAGTACCTTTTGAGAAGTAATAGGACATGCTTTTTGCTAGTGAATGTGAAAAAGGTTAATACTATGAATTTTCCATCATGTACTGGCTACAGAGTGACTGGTAAGTTTGTAAGACCCAAAAGTATAATATTCTGACACTGTAAATTACAGGGAACAGTAACTCACAGTTTTAGGTAATTGTTTGTGTAGGTTGTGGTAAACATGGCAGTATCTCATGAAGCGTAATAAACAATACTATGATTCTTGCACAAAACCAGATTTGCTTGCAAGCACACTTTTAACTTACTAAGCAGCAAGAGACAGTTCTTTTGATTATGAAGACGTTTTGTCACATCTCCTGATGTTAATGATGCATATGGACAGTTCATTTCAGCCAGCAACCCACTCATTTCGAGTTGAAATTCTTCTGCTTCATTTGGACCTTAAAGAAAAAGAATAATAATTTGTTTATAGCTAATATATATATATCTCTGGCTATGATTAGAACCAATGAGCTATTCAAAAAAAATAAGTGATGCTATGCTCCAGTTGCTATTTGACATTAATCTTGCTTTTAATGAAGGCCAAATGCATTCTTTGGATTTCTCAGACACAGCACAACCTATTTGGAGCCGTATTTCTCATTATTGTAAAATTATGTTTCACTGACAGCTTTTCCCAGCTACAACAGATAGCCACTGGTAACTTCTACAATGAAAAGTGACATTAAAAACATCACAATTTTTACAGGGGTATTTTTAGTATCAACTAACTGTTCCTACTACAAACGTATTCGATCATTCTGATAAAGTAATGAATAATATGGTTTATGAGCTCTCATGTTTTTACTACTTCTCCCTGTAAGCTCACATCTGTCAATTGATCTTATTTCATACCAATATCCTTTAAAAATAAGTCACGTAAACCAAAGTTTAGACTGATATTTGTGTCAGAAATTAGTGAAACCAATCCGAACCTGTTAAGCCAAGTTATGCAAAAATTAGTGACTGATGAGAGGTAACGGTTTTTCCTCTTGTGAAAAGGGACTTCAACCCAAAATGTCTCTTATTTATAAACTCAAGTCACACAAAATTAAGGTAGGACTTGATGGCACTACAGATAAAATGTTTCTATCACTGTTTAGCAAATTTGAAATAGGTGTTAGAATACTTCTGGATCGTATTTTTACACAAAATGTATAGTAGGAACCATATACTACTAGAAGAGGTGAGATGTATTGTTACAGAGAAAATGAGCCAAATACACTCAAAAAAGAAAGGATGGGCATTTCAAAAAACAGAGAAAGAGGAAAAGAACAGACATTGATGTGAAAGGCAGCAATCTTTGGCCACTGAATAGATTGAAAGTTAAGCTCATAAAGGCATTATGAGTTAATACATTAGATATTCAGAAGTACAGGTTATCGCATCAATTTATCAATCCAATCTGCAGAATGTCATCACTAGTTAACCAAAAATAACATTTTTGCAAAACTAAGGTGTGCTTCCTCCATCAAAATGATAAACAAATAAACATTTTCAGGCTCCTTCTCACAGAGCGTTTCATAAAGAGGGAAAAATACACAGTAAGCACAGAATTAAGGTAACCAACAATAAAACAAAAATATGGTTACTGTAGTCATGAGAACATTTCCTTGAACAGTAGGTATTTCTTAACATCAAAATTACAGACAGAAATATTGAAATAAAAGTATTCTCATGATCTAATAAAAAACCCCACACTAATGTTTCCTTAAAACCATGCAAGAACTTTAAAAAACCTCTATGGTTGAACAATTAAAAGAAAAAGCTAATTTCAGAAGAAAGACTGTTTGATCCTCGCTATTATTTCAACCTCTACTGGCTGTTCATTAGGCAAGTTTGAAGTGGAAAATATCCAAAATCTAACAGCATGCAGACAATACTCCCTGATACCACAGATTTAGCAACTGTCAGCCCAAATCTTTATGGCATGCGAGAACACAGATGAAAGTGCACGTTTGTGCTAGAGTTATGGCTACTTACTGTTAGTTGCCTGCACATTTTCCTCTAGTTTACAGAATAGCCGTAACTCAGACACCAACCAAGCACAGAGTTTGGTGAATTCAGGGGAACTGGCTCCACGAGAGATTGCCTGAGCCAGCGCTCCGTCATCTAACAATGGACCTTTGTAACTGACAAGTAAAACAAAAGCACAGTTTATTAATGTTTGCTACAACTGCTGTCCTGTGATAGATTTATTTTATGCTGTATACATATTGAGAGCTATACCCTCATCATGTCTGTAATGCTGTACATCTAAACGGATAAGATTCCTGCACTGAACCGTAAGGAAAAGCATATTGAAAACACCCAAGTAAACCCAGCATTTCCATGTACATCAGCTTACTGCCAAAGAGACTGTCACAAAATATCATCATCAAAGGTTTCATCCTGGAAAATATTATCACATACAGCAGTAAATTCTCTGCCTCTATCTCTTGAAGATGTTACTTACAATACACCTATGTAGGGCAACTGCAGTTTCAAAGTATCATTCTTGAGCACTGCTTTACAGAATGTTGAATAACTACTGCTGAACTAGTGCTTCTTTTCTGTCATTTCCTACCACGTATTAAAGGGTTGCCATGCAAAACAAAGCCTTCAGTGCAAATGTTACAAACGTGATCTGCCAAACAATATCCTCTTTTGAAAAATTACCTCCTTGAACAGGCACAAGAAAAAAAAAATAGAATTAGTTCTTTGCATAAACAAAACAAGCCAAAATCAGGCCGAGTGCAAGAAAGCATGGGTCTATGGATCAGGTCTTAGAAGACATAGTTTTCAGGACACCTGTGTACTGATATGCTGTCGGGGGAGGAAGAAGAGTAAGGAGAAGACTGCCTTATTAACCAGGTAGAAGCACAAAGTCAGAGCTTACCAGAGTATTTAAGAAAAAAAGCACAGCATTATTTTGATATACTGCACCCAAAACAGGAAGACATCCAAGAGTGAGCATAATCAACAAAATATCCCTCTTTCAAACTTCCAGGTAAAGTCACTCACTATATCAGAGCAACCCAGTGAGTCCAGTCAACTCTTGGCAAACCTCAGAAGTGTAAAAAAAAACAAAACACCTCTCAAAGAGCAAATGAAAATGTTATTCTTCACACTTTGTTCTTGTGCTTAGCATAACATGTAAGAGATTGGTCTCCACTGTAACAGCCTGTTACTTCATCCAACCAAAATGAAGAAGCCACACTCAAAAATAACTTTTACCTCACAGAGCAGCTCCATTAGTGACACAGAGTTAATCTACTAGCAGCTGGTGGGAAGCTGTAATCTGATGTCTTACAACCCTACCTACCACGTTACCAGAGTAGGCCAGACAATTCCAACAGGCTAATTACAGCAAGTTTAAGTCCCGTCCCACAGGCATGTGGGGCCTACATGTATAAAGGAACATCTGGGACTCAGAACAGAAACATCCAGTTATAGATCAAAGTAGAAGGGAAGCGATGACAAGCCTTTTGCTTTGGCAAGATCTGGATTTAAGTCACTGGTCATGTCAGAGGCCCCCTTTCCAGAATTCTTCTTTGACAGATATGACATCTTGACTGTGTTATCTCTGATAATTATGACTTCAGCTACACATCTATTTGCCCAGTAATCCAACTTGCAGATTCCTGACTGCAAGCAGCTTTTTCCTTCCATTCCTGCCAATGGCACATGTTCTAGAACTACATTCCTCTTTCAGTAGCATTATGCTGTCCGGTTTGTTTGCCTTCTAAGTCAGTTTGTTAAACTACTGAAAAAGCAAGAGGTCACTATTTGAGCACGTTGAGCACAAATCCAGAAAGAAACAACTCTTTGATGTGCAATGCTATCAAGTAATATATTAAAAATGTCTTCAGTATCCGGTTAGAAAGAATAAGTTGAACCGTGAAGGATTGCGGAGCTACAGACAGAGCTTAAAAACCTAACACCCCAGCCTTTCCAGATACAAGGAAACAGAAGCCCTTTAGTCACATGCAGTAGTTTTCCCAGTTGTTACCAATACTGTTGAAGCCCTCCAAATTTTCTTTTCAATCATTGCTGCCAATCTTGGTTGATATGACTTATTTTTTAATCTGCTTTCATTGTTCACTCTGTTTATGTCAAAAATCAACAGCAACACTTTCTGTCCATAATTACACTGGTAAGGATCACAAATCACAACTCCTCTAAGCCAATAATATACTTTTAAATGTATGGCAGAAAAAAAGAAGCTGATCACGGTACATGCATCATGGCAGAGACCTTTTCACATTTCAGATGGAGAAATACCTGCCAAAACAGAATCCTATTTGTCAATCTTTGGAACTATCATCATCAACTTAACTTGTAAATATAATCTTTGTTGGAGCATAACGACTCTAGCATCAAAGTGATTTATGGAAACGTGGCCAATGTGAGTAAATACAGCTGTTTGCATAGAACCAGCAGCAGTAAAACTGCCTCTTGTCTGAGCTCTCAGCAATTTACAGACATGCAAGCCTACAGCAGGGCACATTCTCCTTGCTCTCCCTTTCATATTTATATAACCTTTACTGACAGAGTAACAAGTTTAAACAACAAAAGTCTCCTGTGCTATATTTAAAAAGAAAGTAAAGGAAAAAAAAATACTGTGTCATTCACAATTTTTTGGCTATTATTTTTCACTAACTATGAAGCCTAAGAGTTTTCCTCTCCCCTGACTTCTCTTAAAAGGTTTCTTTCTCCCTTCCCTGCCCTCAGTTAGGACCGCTCTGTCGATCAGAGGGGTTACGGATGGATGGCATCACAAGAATCGGGGAGATCAGCACGCAGGAAGAAGCAAAACGCTTGCAAAGGCCGTACAGCTAAAAACCTGCCTGTTTGGCTTCGTGCTTTTCTCAAGCCCAACCGGCACCACCACCACCACCAGCCCCGCTACGGAGGCGGCACCTCAGCTCTGATGAAAAGGGACCGTTCCAGCTACTGCCCTGGGCCGCGGCCCTCCGGGGCGACGCCAGCCTCGCCTGCCCGGGCCGGGCAGCGGCGCCCCCCGCGCCAGGGGCCCCACACCGGGGCCGCCCTTCTGCTCCCGGCCCGCACCAGCCGCCCGGGGACGGCCCGGCCCCGCCAAAGTCCGCCCAGCGTTCCCCTCCCCCCTCCAGCGCCAGCCCCGGGACAGAGCGCCGCTCGGCCTCGGGGCCGCGGGCACCTACCCCAGGTCCTCCAGCGACTCCAGCACGTCGCTCTCCAGGAGCTCGAACTCCATCTTGCGGCGGGGCACGGAGAGGGAACCTGCACGACAGCGGGACTCAGCGCCCCCGGCACCTGCGACCCCAGCACCCACCTCCCTCCCCCGCCCCCGGCCCGGCCTCGTGGAGGGGTTCAACGGTCGCACCCCGCCCCCACCTTGCGGTGTGGGGTGAGCGAGGAGCCCCCGCCGCGCCCCCGTCCCCCCCCCCCCCCGGCGGCCCCACGTACGCTGCTCACACGCTGCTGCGCCGCCGACTGCCGGGTTGGCATGTCAGGGTGGGGAGGGAAGGAGGGAGGAGCAGGTCCCCGGCCTGACCCCTCACCCGGCTTCTGTCGGGCCGCCCCTCCGCAATGCCTGATCGGCGCAGTCTTCTTCCGCGGCGGTCTCCGCCTACCTGCCGCGCCAGGCAGCGTTGCTAAACGAAGACGCGAGTGGGAGGACGGGCGCCGGGGTGTTTCTGTGCGGAGGGAGCCTGGGACGAGCCAAGGATCCCACGTTTCTGTTCAGGCGGCCGTTTGGGCAGTCCCGGAGAAAAGACCCTGCTCCCCGCCGTGCAACCCACGCTGGAATGTGCTGTGGTGAACGGTGTCGCGGCAACAGGCGGACGGGGACGGGGCGGCAGAAGGGTCAAACTGCGTCAGTGAACGAGCGCTTCCCCACCCCGGAGGACCTCGCGGCACCACCGGGACCACAAATCCCAGCATGCCGTGTTCCGCACAGGACTCCTCGCGGCCGCCGTACGGCCGCTTCCCGCCTCGGAAACTAAAATTAATAAATTGAAATCGCTGCCTCCGCGGGTGTCGTTACCCCCTGGGCGCGTCTGCGCGAACCGGTGGGCGATGGCCTGCCCCTGCCGAGGCGGCTGGGAGGCCGCGGGGGCCGGCGCCCCGTGGGCCGGCGGCGCTGGCTGCAGCAGTGTCTCCGTGTCCTACTGGCGACGTGGCTTTTGAGGATGCTGAAGCAATGTTGGCCATGCCAGAGCCTGCCCGGCTCTGTGCTGATGGTGAAACTCCTTAAGACAATGCTCTGGCAGCTTTTTTTTTCTTTTTTTTTTTTTAATTATTTTAAATTTTGGGGGCCGGGGACAGTGTAACACCGTTCACTTCTTTCAGTTGCCAGCATCTTCAGAAGGAAAGCCATGCACGTGGATAAAGATGCTTCATTAATAATGGAAAACTCAATTATAGGGTTGTAGGAGATAATTTTGCTTGCTCTTGCTTGTTCTTTTGGGTAGCATTGCCATATTGCTTGGGACACAGCAGTCCCACAGAAAGCACATCAGTCCTAAAAAGGAAGCATGGATAAGAGAGCAGAGTATGTTGTAATGGCTGGACCATGCCAGAGAAAGCCAAAAGTGCTCGTGCCAAAAATAATCCCAATCTGTCACCGGCAGTGAGTTGATGCTCCAGCAGAGGACTCCTGGCTGCCTGTACTATGTGAAATTGCCCTTGGCAGGCATAAAGAAGAAAAGCTGCAGGCAAATAAGGAGGGATCTTGTAGCCTCAAGATAGGTAGGAGGACAAACAGCACCTCGAAGGGCTAGAAATTCTTCACTAACAGATGGCTCAGTCACTCGTTCTGCTATTAAAGATGGGTCAATCTACTAATATAGGGGAAAATTACCTCCTAAAGACTAAAAACTTAATGTGAAAGGAATAGTATGGGCATAGAATCATAGAATGGTTTGAATTGGAAGGGACCTCAAAGATAACCTAGTTCCAACCCCCTGCCATGGGCAGGGGCACCCTCCACTAGACCAGGCTGCCCAAAGCACCATCCAGCCTGGCCTTGAACGCTTCCAGGGATGGGGCATCCACAACCTCGCTGGGCAACCTGTTTCAGTGCCTCGCCACCCTCACAATAAAGAATTTCTTCCTAATATCTAATCTAAATCAACCCTCCTTCAGCTTAAAGCCATTACCCCTTGTCCTGTCACTACACTCCCTCATAAACAGTCCCTCACCATCTTTCCTGTAGGCCCCTTCAGGTACTGGAAAGCCTCAATTAGATCTCCCTGGAGCCTCCTCCAGGCTGAACAACCCCAACTCTCTCAGCCTGTCCTCATAGCAGAGGTGCTCCAGCCCTCTGACCAACTTCGTGGCCCTCCTCTGGACTTGCTCCAACGAGCATTTCTGTTTCTTTGTATATTTGCTTCTGGTTGTATAGTCGTTGGTAAAGAGTAGCCATAGGCTATTTCCATAGGCTGTTTCACGTTTTTAAAAAACAAAACCAGATTAAGGCTCCTGGTAAGCTGTTTTATCGCTGCTGGGCTAAACTTGGCTGCAAGAATTTCCTGCTTTGACTTCTGTCCGTTCACTTCGGTTTTACTCACAGCATCTCAGATGTTCTATCTGGTAGCCTTGCCTGGGTGGGTATTCTAAGCTGGAGGTTTGGGGGATTGGATTTTTTCCTCCCAAATTCAACACTGCAGCTGAAGGCTTGTGATGCTTTTTTGATGTAATGGTTGCATTCAGCTTGCTTGCACAAGTCTCCGGGGCGACATGTCAGTATGTCCATAGTATGCCATACATGGCAGTATGTCCATAGTCTGCCCCTGCTCCTCAGTTGCTGCTGCTTCTGGGCATAATGTTTAGCCCTTGTTTCTGAACCTTTTTTGTCTTGTTTTTTTTCCATCTGCCTTTTGTTTATTTCTGTCTTTGATTCAGTTGTGGCAATTCTGTAGGGTAGGGACAAGATGGACGGCATCTTCTCCAGTCTGTATCACTCAGTTCCACAACTGCCTTATTTTCCTTTCTGTGCTGTGGGAACAGTGGTTTCTTGAAAACCATATGGATCTTGTGGTTGGGGAGAAGAACAGAGGTGCAATGCTAACCTGGAGCAGACAGCTAGAATTTCTAAGAGGATAGGGAAGACAGCATTGCTTTGTCATTCTGTGTCTTGTCGGTTGTGACTTTTTTTATTTCCTAGCTCCATAGGGTTTTTCACCACCCAAATTTTGGAGGTGTGAATGGCAACATCCTGTCCCCTCTGGAAGAAATTCACTTAGGCAGTGTACAGTTAGCTTTTGTTTTGCATACAACTGCTTCTCAAAGAAACTAATCTTGTTTGCTGTCACGCAGTGAGATCCATGGCTTTGCAGAAGGATTACTTCTGGGAGCAGCAGCCCACTCAGGCTGTCAGCTCGCACCAGGGCTGTAACTAGGATAGCTGATTTCCGTGGGCTACCAAAGGCTCTGCAGAAGACTTGTCAAGATGCAGAACTGAGCTCAGCTCTCCTCGTGTTTGTTCTTTCCCTGGTTGGGTTTGTTACGGCTCCTTCCCTCCTTGTCCTCACTCGTGGGGAGCTGTAGCTCTGGGAGTTCACGTGTTCCTCAGGCAGCTTCACTGCAGCATCCTGGCTGGAGCCGTGCACAACTACCTATGCTATGCCAGCACTGGAAAAGCCATGTAATACCAATTTCCCCTACGGGAAGAACCAAACCAGCCCATTGTCCTGTCCGTTGGACCCCTGTAAACCCTTTCCGGCCCCCTTAGTCCTGGAGGGATGTGGATGTGTATGGTGGGTCTTGGTCAGGTGCTGTCAGGATGTGACATATAGGTGAAGGGAGTTGGCAGCCTTTGCATGGCCTGAGGCTGCGCAGTGGCCAAAAATATTTACTCTGAGAGGTGTGAGGTGCTCCACTGTTCTGATGCCAGTTGTCATTTAACAGTTTCCTGTGTATTTGCCTTCTGTGATTGATTGGTTTTGGTGTCCAGGATGACGTGAACATTGAAGAAAAAGGACTTCCTCCTGAGCGGATTCTCTTGCATCTAATAAAGTGTGAGCTGACATTGCAGCCTCTCCTTCAGCTTTGCACCAAAAGGACCTGCTGCCAGCGTGGAGGAGGCTTGTTAAACTTGCCTGGAATGGGTCACTGAGTTTGAAGATGCACACCCTGATGGTTTAAACCTCACGTCCATAAGAAACCTGGCCAAAGATGATAACTTTAAGGCGGGTGTTATTTCATTACAGCCAAATTATTTACACAGTGTTTACACCACCACACCCCAGGTCTTGCCTGTTTGCTTTGTGGTTGTCAAAAATCCCGATGACAGAGGCATCCTAAAATCTGCAGTTGTAGAACAGCATGAACCAACCTGAATATTACAGTGTGCATGTTAAAGGGCTGTTAATCACTCGTGTCAAAATCATAGTTTTTACTCATTTCTCTGAGGATGCTGCAGCTTTTCCAGAGTGCCTGGATGCAGCAGAATCCAGCCACTGTGTTGCAGATGAAATCCCACTGGCAGCCAGGCGTACAGCTGCATTCACCAGGTATCTAGGAACGCCAGTTCTGGCTCAGACCACATTCTAGTTAGCTGAATAACCTGTTGGTAGTAGTTGGTAGCACTAACTAAAACCGGATACCATGGGAAGATGAAGAGCAAGGCAAGCATGTGTGACACTTCCCTTAATACTCTTCCAGCCTCTGACTACTCTCAGTTCTCTGGACTTTCTTCAGTCCTCACTGCTGTGCCGTCAGGTTCTGCCCGAGAGGGTGAGAGATGAGAGGGCAGCAGGCCAGCTGCTGGGCGTGCTGCCTAAGGCCAGTTACTGAAGGGGTCCACAGATTGTGTGCGCCTGTGTTTGTGGGCACAAGGGGGTACCAGCAACCTGAGTGGGGGAGTGGGCCTCGGGGGCTTGCACAACCAGGTGTTTGCAGCTGGAGGGAACAAGGATTCAGGGCCAGCTACTGGATAAATGGAGTATTCAAGGAGGGGAGTTACTGGAGGGGCCCATGCGGTGTGTGTGTCTGTATGTCCCACTAAAGACTTTCATCCCAGAGATGGGAGCAGGATGATGCTGTTGGTCCTGTTTCCATTTGCACAAATGCTGTTTTCTGGCTTTGTGTTTATCTGTGTGGCTGGCCACGCGCATACACATACATGTTTGCATGCCTACTAGGAATACACACTCAGCCTTGCGACTGGCTGCACCTGGGAGTATGGAGCTGCAGGCAGCTTCACCTCTGTCAGGCTACCAGTTTTACCAACTCCAACTAACACTTCTCTGCAGGCAGGAGGTAATTTTTGCTAAAGAGCGAGGTTAAAATGCAGCCTTTGTGTGGCAGTTTTTTTCACTAGCTATACTATATTGTGTTCCCAAGTACGTTATCAGCAGAAATACAGGCGTATTTTATTTTCTAGAGTAGCTGGATCTCTGCTACTCTGCCACATTGGTTACTGAAGGGATGGAAGTGCAGGCAGGGTGTTCGAATCCATCCCTGGATTACACCTCTATTAGCCAAAGGATTTCAGTACTATGGGAATTAGTTTACCAGTCAGCCTCTGCAGTAGCAAATTAAGGAAGGAGAAGGCGAAAGTTGATCTATAACACAGCAGCAAGCTGAGAGCTGACATATCAATACTTAAGATTATACTGATGGGCGAGACTTACCAGGCACTGCTGCTAGGGAACACGATAGCACTGTGTGGAGCTTGTATGGGGAAAATAAGTATTTCTAAAGTGCTCTCCTTCCCTGAGCAGCAGCAACAAACTCGTTTGTGTTTTTTCATCACATATAAAGCAGGATGAGCCTATCTACATACTGTAAAGCAAACTGTTACACATTATTTTCTAGAATAATCAAGAGCTGTGAAAAATCTATGCAAAAAAGCAGGCTGTCTGTTGTTTGTCTGGATTCTTTCATATGCTTGGTAGCTGCTGTCAGGACGTTTTTGTTGGTGAAACACAGCAGCATCTCCCTCAGATGAAATAACTGCCATAAGAGTTAACACGGGACTTCTGTGAACATATGACAAAGTTTGTATGAATGATTTAACACGGTAGCTGATATTTAAAATAGCTGGAAGATTCCAGATTAAGTATAGAGACAGGAGTTTTATAAAGCCTTTTCCCCTACTTTAAACAGCTCTTCCAACAGATACAGAAACTACGCTACTGTTATGGCCCTCGGAATCAAGCAGCTTCAGAATCTAGCGCCCTCTCTTGCCACTATTAATACCTTGAAGGAGCCTGCACTTTTTTAATCCTCTTTAGAGAATAAATAACAGCACTCAGGGTCCAGTGTTATTTCATAAAAGTTTAATGTTTGTTTTTAAAATAATACTGTTTAATCAAGAGAACGGAAGCATCCACACATACACAGTCTTCTTGGATGCTGGCAAAAGAACTTAATTACGGACATACGAACTGCATGTTTAACTATTAAGAATATAGAAAAAGCCTCACTGATTAATCATGTTAATAATAATGAAAAGAACGTGCCCTCATACCAAAGAGAAGAGAAAAAGATACCATTCCAGTCATGCAAATCTGCACCCACCTTCTCAGAACAGGATTCCAGAAGTCCAGCAGTTCCAGAGAACATTTTCTTGGCTCCTGTGGAAATTAACCAAAAGCGAGCAAAGAGAATGGGCCTGTTACAGCAAACTCAATGCTCATCCAAAAATCCTGCTTGCTGAGCATCCTGTGGGTTTGACTATTACTTTCTCAAATCTGGGAATTGTTTTTAATTATTTTCCCCTCTGCATCAAAAGCTTTCAATCCCAAAAGCTTTTGATGTAGTCTGGAAGAAATCTGGTGAGCTTAACAGAGAATGAAAACAGCTGCAGCTGAACATACTGTGAATGTAGGTAGTGCACTAGGAGAAGAGATTTGTAAGAACTAGGATAACTAAAAGCTATGCATTCGATGCTTTGGTCCAACTAACCTTATAAAGCAGAGGGTTTAATCTTACAAACCTGGAACAAACTTTCAACCTGTAAGCCTTTCTTGGGTTCTGAAACACAAATTCAACTCTCAGAGGAATAATTACAGGTCATTTAATATCTTGGATGATCTCTCTTCTGCAGCAATGTAGCCAGCTTGAAGCAGGCTGTCCACGCCTGTATCATATCAAATGCCAGATAGATCAAATGTGAATTATAAAGTACTGTAGCAAATGCAGATTTTTTTTTCCCTGGTCCAAACTGAATCCTTTGCATGAATTCATTGCACTGAATGCATGAAATACAAGTGCAAATTACTTTTGTATTCCTATCTTGGATGATATAGCTAGAGACACAATCAAGATATACTGGTTTTGAGCCTCTCTTATACATTTGGTAAAGCAATATAATCTGTGAAACTAACTGGCAGAGGACATAAAGTTTAAACAGTACCTGGAAAGCACCATGTTAAATGGGTTTAATTGCATTAAACCTTCACTTCTTATGAGAAAAAGCAGTGACTGATATTCCTTTGCTAATGGACTTTGTTCTTTTTTTTTCCCCAACTACTCAAGCGTTTCTAAATACCCATCTTTCAGGTGCATAGCTACACGAGTCCTTCTCTCATGTAATTATCTGGCATTTACCTTTCTCTTTTTTCATATCTGACAAGAGATGAATACAGCCTAATGAGAGTACTGATATGAGGATCATCCTTATCATTTCTTTACCAGATAGCTATTACAGGGCTTTTCACATTCTTCACTGCTACTGTGGCTCCTAAAATGTTATTTTGTTTCTACATTAATCATAAGTTTGTAAACAAATTAGGGTGGTATCCCAAGTGATTGGTACTAATTTCAGTGTTGCTTAGATTCTGGCTAAAGCTCCCCCACAAAAGCAGTTTCTTGGAAAAAAAACCCCATATATTCAATTAAGAATTGAAAACATTACCTTGTACATGTGCTTTCCTGAAGATTCTTTGGTTGGCCTACTGGAAAAGGGAGCACTGTTTCCCTAGAAGCAGCTCTGATACAAGTTTTATTTCCCACAGGTATTCAACTGTTTTCCACCACCTGCCCGAGCAATTCTAACGTCCCCGCTCTCTGCATCCCCAGTTGCTGTACAGCTTCATGAGAATTATTACAGCAGCTCAACTCCTTTTACCAGAACCTAGAACTACTCACATATGGTAATCAGCCTTCTCACTGCAAGCAACAAGGCAGCCCAAGAAGAAGTGGAGGTGGGATCACAAAACAAACCCTAGAAACTAATACTAAATATGGAGCCTCAGTTTTCTGCTCTAAGGCAGAATCTAACAGTCTGCAGCTGTGTTATTTTGCTCAAGTTGGTTATAGTCAGGAATACATCCATACAGGCTGAAAATAGCTAACAGAAAGGATGGTCTGGCAACTGAAACCTGCATCTCTCCTTCTTCATGCTAGATAGAGGCAGAGGAGTCAAGTAAAATCAATTTTATGGCTGCTCTATATTCCCACGGTGGTGGCACGTAGGCTGTTGCACCTACTCTGTGCAGCTGCCAGAAGAGGACTGAATTCTGTCTCAGGGAATGATTTTGCTTCCTTTACCTTTCTGTAACAGTAATAAACCAACAGTATTACATCAAGTGCCACATAAAAACCTGTCTTGTGATTTCTCTTGCCCTTTGCACTGAAGAAATAGTTTTATCATGTTTTGGGATGCACTAGTTTGGTGGATGGTTGTGGGTTTGTTTTTTTAAAGAGTCTTCTGCTATCATCACTTATTTACACTTGCTATTTCTGGAAACTGGAGTTTACCAGGCTAAAAAATTATCTGTCTTTGCCCACTTTCCTACTATTTCCATGGGCAAAATTTAGGATCTTTGTGCAGCTTCCCTTAGCTAAGAATTAGACATTTATTTCCACCTTTGGCACGAATTAAGAAATGGCAGAGACCTTACATCTTAATCTACTACTTGTACTTTTTACTACTAAGACACAAATGCATTTGGAAAAAAATTAGTAACGGAATGCTGGTCGATACATTTCTTCCCTGCTCCTATGCCATTTACAAGTCTAAAAGAAACAAAGAAACAATCCCCCCAAAAGCCTACCTGCTGCTTACTTAAACCTTTGTCAAAGACAAGATTCCAGCAAGCTAGAAGCGAGATTTACCTGCCCAAGAGACCACCTCAGGAAAAAAAAAAACCCTTACTGTATTTTGTCTAAAACTTTACTTTTGCTTTAAAGTTTTCTGCCAATTGTAAACATTTGAAGGCTGCTTGTCCTTTCCAAATGCAGCCACAGATGTTAAAAGAAACTGGAAAAACTATTAAAAAACCACCTGGACTTACAATAGACTGACAGAATGCCAGCAGCTTTTCCATGGCTCTTCTTCCACTGCCTCTTTATAAGTTTTGCAACAAACTTCATCCAGGAGAAAGGCCTTTCTGCCAGCCACCATCACGCCAAACTAAAGGTTGCAGCATCAAATGAAAGCTTACAGTTAATCCATTGTCCTTTGAATTTACTAGGTATTTGTGCCCGGTTTGAAGTAGTGTAAAGAAAGAAACATTTGAAAACTAGGCTTATTTCTTCCCTATCAGCAGCTTTCTAAAACTCAGGAGAAAGGTAACTTCTTATGCCTTACGCGGCTTTTAGCGAACTAGGTCGGGAAGGAGAAGTAATGCTGTATTGCACCATTCAAACACACAAGTAAATCCCCTCCATTAACTCACCCCTCCTCCTGAGGATCTGGAGTCAAGAGTCCAAGGCCAGCCTAGAACTTAAGGCTTCCCAGTCAGTGCACTATGCTACAGCTCTGCCAGCACAGGGGACCAGTACAGTGGATAAATCATTTACTGCATGCCTCTGGAAACCACAGCAAAAAAAAAAAAAAAAAAAGAAAAAAGAAAACAAAACAAAAGAATACATAAATAAAAATATATGCCATTTCATGAAATTGCAAGACAGTGTTAAAGCCTCTGTCTGCCAATCTGCCTAGATGTCACCATCCACACCATCTGTTTTGTTCTTGTCCATTCCGCCAGTTCCAGGAGTACCTTTTACTCCTGCCTCAAAAAAGACCAAATTAATCCTTCTTCCAGTGTGGAATAGAGCATCCTTCTCCACTCAGGGATAGAAGAACAATTATTTGATGAAAGGGCATGAAGAGAAGTACTATTTAATTTGTACTGTAGGAAGGTTCAGCTTCTGGAGAGCTGAAGGCAAATATTGGAGTAACAATTCTGCTTCTCATTTGCAAAGCTCTTGCTTTCCCTTGGTGCTAGCAGCTCTCCGGTCGTAGCCAGCCAGGTTCTGCACTGAACACCACCACTACTTGTAGAAGCAACTGTAGGAGAGTGGATAACAAGGATATTGGATTTATATCGATGTCCTTTCCCCCAGAATAAAGTTAATCAAGAGTACGTCCCACACAGGTAACACAGCAGTGAATAAGGTTGTCTGAAGACCGCGATTGTACAAATGATTATTTGCCGTTGTGCACACTTCATGAAAACCAATCTGCAAAAGGAAACTAACCAGAAAACACATCTGTATTCCAAACCAGCACCATCTCAAATGCAGAACTGCAAAAAATCAGCCCTCCCCTTAATATCTCCCTTCCCTGCACTGATACCCCTCAATACAAGGCAGGCAAGAAAATCAGTTCCCCTCTTCCTCTCTGGATTTACAAGGGACCAGGCACTTCACTGAAGAAACTGGAGAGAAAATAGGGGAGGAGGGGGGAATCCAGCTGTCAAATATGAACAAATAAACTCAGATATATAATAAAAAACATTTACAAAAGAAAACTGAGAAACAACTACAAAGGACTTATTTATAAACCAGGATTTAAGCAATCTCTACTCATTACCCAACTCCATTTTAAAAGTATCAAAGCATGTCAAAACTTTCTTTGGTTTTGACAGCACATGGTTATTTGAAGAAAGTAGGGCAATGATACTAACAAAGACGACTTATATTCAACGCAGTTAACTGCTTAACATCATAAAAACAGCTCAAAGAGCCTTTCTCAAAACCCGCTTTTTTGGTGACTTGACCATTTATACTAAATTTCCAAATTCAGCTTAGATAGTTCTTACATTTCTAATATGAAAACCACCACAATGAGTCTGAAACATGTTTCATACCTTCTTCACACATAGTCATGGAAATGGTGATTTTTTTTCCCCCTCTGGAGGTCCAGGTGCTGGTAGTGATTACAGAAATAACAACTCTGCTTGGGTTCTGCCCCTGACCCCCTGCCTTGAGCGTTACATAGGGCTCAGGACTTCAAACAAACTTCCGCTGATGACATTGACAGTAGTTCTTCCATTGACTTCAGCTGGGAATAAATCATTTTTTTTACTGAGCAGGCTGTTGAATGTCTTCACTGTCTACAGTTTCTCAATTTTATCAGCTACTACAGGAGTTAGAAACTAATTGAAATAAAACACTTTCCTTGAGTTAAAAAAAAAATCAAGAAGAAAGTCTTGTTGACCACCATATGTTTATTTTTTAAACAATTTACAAATAAAAATGTTATATTTATCCAAGCAAACACATTTAATACTTTAGTCTTTAACAAGCTATACAAATGAGAACCATCACACTAGAGCTTTTGATAGCTCAAGGACCATTCAGGGTAGGCATGCATGTGTCTGTATCACATGAAGCGAGTCCAATTCCTGACACCAGGGTTCTGATCTTCTGCTTCTTCAGAGCTGGTCAGCTGCTAAATGATTTAACACAAATAGTTACTGGATCACAATACAATGAAAGACAGCCCATTTCAAATCATGTAAGTGACCTCAATATGTCTGGTCCAGGTGTCAGGCCACAGAGCCTTACCGATTAGTCTTCTTCTCCAAAAGCCAGTCGGACAGATTTTCTCCCCTTGCTTAGTGATGTGGCATCCATACATGTGCTTATACAATACAATGAAACAGCTTAAGTACAGATGTAATACAACAGTAATTACAAATCACAGAGACATAAACAAAAAAATCAACTCTAATCACATTCTTGCATTTCAAACAATGAAAGTAAACAAAACCATGCATTACAGTTTAAAGAAATTTTCAATTTTAGCTCTTCTGCAAGTCTCCATTTCCTCAAGTTCTAAACTGCTGTTCCTGAGCTTGTCCCAGCAGCTGGGCTACTCACGGTGCTACTGACACAAACAGGGTGAGCTGGAAATCATCCAAGAATGGTGAAAGAATAAAAGCCCCCAAAATAAACAACAAAGACGCACGCATTATAAACGAGAGATTCCATTTTAATAGCAGAGTGTAGAAAAGAAATTGGCAAAAAAATTCACATGAAAAAACATTTTACACAATTAATTATGTACAGAATAAAGTATGTGTCTGGTTTCCGATGATGTAACTTTCACTTTAGTCAAGTCCTACCACAGGATGCAAAACACACCCAAAACCCTCAACTGGAACAAAAAACCAAACAAAAAACATATACATAATCCCAGCTCTGGCTCCTCAAATATTGGGACTGGCTGGGTTCGCTTCAACCCACTGGGCTTTCTGCTAAGCTTTCAGCAATTCCTGAATTTGTTGTAGCTTCCAAACTACTGTCAGTAGTTTCTGTTTGCTCAGTCTTCTTGCTCTGGATGGTACAGGCTCTCTTGCCTCCTGAGCCACCCTCCTTTCCGTGTGCTTCTTTGAGCCCAGGAAGGAAAGCTTCCACGTGCCCAGAAGCCTGGCTTTCTGTGCTGCCTCCGTCACAACTCAGTGACGGCATTTCAACAGTGCCACCTTTGCTCTCCTCCACTTGCAGAAGGATCTCAGAAATGGGAGAAATGCCCTGCATTTCTAGAACTGGCATGACCACTTCTGTGGTGTCACTATTTGAGGACTGCAATCCAAGCTGTGGCATAGCTGTTTGGGAAATCCGTGTGCAAAATTTATCTTCCCGAGTACCAGAAGTCAATGTAGCAAAATCAGTGATCTCTGTTTCATCCACTGTTTTTTCAATGCCCAGCTTCCGAAGTTTGTTGGACTCCAGTCTAATGGATGCAATAGTTTCTAGTTTTGAGACTTCTTCCGTATTCTCATTTAAAAGTCCAGCTGTAAGGATGCTGATGCATTCATGTTTTACCTTAGTATCTCCCAAACTGACATCAGTGCTTTTGAACTCAAGCTCTGCTTTCTGGGAGGGAGTCTCATTGTGTTTCACATCTTCTTCTGATGTCAAAGAAACTTTCTTGTTGTCCACACGAACATTTGCAGAGAGACTGTCACATTGCTCAGTGTTCAGTCCCGAGTGAGTGGTATTCAGATGAAAGTCACTGGCTGCTGAGGTTCTTACAACCTCATGCTTTGTTTCTGGGGAGTGGACAGCTTCTGCTGAAAGATGCTCCCTATGGAAATCTGCTGATAAAGCAACTACTGAGTCTTGGACAAGATCAGAGCGAGCCTTAGAAAAGCCTCCAATCCCTACTTCTTTTGCCTCTCTCTTGACAAAAACATTATCTAATGTTGCATCCGATCCAGTGTGTCCTAATGATTTTTTTTCAACTTCAACTACTAATTCTACACTGGATCTGAGTTCAACAATGTTCGCAGAGCAGGCGTTGACTAACCATGCAACTTCCTGCCTTTGGGTTTGGTTATCTAACACCATATGGCCTGAAGGGTCAGGTCGAACTTTTTCTTGAGCTTCTAATATGCTGCTTCTACTTTCTATGTTGGCAAGACATGTGTCTGGCCGTACTGCTGTCAATTCTGAAGCGCTAACTTCATTAGAACCAGTTTTTATTTCTACATTTGGAGTATTTGGTAGATCCCAACCACTTTCAGAACAAGAACGGGTTGCAATGACCTGTTCTTCTCCATTACTAGTTCTGGACGTGTCCCATTCGCCAGGATTTCTTGTCAATTCTGAAATCTTATTTTGGGTTTCTGAAATTTGGGAAGCTTCATCATGGACTCCTGGCTGAGATACTTCCAAAGCTACACTTCTCAGTTTTTCATCTTTTAAGGAGGCATCAATAGAATTTGGCTCTGTCATTACTGCTACTAAAGCTTTTTCTTTTGAAGTGTTTTGAGAATCACAGAGCAAGTCTGGACTAAGAGTTTCTGAGTGAGTTCTACAGTTATCACTTAACTTTTCCTCTACCAAATGAGAATTTCCTGTATTTTTAATTTCATTCTGTGTTTCAGGTAACAAAGTCTTTGGGTGTAAGGTAAGCTCAGGCTTTACCACTTTTACTTCCCGGTCTTTCATCTCTGCATCTTTCTCCAAGGTACTAGGAACACTTGTGTTAGTAACTGCAGTTTTACTTGCATCTTCCTGTCCAACTTTCTCTTGGACCTCTGTTTTCTGTAGACCACAGAATTCCTGTCTGCCTACCTGCTCTCTACCTCCTATACCCACAAGTCCAATTTCTGCAGGCATCTGGATACCAGATGGAGTTTTTGTTTCTGGCAATTCTGTGACTGACATTTCTGATAGCTGAGGCTGAAATGGTTTCTTGTTCATTTCAGCCTGATTCTCACCAAGGACCCAACTCCCCATTATTTGATTATTACACTGTGAGGAATCTTCTTTCAATTTAGTCCGAACATCTGTTGAAAGAGAAGTCTGAAATTTTTGACCTATGTCTTTCTGAATACCATTTTCAATGTCATAGCTCATCTCAGTATGAAGTGTTGAAGTCTCCTGAATATCAGTTTTCTCCAGTTCTGAGCCTCTCCCAGCTGAGTGGACTTGGCTAACTTCAGTAGCTGCATTCTGAGAATCCTCTTTCAAGGAGGATGAGCTATTATTTGTTCTAGGGTTTGCAGATAAGTCTGCGGGTTTTGTAAGGTTTGAGTTTTCTCCATTTGGAAGTGTAGAGCTTGCAAGCTTGCTGTCAGCTGAACCCTTTCCACCACTACTGTAGAAAATATCATAGAGATCTTTAGCATTGGCTGTGGCCAAGCAAGAGTTTCGTTTCTCTACCTTTTTTGCCTGTTCACTGAAAGCAGTGGAAGGTGGTAGTGGAGGGGGTCTCACGGGCATTGCCAGCATCGTCTGTTCACTTTCAGACACACCTGGAGCTACTTCATCAGCAGGGATGACAGCTGCCTGCTGGACTGCTGGTGGAGGAGGGGGTGGACGTGGTATATCTGAAGCCTGAGAAGACTCACTTTTCTCTGCTGCTTTCAAATCCTCCTCTGCCCCTTTCAAAATTACTTCTTCTCCTCCAAAAGCCTTTGAGATTATATCTGGAGGCAGTAAAAGGTCTGCATTGGTTTCTTTTACCACAGGCAGTGGTTTGGTGGTAGCTCCAGAGGATTTTATGGATAAAAAGGTGTTCAAAGGTGCTGGTTTGCTAACTGTTGCAGTAGTAGACTTCCTGAAAATCATAGTGGGGACTGGTAGATTGGGTAGAATTTTTGCTGGTGTTGCAGTGGAAACAACTGGTGTCCATGGGCTAGTATGCGGAATAACAGTTTTCCCAGACAGCTTGATTTCAATGGGCTTGACATGGGGTTTCCCGGTCTGACACTTGTTCTCCTCTTTGTTTCCTTCTGTACTCTCCTCCTTTGGAACAGCTCCTCCTGGGGTTTTATCCTCTCTCTCAGTCTTTTTCCAGCTGAATTTCCCAAAGGAAGTCTGGCTTGGTGACTCCTTTTTAGACTCCTCTTTCTTTTCTTCTTTTTTCTCCTCCTTCTTCTCCTCCTTTTTCAGCTTAAGCTTGATGCCCATTTTTCGCCCAGAAGAATCTATTTTGCCTTGAGTTTCACTAGTCCCTTCTCCAAGCTCTGGGATGCTCTTTGCTTCCTCTTTCTTTATTATTTTTGGTTTCTTCTCATCCTTCTCTTCTTTCTGTTTCTCGACTAGTTTCCGTTTCAGCTCACTCTGCCGCCTGCGTTCTGTTTCCAGAACTACGGCCAATCCAGCTTGACGGTCTAGATTTCTCCTCTCTTCATAGAGTGGGTTTTCATCTATGTATTTCTGTGGAAATAAATGACATAATTTTAGCCACTGCTTCCATGAAAAATAAATAAATAAATTCAGCTCTGTAACAGTTTTGACTTGTTCAGTAAGTGCCATCTCAACACTAAGAGAGCAGAGAACTTCTTCCTACCAAGAAACTGAGATGCTACAAACTCTACATTCTGTAATTTAACGTGAATTCAGTGGTGGCTTGCAGCAGTGCTGGCACTTTACAGAAGAGTTTGACAATCAACGCTGGAACTTAAATACCATTTCAACCTCGTGCAGATGAAAGATTAGTCTCTGTGTAGTGGGAAGTTCTGCTTGTTTAGTTCGGTAGGATGTAGTGAAGATAACCAAATACATATACTCCGAGGAGTCAAATCTCATTCTTCAGGAAAGGAAGACAGAAGAAGTAGAAGCTAACACAAAGAATGACTCACTCCTGGTACACCAGTTACCAACCTTGTATTTCTCATTGTGAGGATGACTTTTCACATGCTGCTCTGCTGAGATTTGATCTCCAAAAAATTCATGACAGAGCTGGCAATAATATCCAGTGATGGGAATCAGAAACTCAGAGCCTGAAAAGGCCGAAGAAAATGATCAGAGAAACAAAACTTAATAAATGCCAAGCTCTTAACAAAGCCAGATAAACATATCAAAGAACAACAGCAAAACCTCCAGCAATGCACCTTTTGGAACAGCTAATGCTGCTCTCCTTATGCTTACAGTATGGGAACCACCATTACCAGGAGCAAATATGGAAAGTGAAGAAACTTGATTACTATGAGTCAAAAAGTTATTTTAGTGCTCTCCATCATATTAAGGCTATCTCCTATTCAAGTAGGTTAACATTTCCTACAGTCTTAATCTATTTTCCATCTTTGTGTCTGCTCAAATACCAAACACCTGGTTTATAAAAAGAACACAAGTATTTTCATTGAAGTTCAACAAGACTGCATCCTTGTGCCTACACAACCAGCTGCAGTTTTCTAACACGCTGCAGATCCTCCTTCAGTGGGCACTACTAGAAGTACGTAACAGATGAATAAACTGAGACTGATCACTGGCAAGCCTATTTAGACATTCAGATTTAAAATCTTATATTAATTCTTAATTAATGTAAGATTTAAGAAAGCCCCTTCCATATGGCTTTCTTAGATTCTCTGTATCCATACTCTACCAAGTACTCATTAATAATTTTTCAGGGACACCTCTACTAAAAATTTATTGAACAGAAGAGTCTGTTGCAAGACTGTGTGGAGTAGTGCACAAGATCTGCCCAAACACAGCAAGCTCTTGTGGTTACGTTCTGAATTCTAATATGTTAGCAAAAATCACTTCAGAACTACACTGGAGAAAGAAAAAGTCACCTAGGATTCAAAATAAAAAATTAAACTCTAAAAAGAAGAGAAGGAACCATGCTATGTTTTCCTACACTCTTGCTTCATTATCATTTCCACAACAACAACCAGGAAATTAAATCATTTGCCTTTTATCTAATAACACAGTATCTATACATGCTCCTGTAACAAGGCAAAGTTTTGAAATTCCTTTCTCTGAGCACCTGGAACCTGCTGGAGTGCAAAGCAAGATGATACCCAAGTTAAAAAAAACCCAACGTACCTTTGGCAGGAACAGTTATCTTATCGATGCGTTTTATGGAGTCTTGTTTGGTCTCACTCTGGGTCTTCGAAGCCCAAGGTCTGTTGTAAGGATCCAGGGTCTATTTGCACAGTGACAGAGGTATACAGGCTCATATATTACACTAGCAAGGCAAGTACACTTGTCTTTTTTCTTTTTAACATCCTTTCAGAACACTGAACATTAAAAACGTGCAAATATTTACAGGAACTATGTTTTCCTCTCTTTCCCCTCCCATTTTGCAATTTATAATGAGAAAATAACCTGTGAAGAGGGTAAAATGTAAATGATAGCAAAGGACAAGTAAACGTAGGAAACACAAATATCAAACGCTAGTTCCCAAGCGAACTGAACACAGGCCCCATTTACACTACCCAGAACACACTTGTAGCTGTACAAACTGCTCAAGTCCAACATTAGGGAAAAAGAATTTGATAAGCAACTTCTTGGGTTCATTATTACTTCAGGTTCTCTTGTAAAATGTAGTTCTGTGATGTATGTTTTAGTGTTAGTATTTACAGCAATATGAAATGCACTTAGCGAAGGAAGCCTGCAACATACCTGTCTGTGTTTCTTATTATGCATGTGTGTGAAAAAGTCAAACATTGTCCCGCAGATGGTATTGCAGTCTTTGCACCAGTGGTTCCCTGCATCATAATATTCATAAATATTGGCCAACTGGAAAGGATGTTTGGAGGACTGTGAAGAGGAATCTGCTGGCTTCGGGCTTCTACCTCTGGATTTTTCATTAGCAGGTTTTGATTCCTAAATTGAACAAAAGGAAACAGTTCTCTAAGACATGGCAGGACAGACATAATGCTCTAGAACTCAGAACCTGCCTCCAGCAGAAGCCACACACACCACAAAAAAAAAAAAATACATCACCTGCTTTTCAGCGCCCAGGCTAATTCCACCGTTTCAGAGAGCTGGTATTGCCGACTAAGATGCTGCGTGGCCGCAGTGAAGAGCTTCCAATAAGGCTCCCAGATGTAATGGCTGGATGATTGTAGGCAATCAAGGAACCAAATAAACAAATTCCCTATGGCATGCACCCTTCCCACTTTATGGGTTTCACACAAAGATCAGAATAGTTCCAATTTACCATACTAGCCAAACAATGCCCAGAAGACCTAAAATGGTTCTCCCCAGAAGCATTCAGAAGTTACTGTAAAAGAAGCTTGGATGAACCCAGAATGAAAAAGGAAGTAAGAATTAATTGACTAAAAGTATTTAACTCAATCAGCTTTATCAGATTATTTGAGAATTCCTGAATTCTCCATAAGGCTCATTGCTTAGCAATAACAGAAAGATGGTGTTTTCTTAATTACCTAAGTATATAAGGTGAAGCACCTTGTGATTTAAGCATGTGATATTTACACTTACATTGATTTGTACAGAAAGACGCCATAGAGTGATACACAGACATTTCAGGACTCTAGCCAAAATTAATACTACACTAACACTGCAGAACAGCAAAACAAATAATCCCTGAAACAGACCATGAATGAGCCCTGCTAATTTAGATTATGGTAGTACTAGAATGTATTTTGAGTTTTGAGTTACATTTTCGATGGCTGAAAGCCCATTATTATTTCTAATCTGTGTGGCACTCTGGAAAGAATAGCATGTTAACTTAGCAGACCCAAGTTGATTGCATGATTTCCAAGATATTCACTATCGATGTTGAACAAATTTATTTAAGCAGATTCAAAACTGTTAAGTAACATCTGCCTTACTTGAAATTCCTTTTGATAAACAGGGATAGATTCTCCCCTATTAACACCACTCCACACAACATACATTGTAAATCAAACAATATAGAGATGCCCAGGCCACTAGCCACCCCACAGATATCCATATCCCAATACAAGCTAGTTAGTAGCTGAGTAGGAAATGACCTGTGAATATTTGCATATATTCTGTCCTCAAGAACTTAGCAAAGCTGACATTCTTTTAAACAATGAGATCAACTTATGATCTGCAGAAAGTGCATGGAAGGATGCTGATGGTGTCTGAGAAGTGCCATTGTTTATGTTATTTACAGACATACACCCACCTGATATATCCTATAACAATACTATCTCAATCAGAACTTTAAAGACAGTGCTTCTTACATAGATAGGTGACAGCCAGCTCTTAACCCCAGTTTGTGCTCAACCCCAGCTCAAAGATACCTTTATAATTTGCTGCTATTTAGAGCCCAGAAGGGACGATTTGTCTGTTTAGTACAACAAGGCTAGCTTCACCTCTGCACTATGTAACTGCAACACAGAAACACAGGTTCCATAGCAAGGGACCACAAGGTAGCTTGCAAATAAGCAGAAAGCCATGTTTTTGCCCTTAGGTTGGCAGAGTCAACTGATCTCAGTGTCAAAAGGCCTGCACCGTCTTTCTTTTCATTAAAAAAGTTAACAATCAGAATTACAAGGTGAATCTTAGAGACTGAGGGCATTGTCCTATGTGCCTATAGATACCTGAAAATATTAAATATTCCTTGCCAGAACTCAGTATTTTCCCTGTTAAAATAAGGAACTACAAAAAGGAGATCAAGTCATTATGGATTTGGGCAATACAACAATGAAAGTTAAAATAATGAAAAATATATTCACAAATGCCATATCTCAAGATAAGAAAACAATATAACTTAATGCAATGTAGGATTTAACAGATATCGTTGCCTGCTTTAGTTTTACAATGTGGTGACTGAAGCGAATGATTTGTAAAAATAAGTGGATACTAGACTTCAGTGATGTTTCATCAAACAACAAAAACAAAACACAAAAGCAAGCCTTAAAATGAAAGACATCTAATGAGTTGTCTGAACCAGACCAGGATGAAGCATAAGGAAAAGTTCACAGCATATGCAGATTGGAGTGCCTTGTAGGAAATATCTCCTACCCTACTAACATCTTCCTCTCTGCAAAAAATATACAGTAAGGTCTACACAAAAAGCATCTACCATCTCCCATTCAGCTATTTCAGTTACATATTTGAATAAACATCTGAAAAGCAAGATAATTATTCTCCTAAATACATGCATAACCTTTCAGATGTTACTATCATATACTACTTCCAAAGTAAAAACTATCTTTTGGAATGTGATAAGCCTGTTTCGGTATATCCAGCACTCAGTAGTATAGACCATGTCAGAGAGGCCATACTGATGCATACGGACATTTCTTAAGAGAGAGCATGTAGCATGTATATAATAATCATGTTAAGCTGACAATCATACGTAAATCTCACTATTTGTTAATATCATCACCCAGCAGGAAGACCAACATGCTCCAAACTTGCAGAGAGCTTTACTGCTACAAACATTCCTCCTTGACAGGCCATGCCAGAAACGTTGTAGAGAAAAAAAGTTTGTCATCCTGGTATGGCATTGAGACAGCTACAAACGCTCATGCTACTGTTCAATCCAATCAACGCCTTTGCAAAACCAAGATCAAAACCAGTAAGTGGTACTGAACTGCACCCTGAGGGCAATTATAAACACTGATACATTGACTCTCACCTGCATGCGCCATCAAAACAAGCGTATGAGATGTGATAACAAATGACATCAAATGATCCTCTAGTAAACGTTTGGGAGCAGCTGTCTCCCCAGCGCCCTCTTCTCTTAGTGGGACAATCATTAGCACACAAGCCAGAAGACTTTACCTTGTTGGAGGAAGATGTTTTCTCCAGACCTTTTGCATTTTCTGACTTGCTGTTCTTTTCCAAGGAATCTTTGGTTTCCACAGATGGTTTCCGGGGTTTTTCAAATATGTTAATCCCCAGGATTTGTGCTACTTTGTCAAGCTCAGACTGCTTCTTGTCAGCTGCATCAGATTCTTTATGCAGCTCTGAAATCTCCTTCATAATATTCTCTTGTAGTCTGTTCACCTCAACCAACAAGGGGTCTTTGTGTCCATCCTTCTCACGACGTTTTTTTCTCAACATCTCTCCTGAGCCAATCAAGGAAGTAGAAGAGTTGGAAATGCAATAGGAAAATTGTCTTAAGATCTGTACAACTCTATTCCGGCAACCAGTAAAATACTAGTATAATATATTACAGCTAAATCTTAACTAGGAAGTTGTAAAGATGGAACTGACTCTCAGGTATAGTATCATTAAATCTGCACAATTCACCTCTGTAAGGATTGCCGTAATATACACCCCTAACAGAGGCACCGTAATCCTCAAGAGAGAGAATCAATTTAATAATTGCTATTTCCCTGTGTGACCAAACAAGCAAAAGTTAATTGTACATTCTAACCTGAAAGTATCATTTTCCAAAGGTGAGGAAAATTAGTAGTCACTTGGAGCAAACAAAAGTTTTAAAAATAAAAAAGTTAGCTCTGTCTAGAGAGGACTTTTCCTTCTCCAAATTCATGAAAAATTCATGAAAAATTACAAGGCATGTCGACATGTCTTCAGTTACTATTTCTCACGTCTTCTACAGAAGCACTAAAATGCACAAAGTGTAATTCATTTAACTTATCAAGCTGCCAAAGAAGATGCAAGAGCAACTGTTTGCTTCAGTGTAACAGCCAAATTTTGACATAATTAATTTTAATATAGTAATTAGGCCACTGCTTTCTCAAGAGTTCTGCATTGCCTGGAGTATGAAAATATCAGTTTTAAACTACAGACTATTATTATTTTGCTCTTCACTTCTCCTAGCAGGTACTGGGACTTGTGACAAGTGACAAGTTCCAGTGGAAAAAGAAAAAGCAGGGGGGAGATGCACTGTACCTTGCTGTTTACGAAGCCTGTCCAATTCAGTCTTGAGATAGTAAAGCTTCTTCTGCCGTGCTTCTCGTTCATTCTTCAGTTTTTCTCTCTCTTCTATCACCTAAACAGATTGGAAGGGGACTGGATTTTCTTCTCTTCCCAACACAAATTAATCAGTCTTGCAAGAACGACAGCAAGACCTCAGTTTGCCAGTCACAGAACACTGCTCACTATTCTCAAAATGTTCTTGAGTATTTTAACACAACAAATACATCTCTTCCTCTGCACCTGCAGGTAACTGTATCATGTGCTCACACTTCAAGCCAATATGAAGGCAATTTTTTTCTTTTGGGCAGTGTATACCCCCAAACTGCTTTGTTTGTTGCACCATTTCCCAAGGTGCTTAGGCTCAGCTGACTATCTTCTACAGGGGTGAGCAAGATCAATGCTAGATCACTCTTCAAAACTCATGCAGTATCTCTACAGCTGGCATATTCCATCAGTGACAAAAGACTTCACAGCCCTTCACCTTGCCTCCTGCTTTGACTCTGGCCAATTTTAGCTATTATTTAGGCTTCTGCTTCAATCTGATTGTAACTGTATCACCAAATATATTTTGCAGGCATAACACTCTGAAATTAAACACCTGGATGAAGTTTGGTTTTTGCTCAGTAAGGTAAACTCTGGCATGAAGAGCTCACAAATCCACTTTTCACTGGTTTTCATTGATTCTCACAGAAAGAAACCAGGCAATATGCTAAAACGAAACCTGAAAAGTTCTTTCAATTTCCTTTCCAGCTCAATTTTTCCAAGAGACAAATTCCAATTTTTCACCTTCACAATGCTCTTAAAGCTTACTACTGACTCCTCCCTTGAACAAACAAAAACTGACCCAAGGCCTTGTCTTCCCTAAAGAATCACTACTACTGTGGCAATGTAAATGTTGGCAGTATCCCTAGATCCTGCCCAGAGTAAGCCCTGGAAGGAGTTCTACCAACACAGTTAGGCCACGTCTTAAATGCCACAAGGTTTTTGGGGTTTTGTGTGGGTTTTTTTTTAATCAACAAAACACCATTCTCTCATTCTGTGTTTTCTGCCAGCACAGGGGCATCAACTAGGGCATGCAAGTTTTTATACTCCAAGCCATCCCAGCAAAAATATGGTGGACTAAGTTCTGTCAAGATGCATAGATGAGCTATGAGTGTATGTCATAGCAGGAGAAAACCACACACCTGCAGCCAACAGAGCTCTTCCAGAAGTGCCAAGTTTCATTAACAACAAAATTTCAACCATGTCAGCTGCAGAAATTATTATTCCTGCAAGCAGTGAAAGATCACTTATCTGCTGATGTAGCACCTTGTGTAAGTATTCCTCTTTAAGTCACTTCAAAGAAAAAGCAGAGAGATTATCTCAAACCAAAAATGTAAAGTGACTTCTTTAGAGCCTCTCTTGGATTCAGTGGTCCATCTTTCCACGGCCTGATTTGTTTTGAGGAGCATGATATAACTGAGTAGGCAAAAAGCTTCCAGCCTCTGCCACGTGCTGCTCTTCTACTAGCAGATCTACCAACACAATGTATCATTAGCACAGCTACACTGAAAGAGTGAGTGTTTCTAATGCAGACATGCATATGTAGATGAAAAATTAGATATGAACTGGCAATGTGTGCTTGCAGCTCAGAAAGCAAATTGTATCCTGGGCTGCACAAAAAACATGGCCAGCAGGTCAATGGAGGTGATTCTTCACCTCTACTCTGTTCTCGTGAGACCCCACCTGGAGTACTGCGTCCAGCTCTGGGGCCCCCAGCACAAGAAAGACATGGAACTGTTGGGGCCATGCAAATGAGTAGAGGATTGGGACACCACTCCTATGAGGACAGGCTGAGAAAGTTGGGGTTGTTCAGCCTGGAGAAGAGAAGGCTCCATGAGACCTTCTAGCAGCCTTCTGGTACTTAGAGGGGGCCTACAAGAAAGCTGGAGAGGGACTGTTTACAAGGGCATGGAGTGACAGGACAAGGGGCAATGGTTTTAAACTAAATGAGGTTAGATTTAAATTGGACATAAGGAAGAATTTTGTGTATGATGAGGGTGGTGAGGCACTGGAACAGGTTGCCCAGAGAAGCTGTGGATGCCCCATCCCTGGAAGCGTTCAAGGCCAGGTTGGATGGGGCTTTAAGCAGCCTGGTCTGGTGGAGGGTGTCCCTGCCCATGGCAGGGGGGGTTGGAACTAGGTAATCTTTAAGGTCCCTTCCAACCCAAACCATTCTATGATTCTATGCCCTTATTTTAACAACAAAGATTGCGTAGACACCAGTTTGAAAACCCTAACAACTTTCAGGAATCTTCCAGTCCTTTGACAGTTCTATAACTACAGTTTCCTATTTTAAAGTATCTTTTTCCCCACTACTCTCGAATTATCATACAAACCAAGGTAACTAGAAGAGGAAAACCCATAACCTAAACTGGTGTCAGATGCACCAAGTAAAGAACAGCTGCCATTAAGTTCTTCTGATTTTGTGATTCTTGTCAGAAATACTTAATATCAACGTAGAGGGAAAATTGTATGCAACTATGAATGATGATATCCTCTAGTATGCGTTTAAGAATGTCTAATATAGGTATAACCATGGTATTATTGTACCATGTACTATGTTCAGACGGAGCCTACTGTGTTTCAGTTTGTGCCCACTGCCTCTTATCCTGCCAGTGGACATCACTGAAAAAAGCCCAGCACCATCTTATTTATACTGTCCCTTCTGATATTCATGTATCTTGATATCTTCAGGTATTTCAATATCTAAAGCTCAGTGGAATAAAGCCAAGCTGTGGCCACTATGTGGTTTTTTTTCTGTAAGATTTTGGCTGGCCCCAAGAACTTAAACTTTGTGCTTGATTCCACCTGTTCAGCCATAACCTATGGGTATACAACTTTGGGGGATTTAAAATGCATTTTTTTTTAATTGTCACAGAGTAATACAGACAAAAGCCTAGAAATCTTCAACAAAAGCAAATTTAGTCCAATGGCTTTTAAACTGGAACCACTTGGGGAACAAAAAGGCACACCCAAAGAGGAAAAGCTTCTACCCCAGCAATCAAGCAGTCCAACATATTTTGATGTATTAGAATAGGTAACATACCTTCTGCTTTTGAGCTGCCCGATTTTTTTCATCCGACATCTTTTCTGTGGTATTTTTGAGAGGGTGTGAAGACAGACGAAGGGGCACTTTGGAATGAGCAGGAGTGGTAGGGACATGAACGAGCACAGAACCATCTCTTTTTAAATCAGAGACATCCTTTCCCATAGAGACCGTCTCAATCACACGGAGGTTGGGACGCGTGGGGTTTGCTGACATGGCCATCGTAAGAAGACCATGAGCTTCTGGCAGCGTAGGATTAGGCTGCTGGGCAGGAGGGTACATGGTCCAGCCAGGGGCTGCATATGCCATATAGTGGCCATATGCATCGTATCCTGGAGGAGCCATTGTGGGAGGTGGGTAGTTTTGGGGCATTTGAGTGGCAGTAAACTGGGAATAGTTGGGAATTTGGTATTGGGAAACAGAAGTAGGTGTAGGTGGCAAACTAGCAGGAGCTGGTGGAACTGAGGGAATGAGAGTGACAGAAGGAAGAGGCTGTTCTGGTGCACAGGGAGGTATATCCTGTCCCACTGCCTTGTTCTTAGCATATTCTGATTTCTGAAGAGAGGATGCATCTTTAGACTGCTGGAAAGAGACTGGAGGTGATGCTGAGCGCTGCTGGCCTGACTCGGGAGAACGAGTGTCACTCCGGCTGCGACGTAAGTCCCAAGGGTCCAGTCTGCGAGGATCTGAAGAGCGACGATCAGGAGAACGAGATGCCAACTTTTTGCCATGAAGGCGTTCCTGGGTACGAACAGCCAGTTTTCCAATTTCAGCCACACCAATGTCAAGTCCAATGGTTTTGAGTAAGTCATGGATCTTTGCATACTCAGCATTAGGCTCTTCTAAAGGATCCAGCTTGACAGCTGGAGCAGGAGAAGGAGGTGGGCTCACTTTCTGGCTTATTATCTCATTGCCACAACTCACTGGGGGCTTCTGGACAGGGAGAGATTCAGTTTTGGTGTCTTCATCTTCATCACCATAAAGAAATTTCTCTTCATCCTCAATGTCAGGAAAACTACGCCTCCTCTTCTCCTGAGCACTGACAGAATCAGCCATCATGCCCAGAATTCGGGAGAAACCACTGCCATCCTGACTGGCCCTCTCGTGAGGCAGCAGGAAGTCAGTATGGCGATCAGCAGGCTCTGACTTGGGTTCTACCTTTTCCTTGTGACTTAAGAAGCTTCCAAACTTCTCTTCAAATGTGAAAGCGTCTTTGGGAGCCCCAGAAAGTGGGCTCCACTCATATAAACCGTCATGTAACTCCTTGTTTGCAGGCTCCACGATAGAGTCTTTGTTAAACCGTTTGAGAAAGTTCTCCACTTCAGAGGCAAAAGGAGCCGTGTCACTGCTCTGGGGCAAAGATGAATGACTAGAAAGAAGAGGGAGATCCTTGCTGGGAGCCGGACTGCTTGAAAAGCCCTCAGGCTGAAAGAGACAGAAGTTACTATTTACTACAGCACCTTCTGAGGGGACTATGCACCTCACAGAACAAACAAAGGAATGTTCATTTCTCCTTGACCTCACAGCTGAAGAAAAGAGTTAGAAAAGACAATATACAGTTGAAAGAAAACACAGAAGATTACAAAACAAGTTGCCTAATGATTCTGGAATGTCATGATGGGCAATGAACACTTATCCCAGAGAATACACAAAAACACAACTATATTTCATTAATTTTTTGCAAGTATAAGAACTGAAACTTTTAAATTGAAACTCCATAGCCTAAATTTGGCTATACTTTGAGTTTAATCACAAATAGGATTTCAACACCTTAAGACAGGTAAAAACAACTGCACTCGGGTTATTACCAGTCACTTCTTCAGATATGCCTAATTAATGCATGTTAAACAGGATTTCCAATAATAGGTATAGAATGGGATCCTCAGTATTGGGGCACCTCTTGAGATAAACATGTCAGTGTCAAAACAAAACTGATCAGTACAACAGGCAGATAAAAAAGTGATGTACTAAAACATATGAAAAGTCAATTTATCACAGTGGTCGCAACAGCTTATCTTTTAATTGCTCTAATCTTGAGACTCAATTGGTATAGCTTGGGTACAAATTAAGTAGGGTTGATCACAGGCTATAGGCCAAAGGAAAAAAAAAATAAGGAAACCTAAAGATGTTTTCAGCCAGAGATACTGAGGATGCATTAGGCAGTTCTCTAAGTCTATAAAGAAGCAAGAGACACTGTGATAGGCAGTGAGCTCGATCAATGTCTGGACTGCCTGTGATACAAAAAGACTCAGCTTTTCTATAAAAGCTGGCCCAGATCTCAGCATCCTGGGCTGAATTTCAACAAGGAGATTTTATTCTGCCTCAGATTTTATATATGCAATCCTAAATTGTATAGGCCTGCAAAAAGATACCTGTCCTCTCAAAGACAGGAAAACATAAAGATTTGGCTTTTCTATTTTGGAAATCAAACTAACATGCTGTATCCTGAAGGGACTGCTTTGGACAGTAGAAACATACAGATAGACAGGCAAAAATCAAACCTGAATAGGAGACTCTACTTCCATCTCCACTCGTTTCTTCAAAATAGATTTTTTGGGCATGGATGGAATTTCCTCAGGCCTATAAATATATCGAGGCTCAGAAGTCTGTAGTGTGTTAGTCAAGCCGGGGATCACATAACCACTGCCTGAAACATCATGATTCAAGTTTCTACTACGCTCTTCTTCTTCTCTTTTTCTCCTCGCACGGTCAAGTTCTCGGAATTCTTCATTCAGGTATGATGGGCTTGGGCTTCTACTGCGGCTGTGGCTTCGTCTGCGATAGTTTCGTGTTCCTGATGAGAAACCCTGATGCTCTCCACTCATACCGTGCATCTTCTCATCCTTTTCATACCGTGGACGCTTAATTTCTCGTCCCCTGTCTTCTGGCCTCGATGGGTAGGAGGATTTCCTGAGTTTCTCACCATCTCTGTCAGATCCACGAGGCAGCTCTTCTCGACGACCATAATGCGGACTATAATCTGAACGATGGAGGAAAACATCTCGGTTGCGGTAGTCTTCATCATGTCTCATGATGAAGGGACTTGAAGGTTGATCTTCATGTGATGGGTATCTCTCAAGGCCTCGAGGACATGAGAGGCCTCTAGTGAATATTGGACCATCAGCCATATCATCCCTGTGTAAGAGAAGCATGGAATAAACATAAGTACTTGAGTCAGAGTAAACTAAGTCTTACTCCTACTCAAGAGTAAGAAATTTCCAAATCAGTTTCAGAATAACATCTCCATCACTAAACAGAAGCAACATTTTATGTACTTAAATGGCAGGGGAGAGAGGGAAACTTATTTTTAATGGTACCATACATCCCTCCTAGGAAGTCACCTGCAAACACAGTGACATGAACAATTCAACTCATACGGCAGAAGGAGAGCCTTGAAAAAATGATAGGATGGATTTATCTCTGTGAAGGAGAAAGACTACACATTTTAAAAAAACCATTACTATCATATTTCAGATCACAATCCCTTTCCTCAACTCTCCCAGCAAGATGCCAAGGTCACATTTCATATGAATTATTCAAGGCACAATTCAGTTTCACACTGGCAAATGCAACCAGATCCTCTCTTTACCTTCAGCTGTGAACGAGGACCACAAATTCTAGCAACATTTTCTGTTGCAGCAGATCTGTAGAAAGGATTGTCACTAATCACGTGAACTGCTATACCAAAAAAAGCAGCACAGCTTTTGATAAGATATCTATGAACCAGGGATAGTAAATGTAATAGTATTATTCCTTTGTGCCAGCCCCTGCATTATTACACACAGTAGATGTGCAACTGTCACAACACCAGAATAACTGGCTACATCTCTTGGAGTATCTTCTTTTGGACTGATTCCTACACACACTTCCAATTAGGAGTACTGTTTTAACTAAGGCCTTTTTCCCTTCCCCTAAAAAGTTTTCTGGTACTGTTTTTTAGATCAGGCAGAAACAAACCAAACCAGCTGCTGTTTTTACTCACAGGTATTTCAAAAATATAGCAAGATCCTCCACGAATGGGAAGCAAATGTGCTCCTTAAATGAAATCAATGGGACAGAAACATTAGAGAAATGTCTTGCCCGAGTGATCAAGACATCAACTTGAGATATACTATGTATGATTGCCTGAATCCTCAAAAATCACCAATCACCTCCTCCTACTGAGAAAAATCCCTCCATAGATCTGAGAAAAGACAAGTCATGTCACATGACATATTAAAAAAATTGCATATAAATTATAGCCTCAGTTTTTAAAGTCATCAGACTAAAGAATAACAGACATAAACAGACAAGGTCTTTTTTCTTGAGCATTTTCATAGTTTATACATGCATATTTAAGAACAAAACCAACACAAAACTTCACTTTATCTCTAACCTGCATGATTGCAAAGCATTTCATATGTTATTAGATGCTTTATCAGTCCAACACATCTTATAAGGCAAATACGGCATACAGCAGTACCCACAGTATTAGATGGTACCTTTCCAGTTTCCAGCAAATTGCATGCATCCACCCCCTTCAAAAGCACCAAAATGTCTAAAAAGTAGCTAGAATTAAATTTCATACATAAATGTTGCCATTCACAGCCTACATGAAGGTATGCCTATCCCCAGTGTCACCTTTTCCGAAAGCCTGCTAAACCTAAACAAGTTGCACCAACACACCTGGTGGAGTAACTGATGTATTTCACCATACACCTTCAGCTGATTTTTGTGCAAATAATTTGCATGCATGCTCGCCAGGTGTCACCTACAATTCAAATGCTCTGACTGCAGTGACAAAGCAGAAGGACTATTTAATCATACTTTGAAAGAAAGAACAGCAAATCTACTATACTTACAACTAGAAAGATGTTCCAAATATGCTCTGAACAGCTAAAACACAGATTTAAAACCCAAAGATTAAATACCGGTGTGAGGAAAAGGATTGCTTGTCTTACAGAAACTGTGATTCTTTGAAATATGTTTTCTGTAAATACAGTCCAGCAGACATATGTCCCTCTTAACTGGTTTGGGTGATTTTAGTCAACAATGTCCACTACAGGCTATTGCATCCTTGAGAGAGCACACAAGGTGAGACCGCTGTGACCATCCCAATTCCTTCACCAACACAGAATCCATGAATTACTGGAATTTGCAGTTTCAGAGAAGGACAACAGACCGTAGACTACATAGACAGGACACCTCAGAGAACTAGTATAAGGTAAGTTTATGTTTTGGCACATTTATTCACATACACAGAAACAGAAATAAATAATGGTATTCTGCTGTCAGCAACCAACAGGACTCCACCTTAACAGACAGCCTTTGAATAGGAAGTCAGATGAGCTGCTCATACTCAAGCCAACTGCCACTCTTGATATTATGCCAAAAAAAAGCTATTTCAGAGCACAGCTTAACACAGACCAAGTCTCTGCAGTGATATGGTCTAATCTTTTGGATTAACCTCAGATGAAAGAATTGGTGGGATGCTCTGTATAGCTCATGCCAGCTCAGATAGTAGTAGAATGTCTTAAAAATACTGACAGAGGGAGAGATGGAAGACAGGGAGAGGGATAAGATATTTTTCACTTTGATAGACTGAGATTCTGGAAGACAAAAAAATACTAATCTGTTGAAGCAGAAGACTGAAGCTGCTGAGGTGACCTTGAAGTCACAGGCCAGCAGCATTCAGTATGCTTACTGAGATATGTGCAGGAGGCCAGCTGCCCTAGAAACTCAGGGCAAGTTCTTACAGATGTTTCAGGATGCACCTGCATCTGGACACGGACCCTAAGAAATTCTGCTAGGGCATCCTGAAAATCCACTGCTGCAAGAGAATCCAAAAGCATCCCTGATTTCCCTCCTTTGGTATTTTATTTCCTTTATAGGCTAATGAACCTCTCTACCATCCCAAGGCCCTGCAAATTACAGAGAATAATTTGTAAAAGTGATTGCTTGAAATCTCTGAGTAGCTAGCAAAAATAGCTGAGAATAACTAAATTCAGAATTATTTGCTCCAATTTCTTCAAAATTTGAAGAGACATCTTCAGAAAACACCCTATTTTTTTTTAATGTGAATGAGAACATACCATATGCCAAATAACAATGTGATATGCCTAGTATTAAACCCACTGATGATTCACAATAGGGACTACTTCAAAGCCCAGTGATAGATATAAAGTCAGAGTCCCAGTACCAGGGCAGCCTCTGAGAGAGAGGAGAAAAATACATGACAAAAAAATACATGATAAACAATGTCCTTAACCGAATACAAAGCATCTTTTAAAAACAACCAAAATGGCTAAACAGTGAAGAAGTTTGGAAGTCAGAAGCAGTACCTAGAAGCTTTAAGAAAAGCTAAGGGATGACTAGGTTGTCACACACTTTAAGCTTCTGGACAGTCGGCATTACTCAGACAAGTGCAGCCAGCACAAATAGATTGGACAAAAAAAAAAAAAAAGTCAATGTAACCACATAGAGTTCTTGCGTACCTACACTACAAATATATGGGAAGTCACTTAAGAACTGAGGTCTACATGGTCTCACTTTTTTTTATTCTTATTCTGATTCATCTGTCACTTTTATGGCTTCTCAGGAGTCTATGCTGACCATTTTTTTCTTACATCTATGGGTCTTGTAACAGAGATAAAGTGAAAGTTCTTCGTCATTTTCATTCATGTTCAAATAAACTTCACTGTACTTGATGTTACTTCTAACCATGTGTCATAACCACAAAACAGGTTAAATATAAAACTTCACTGGAGAAAAGGAAGCAATGGGACAAACACCATCCCCTCCCATGTGCTTAATTTTCCAGAGCAGTGCCAGTTCTCCTACATACCATTTCCCGCTCCTTCCAGCCACTGTACTCTCCCTAGGCATATGCACTCATTTCATTCAGAAGACTGCAGACTGCACAGGGGATTTACAAATCAAACACTGATCCCAGAAGAACTGAGGTAAAGGCATAAAAGCGACAGTACTGAAAACTAAACTCTCATTTGGTTTTCTGCACCTGCTGAAACTTAACCTTACACTTTAGAAAGACAGGAAATTCACTTATTCTGCTCACTTCTCTCTTCTTCTCTCTCTCTCTTTTTTAACAGTTGGGGATATTTGCATCGAAAATGGAAGTTATGGTGCTTTTTTTGTGCTGGATGCTTATCCCTGACCTGAAACTGCAATTGTCTGCTCTGAGGCACAAACTATGCCATCTTCAACTCTGCAATTCAAGACAATGAAAACAATTTTATTTGCACAAATCTCCTGATTTTACTTCTTTTGCCAGATTACGCCTGTTCTCCTACTGAAGGCAAAGATTTCCAAACAGTATCTACTAATATTTATACGTCACTGTTCACAGTGGTATTTTTACCATGAAAGATGTCTCTTCATTAACTATGTTTCTCTCCAATTCCAATCAAGGGACCCTAAGAATTCTAACATTTATTTTATCATGTATGAGATAGTCTGACTATGTTCACTTCTCCTCTGCAAGGTTTTTAAAGTCAAAATAATAAATTTTCTTCAACCTACACTACAGCTTTCTTCTGGACTATTCTCAAAAATCAGGAAAGTGGATTATTCCTCCCAATAACTAAGAAAGTTGAAACTTTAGAATATCCATAAGCAACCTTCCTTTCAGTCAGGACCAGGTAGGTTCATAAGAAACACGAGAAGCTGGCTGAAGTTGTAAAATGTCAAATAAAGCAGCTCCCTCCTGCAATATACTCTGGGTACTTTTAGTTTACATGGGTTTTAGAAACAATTGACAAAAATCAGAGAAGAAATACCTCTTCAGAGCTATTATGAACACAGACAGTGAGTTTTGTTCAGGAATCCCCTGTGCCACAACTTGCTGGAGGCTGGGGGAGTATCCCAGAGAAGCATCACTACATGCTTGCCCTCTTACCCTCCTTCCTTAGGCATTCACTAGGCTAATTAAATGTTTGGTCTCACCCAGTACAGCCATTCCCACATTCTTACTGTTTCACACACTTGAATCCCCATCTGTGGAGGACCATACCTGTCACTCAGGTTATCAATTGGTGAGCCCAGTCTATCAGGCAGCCTCCTTCGCTCTGGTGTGCCAATGCAATACCGGTCATTACCAACAGTAATCCGCAAACTCTGTTCCAGTGAAGACTCAGAGCGGAGACTCGGTGAACGTCTCTGTGAATTGAAGAAAGAGTGCAAGCCCATCAATCAGGGAATTTTAGTCTCAGCTACATAAAGGCAAGTGACTCTGCTCTGCTTAGCATATGAGACTTGGGGTGGATGAATCAATTAAAAAATCAAACCAGAAGAACAATTGTTCCAAATATTTCGGTTGTCTTTAGTTACTAAAGAATGGGGAGAGTATTGACTGCACTTCATTTCTCATCCCAGCTGTCAATAACACACTCTGTATTTACATTATCTAGAAGGCAAATTTTCAACTCAAAAATACATTTTATAAAGCACCATTTTGGAAGGTGGAAAAACAGAGAGAAGTTTAAGAAGTCCCAGATTTGCTGCTGCCCTCCTTTCTTTGTAGAGGAGGAGAAGCAGCTAAACAAACACTGCATAAAAAACAGTGCCAGGAATTTCTTAATAAAAGTGTCCGGATTTCTGGCCCTTTCCAACTTTAGTAATAACATGAACC
This sequence comes from Grus americana, assembly GCF_028858705.1. Lineage (NCBI taxonomy): Eukaryota > Metazoa > Chordata > Aves > Gruiformes > Gruidae > Grus > Grus americana. The sequence continues at coordinate 91,032,943 of NC_072854.1, forward strand.
AAAGTATAAACCAGTGTAAACAAAGATATTCCTAGCAGTGATGTTTTCAACAGTTTTCCTCACCTCATGCTGCTTTCAGCAGATAAGCACAACATAATACTAAAAATGCCAGCGACTATAGAAACACCTTCTGTAATAGAATTCCCATTACCATTATTTATTATCGGTAGGGCTAAACCAGAGCTAAGTAAAGTTACCTTTGACAAAACTAGAGCAGAGAAGATCTGAGCTAACTGCCTCTGCACAGACCCTCCTTTGGACACATACTCAATGCAGAAAATGTTATCACTGGTAAGTTATGCTTAACTAGTTACGCCTCACATCATTCTAGAATATGGCAATAGAGTACGGGAATGATCAAAGTAAGGGGAGTTCCATAAGAAACAGATGAGACTGCCTGAAGACAGAGATACTTGATTTGGTTTTTTAAACCAACATGGTTTAAATTCTGCTTAACAGGAAGCAATGAACCAGCTTCAGTTCTGCCAAACCAGTCATGCACTGCATATTGGTTTCACTGCTGAAAACTGCAGTAGCAAGCAGCAGGTGCACTATGTTGCCTGCATCTACTGTGAGAAGATGCAGCAGATTCAGCCCAATCCTCCAAGAGACCAAAAGAAAACCAGTACATAATCTCCAACAAGAAAGCAAAAGAATTCACTGACAAATTTGCCTTGCAAAAATTTACTTGCAGTACAAATCTGTACTAGAATCCATTGTGCACATAACCTTGTCCTAAGGTAACATATTGGTGATTTCTGGCTTGCTCCATTAATCTGAATCCCAGCAGTTATCAGAATACATTTAAATTACTTTCAGAGACCAACTGTGTTGTATAGCACAACATAATACTGCAACAGCCTGGCTGATATACAACATATACAAGATGCATGTGTCTCATATGAACACACTCTGAAGGCTCACGTGTCCAGTGTAATACTGAATTTTGAGGGCTGCGTCAAGAAGTTATTATCTTGAAGGGCATCTTCTTGCCATCAAGACTGCTGGCAAGTTGGGCGCAAATGTGACAACCATCTCCAGGAACTGGAGACAGAAAAGCAATGATTACATCTCAGAAACAAAGTTCTGGGCAAAGGAAAAAAATAGTTTACATTTAGAAAGTTTGGGATGTTAGGACTGCCTATGACTAGTCATTCCTACCTATGCACTGCACTGTATTTTCCTCCCTTTCTGTTCTGGCGCCTAAACCACAGTTACTATTGCCATACTATTGCACAGGATGCATATCAGCTCTTCATTTCTTCCTTCTCTGTTGACCTAACATACTCCAGTCCTCTAATTTCAGCCAATTTCCTTACAAGAAAGCAAAGAAGCTGAGAGAAGCTATAAAAAGAACAAGCACGCAGGTCAGCAGGGACAAATAAAAGCAGCATGTGTAAGCCTTGCAAGAACAAAGAAAGTCCACCAAAATCTCTCACTGTACAGCCCTGGCCTTCCTCTCCTCCATGACATTTTTCAATATTCACCCCAAACCTCTGCTGTCACTCCACGCTTTTCCATTTCCCACAAAGTTTTCACCAGCTACTAAGAAACTAACACCATCCGTACTTACAATGTCCAATACACAACCCCACTGGCAGTCAGCATCTCAGTTAGGCATGACAAAATGGGAAACAATGATGATAACCTGGGAATGCATGCACTCAATCTCAAAAAACAAACAAACAAACCAAAACAACTCCCAGAATCAAGAAAAGGAAATAAGAAATCTCTAAGGCTGCTCCTTCCATAGCTTCCAGCCTAATTCATATGAAGGGTAGGGACAATAACATAGACCTTGCACTCAAAACTTTTCTGCATTTCAACCCCATGCCCTTACTCCATCACTGTCTTCATTCCACATCCTACATCTTCCACCCTCACGCATATACTCTCCTCTTCCAAGTCCTCCTTTCTTGCTACAGCTTAAATTCCTCTTCCTCAGTCTTCTGTCTGAATTAATCTTCTTTCAGTGACAGTTCCAAAATGCCACTTACTAATACATTTGTGTAACTCTCCACATTTCCACACTCTGTATCCTCAAACTTCTGGAGAGGGAGTCTTAAGTCATATAAATCTGAAAACTTTATTAAAACTTCACCTGATCATGCTGACCCAACATATCTGCTGTCTGCTTTGTTTTGATCCCATTTAATATCACTGTTCAGAAAACATCAGCATAATCCCAGCTTTTATGTTTCTAATTTTGTAAACAGTACTTCTAAAAAGTAAAATCAATCTCTATGTGTATTTTATGCTTTATAACATCACTTTTAAAGAAGAAGTAGTATTGGTCAAACACCTTTTGGTTGACAAAAACTTCCATGGAAAAAATGTGCACAATACACGCTCTAAGAATTACTTACACTGGGCTTTAGCATATTCAAGAAACAGTGCAATACAGGTTAAAGAACTATATTTAATTGTCTCAGGATCCTTCTTATTGTGAGAGCTGCTTCCTAGAGAAAGTTTTCCTTAAATGCAGTAATATTCTTGTTCATAAACAAAAAATCTATTTGGCTCAGCAGTTCAGCACCAGCTAATTTGCTAAAGCCTAAATTCTAGGATTAATAATTTTTCAATCCTTCTTCTCTGAAATTAGAATAGGCAAGAAAAACATCAAGAATCTGCAACAATTTGCTGAGATGACTACTGTAACTTGAGCCGGAAGGGTGCAAAATAACACTGGAAGAATAGCGTTTGTCAAGAATAATGTTTGTGTGAAGTGAGGGGTTGTGGTGGCTTTTTTTTTTCCCTAAAGGGAGAGTGGGAGGCTTCCAGTCAAAAACTTCTAGTTCAAATTTCTCCAAGTCTGAACCACTGACACATTCAGCATTGAAAGTTTTGTTACAGCTGGCACAGGTTCACAGCCTATGATGGATACAGTGAAATGGTAGACTGAGCGATGGTGAAGTCAGTTTACAAAAGTTCTGCTCCTATATCCCAGTTTGTCATCCCCCCAGTTCTGACCATGCAATTGTACATCAAGCCACAACACAAACTGACATGAATCAGATTGAAAAGTATCTCCTTTCAAAAAATTACTTATTTTCAACATAAGTTGTACTAGCAATGCAATTTGCAGGGCTACCCCACAGACAACTTATAGGACTGAGACAATGGTGAAATATAGCCTAAAAAAGAAATGGCCAGAGGCAAGCTTCTCAGCCTGGCTTGGCTTAACTGTCAAATACAACACTATCTTCCCATATCTTCAGGACAGCTCACCTTTCAATAACAAATAGCACCAACAGCTGAATTTTAACTCCACTACTGTGATCTATCCTATGGCTACAGCTCCAAAGAAATCCAATAAGAACCTGTACAGCCATGAGAAAGGGCAATCCCCATTCTCTCTTGGAGTCCCATCATGCAATGAATCATAGCAGGCAATATATTTTTGTTGGATTGACTTTCAGTCACATATTTTCCTCCAATCAGTTCACCCTGCAACTTCACAAACACAAGTGTGAGCACAAGGGAGGGGGCAGAATATACTGTAGAGCGAGAGGAAAAAGTGAGTGTACCATTCTTTCTAATTGCACACGTGCTGGATTGAGTGACCATAGAGCCTAAAATATCCCAGTATGAAAATCTCTTCTTTCAGCGCAATACAAATGCACAGTGAACCTACTACATACCACAGGTAACAGTTATCAAACAAGGCAATCACTGCACCAAGGACTAACAAGAGAAAACCTAAGTGAGTGAATGCCACTCGCTCAAAAAAAAAAAAAAAAAAGTACAGCTATACACTTTGGTTTAGTATGAAGGTGTCTGCATCCAAGATGGTATCACTTCAGATGCCAAACCAGAGTTTCACATGCCCAAATCAGATTTTGCCAAGACTGCATGAGAAGATTGGAACACCTTGTGCACAGCTCCAACTACAAAGCACTGCCTATCAAAGAATACCTCTCAGAGATATAAATCTGTACCATTCTCCTTTGTATGCCCATGATAGCAGGAATAACTCAAAGTACTCATTAAACATCCTATTAAAAAAGTTATCTTCCCATAAATTAAACGATATTTATACAATAACATAAAGCAGTGTTAAATGGAGGAAAGTGACTTGTTACATCCTCTGCCTTAGCAAAAGATAGCATCATCTTTGAGCTTTATCTAAAATGGCTCTAGTTGATAAGAAAACTAAAAATGTAATGGAAATTAAAGGGAAAACATTACTTAAAATGTAAATCAATTAATTTTTGTTTCCATCTGGCTCTCTAAGGAACAGGGGGGGAAATCGCCCTTCTCCCTCCGCACAGGGAGAGCCCGGGGCCGGTGCAATTCTGCAAGGACCCCGCCGCGCCAAGTTTGGGGCCCCGGCCCCGCTGCCCCCTGCTCCCGCCCTTCCGCCGGCGGCGACACGGGCTGACCCCAGGGCACAGCCGGGGGGCCGGGGTACCGCTGAGGGGAGGCCGGTGCTGGGACAGACACCCCCCGTCACGGCGCGGGGGACGGTGACCGCCATCGCCGGGGGCCGCGGAGGCGGCGGGACTCCCCGCGGGCTGACAACCTCCGAGGGAGGGGACAAGCCCCGCACCGAAAACCCTGAGCGCACGGCAGTAGTTACCCGGCAGCTGCTGCCGTCTCCGTGCTCGCTCCCCCGGCGGCCCCGGGTCCCTCCGGGCCCCGGTCCTCCCGGCGGCGATGGCAACCTCCTGCTGCGGTGCGGCGATGGGGATCGGCGGGAGGCGCCGCGGTGGCCCGAAGGGGAGCGGTGGCGGCGCGGCAGGGGACGGGGCGAAGCGGAGCGCGGCGGAGAGGCAGAGGCGGCGGCGGCGGGCGGCGGCGGGGGAGGCCGGCCGCGGCCTGGCCCCGGCCCCGATGTGCTGGAGCGGGAGGCGCGGGACCCCGACGAGCTGCCCTCTTTCAGCCGGTGGGAGGAAGACGAGGACGAGGGGCCGGAGCGGCCGCTGCTAGAGCGGTACATGATGGCGCCGGCAGCCCGGGGGTCCCGGCGGCCTGCGCGGGCGCCCCAGCTCCTCTGACCCGGCCCCCCCCACCCCGGCTAGCCCCCCCCCCGCCCCCCGCGCGTGCGCGCCGCCGGCCGCCCTGCGCGCGCTCCCGAGCCAGGCACCCCCGGGCCCGGCGGGGGGGGGGCGGGGCGGGGTGAGCCCGGGCCGGGGAGGGGGCGGGGGGCGGGAGGCGTTGCTTGGGGACGCCCGCACAAAATGGCGGCCGCAAGACCTTGGTCACGTGTGGCGGGGTGGGCCGCAGCTTGGCAGGAAGCGGGTGCTGTCTCCGTGCTCGGCCGTGCGAGGTGGGGTGCCGCTTCCTTCCCCCGCCGCCCGCTCCCCAGTGCCGTAAGGGGGATACGCTCGGGTGCGCGCAGGCGCCTGCTCTGTTCTGTTTGCCTCTCCTCCGGGGTTTCCCGCTGCGCTGCACCCGCTCGGCGGGAGACGTCTCGGTCGGGGTAGCGGACGGGAAGCGAAGGCGGTGGGGAAGGAGGGAGGGAGCTTCGCTAGGGAGGCCGTGGGGGGCTGTGAGGCAGTGGGCCTTGGGCCTTGGCCGGGCCTTGCCGCAGTGTGGTGTGCCTGCGGTGACGGCAGCCTCTAGGTCGAGGCCAAAAGTAAAAGAGTTTTGTTTGGGGTTTTTTTTCCCATGCTGTGTTGTGGAGCTTGTCAGTATGGGCGTTGTCCTTAAGAGAAACATGTTCAAGAGCAATCCTTGGCTGCTCGTTGAGGTGATGCTGAGCCTAAGCCTCCGGCTCAGAAAATTTCTGAACAAATTTCCTTGCAGTGACTGCCAGGAACTGGGCTGAAATGATGGGGAGGAATTGCTTCCCCCCTCTTCCCTCTCCTCACCTGAGCACCTGCTACCAACCATGCTCAGTGCACGCAAGTGAGCGTGACAGTTTCAATTCTCATAAATGAAGAATGAAACATTTCTCTTATTTCATGCTGGGAACTGCTTCTAGTGAGGCGGAGGAAGAGTGTTTTCAGTTAACTGAAATGGGCTAGCAGTAGAAAGAAATAAATGCAGAGAACTGAAGGTTATGATAAAATTCTCTATTTCCCAAATTCCTGAGCCTTTATATCTTGTTTAGAAACTGGGAGAAGCTTAATGCATTAGAATTGCACTTTACTATTAGCTAGATGATGTGTGAGGGCTTGTATTTGAAGGCCCAGTCAATTTTTGCAGACTGGGATGAAATTTTGCCTGTGTCCTTTATGGGAATGTATTTGCTAGAACACAATACACCATTTGAAGCATACCACTTAAAGCAGTGGCAACAAAAAGAAGTAGGCTGATGGGTGGGGGGTCAGCCTGATGCTATAATAAGATATTTCTGCTGGGAGTGGTTGAGTATAATTGTATATTAAAACTAACTGGCTCACCTTGACATTTTCCATGTGAGTGCACCACTACACAGGCCCAGGAAATACGCTTGGTTATGCTGATCATCAAAATAAGCACAAGCTATATAAAAACTTATCTTATTTTCCATTACCATTGTCCACCCCTCCCCCTTCTCTTCTAAGGTTCATAATGTTCATCAGTGACCTTAATTCAATTATAAGTATCCTGGGATAAGAATTTCATCTTTGAAGATGCCCAGCAGACTGCGGACCTGCTTCTGGTGGGAGCAAAATGCAGTGATGGTGGAGGCAATGGATACTCAGCCTGTTCCAACTAACTACCCTCAGCAGCAGACTTGGTGACACTTGGAGAGGCACAGAATTGTGCTTTACGATAAGCACAAAACTGATGTGTACGTAGGAATTTCCCTTCTAGTTTTGTATTGTGGATCACATCCAAGTAGTTTATAAGGAATATAGTGTTATGCCAAATGTGTTCTGTTTTTTCATTAAAAAGAAAACCATGTTTTCATGCATTAGTGTCAGGTGTCTGTATCAAGTGCTCAGTTTTACCAACTGAAGTAAGTAAAAACAGCCAAGCAAGAGGGAGAATATGGACTCATTTAGTTTTGGACATCTCTTTCATGCTGTTGCTTTCTTTACATCAGTTTTTAAAAAAATAGTTTTAAACCACAGTTTGGTTTCAAAAGTCAAGTAAAAAGCCACAAACCCAAGAAACACAGCAATTTTTTTCCTATCAGTTTTATATAAAAAGTTATACACATAATATCTAAAATCTTTGCAAAATGCCAGAACATGAAAATATTTTCTAACTTTTTTGCCTTGTATCCAAAGGAGGTCTACAGGAGATGTCCTGGAGGTTTCTTGTGCTAAATTTCAATGGCGTTTGGAAGATGAAGGAATCCAGATATCAGTAACTAATCAGAAAGTTCACTAAAACTTCTGTCTGCACACCAGTAAGTAAACTGCTCAAGGGAGGAATGGTAAAAAAAGCAAACAGAGTGTATGTTGTGGTTTTAAGGAGTTCAGAAGAAAAAAATTCCATTTGTTGGAGAAAAATACTTGAATGACTAGTGCTCGTTAGCATTTTGTCACACCCTGTCATTTTCCTGAGCATTGCTTTACAATTACAATTTATAAACTCATTCTGTACTAGCTGTAGTGTCATCTTTCCATCATGTGCCTTACTGAGTTAAGTTTTTAAAGGGACTGAGCACCCATAGTGGGATTCAGTTAAATTATTCTTAAAATCAGTACTGAAATTTTGAACCAGTGTGGCAAAGCACATTGAGAGTTTTCACGTCTTTGCAAGAGGAAGCACTACAGTTTGTTTCAGGGATCAAAACAGTCAGGCAAGGTCCTTACCTGCTTTGCAGAGGGTTTTGTAATACTCCTGTGACTGGTGCTCCAGACTGTTGGTGGACAAAGGAGGTGCCAGTCCTTCTGCTCTGCTACAATTTCAGCTCCCAAACTCCTCTTTGGAATTCCAAAGCTCATCTTTGAACTTGCAATTAGCTGCTGCTTGGAGAGATTTTAGCTAATTAGATGCCGAGGGCAATGTTGGGGTAATAAGGGTGTCTCTGAATTAGGCCTCAAATAAGAAAGTCATGGGAGCAAACAACATTGAGAAAGAACAGAATGAGAAAAGTTAGCACTAGCTCAGTATGAACAAGTAAACAGAAATCAGAATTGAAGTTAATTCAGGTTGGACCGTTAGGTTAAAAAGCAGTATAGTAACAGAAAAAAACGTAAGACCTTAATTTTTTACCTTCTTATGCCTGACTCAAGACTAGATCCAGGTGCATGAGACAACCATGCAGCGTTCCCTCTAATGCTAAATGACTGGTCTACTAGCAGGAACAAAGACAGCTTCTGCGTTTTTGTGACAAAATGAGTGTCCTTGTGAGAAGGAGTGGTGGAAGATATTCCTCTGTCTTACTGAACTTTGCATTAATTTTTTCCCTGGAAAACAGGGCAAAATATGTATGTTGTGTCTTCAGGTCCAGGCAAAGCAGCCCGTTCATGAAAAACTTTGGACTCAGTCAAGTAATCAAGCCTTCCTTGGTCATGACATCATGGAATTTGAGAACGATAGCTCAGCTGATAGCAGAGCCCTGGCTGGGAGCACAGAAAACACATCCAAACAGACAATTGCTTTCAGAGATTTTACATCTATAATTACAAGGTTGATATTTCTGAATTTAAGGCTTGTCTAAGCTGGCTTCTGTTTCAGCTCAATGTTTACTTTTAGCTGGGAAGTGGAATGGGCATGCAGCCTATACTCATTCCTTGACTCTGAGTTCTGGGAGGGGGGGGTATTAAGTAATCTCTAACAAAATAAACTCGTAAGATGGGGGGGGCATTCTGCCTTTGCCTTCCTTGCTGTGGGTGTATCCATCTAGAGCTTTTTAAAACTCTGGATAATAGACAATGAATAAAATCTGGCCTGCATTGGCCTCTGGGGGTGGATTAAATTAAACCTTACTCTTTTTTTCCATTTTGAATGCTCTGATTTTTTGATAAATGTCAGGTGTATGATTATTTATAGTGTGCAGGGTACTTTGTAAGCAACATACCCACAAGCCTGTACTCCACACCGTGCACATCTTAAATCTGTCAGATATGTAGCAGTAAATGTCCCAGGCAGCAATATTTCAGAAGAGGGGAAATAGCCAGAAGGAAGTTCGAAAAGGAGGAATGTCTATTTAGATTCTTGCCATGCTCCTATTTAAATGTGCTTATGCAGAACAGGCACCAGTGATTTCAGATCAGTTAGGGTGGACTGGTATTCTCCTAGGGTTCCTTTTTTTAATACCCTTTATGTTTGTTTTCCCATATGAGTGTAGATAATGCTGTTTGGAGCAAAAAGGGATCTGCGGCATCTGAAAGCTGTCTGTGTTTCAGCTGATGTGTAAAAGTTTATGGTTTTGAACATGAAGAGGTTAGGAGAGATGAGCAAGTAGAATGCAGGACATGAAAAGGAGAGCACTAGAATGTGATGTGGCTGAAAGGAAATGCTCTGGGAGTGATTAGCTCGAGAGGATGGTATTTGTCCTGGTATCTGAGAACTCTGGTGTCTTATTAAGTGAGGGGAAGTGGTGGTTTGGTTTGTTGGTTTTTTTTTTTTTATAAGACATCAGAACCATGAAATCTGAAAGTTTCACTTGTGTGCAGCTCATGCTTCAGCCTCACAAATCCCCTATTTGCTGTCTTAAGAGTTTGCTGCTTTCACAACATTTTTTTGAAGGGAAGCTTCTCTGAGTGGAGAGGGCATAAAACTTATTATCAAGGCCTCTACAGGAAAGTTTATTCTAGAAACCTTTGGATGACCTGTGGGAGAAAGAGCAGACTGGCCAAATACAGTGTATCAGTAGCTAGCTTGGTCGTGAAAAGGCAGCCTTGCAACTCTGACGCACAGGCAAAGATTACTTTTAGGGCTATGAGAAATCAGAATCCTCAGAGACAACAATTAAACAAGGAGATAGATATAGATATAGATATGGATATATATATATATAGGTTTAGGAGAACTGCATTCTCATCCTTTCAAGGAAACTGTGATTAGAGGGTACTGTGGCCTCCAAGCTCTTGCTCTTATCTTTGCAGTTTTGTACTCCCACAGCCAGATTGCCCCGTTTTCTCAGACAGGAATGTTACTGATATTTTCCTTCCTCAGCACTGATAGCACTTCTAAGCTCAGAGAATGCTTTATTGTATCTCTGACAAGCTGTGTGTTGAAAGTAAAATTTGCTACCTGTGATGAATTATTTACAGGGGTATGCTAATTTTCCCTGGCAAGTGAGAGTACTGAGGGAGGGTTTGGGAAAGTGAAGTATCCAGAGCATCTGGTATAAAATCACCAGTAGCAGCTAAAATTGCCAGACAATGCGATGGCGTTTATTGTGCACTCTTGTTATTGTATAACGATCTGGAGGGGATGAGGCTGGATGTCCTCTCAGGTTCATTTTTTCTCACCTGGAAAGTTGAGCATTTACTCACACACACACACACACCCCCCACCCAACCAACCCCCCCCCCCCCCCAGTGTAACATGCTCTTGTAGTAAAAACTGAGTGTCACATTTGGGGATGCTGCTTGCGTGTGTGTTTGTGCCCCAGACAAATAGAGTCACTGAGTGCAATACAGGTAAAACTGAGTGGATTTGTTTAGCTTGGGTTGTTCAGATGGTTGTATTTGGTTAACAATGATGTCGCTTTATATGTTTTTAGTGTTGCTGTGCTAGGAGAACTCTGCCATTTAGGGTATACTGATCTAGCGTATGTATACCCAATAAACACAACTATAGTGGGTGTGTACCCAATATACATTGGGTATACTGATGTATTGTTGGCAAAGTGCTCTTGTAGTACTATCTGCAATGAATGCTGTACCCATAAAAGCACTTTTGTACCCACAAAAACACTGCCTGGGCTGTACCTGCCAGTGCTGACTTCGGGAAGCACAGCGGTGCATGCATACTGCTGTGCCCGGTGCGTGCGGGTGTAAAAACAGTGATGGAGTGCCAGCCACTGCGGGCAAAGCATGGCAGGAGGAGGAGGAGGGGAGGGCTAAGTTAAGATGTGGGGGAAGATCACATTTGTTCATGACTGGGGACTGATTTTTAGTTTAACTAGAAGATAAAAGCCTGAACGAGCTGCACGTGTTTGATTCATTTGCTTATCTGGGCCTCCTGCTTGTGACCGAATCCCCGAAGCTCCCGGGGTTCACCATCTCCACAGCACTGCACTGCTGCGGCGGTTGAGCTGGATGGAGCTGCTTAGGCAGAGATGACAACCGCTCCCAAGCGCGGGGCCCTTGCGTGGGCCTCGGGCTGGGGCCTGGTGTGCCCGCCTCCGAGCGGCCTCCCTGTTCCGGATCGCCCGGTTTGATTCGCAGCCTCGCTCCGCTGCCCGCCGGCCAGTACCGGGCGCTGGCCCCACACGGCCTTTCGCGGCACCGCCCCGCCCGCTGCCAGGGCTGCAGCGCGTCCTCCCGCCCTCCAGGGGGCGCACGGGGCGGCCCCGCGCCCTCTCCTCCCTCTGCGGTGAGCGCGGAGGCGGGGCGAGCCGAGGTACGGCGGGGGGCAGGGGTCAAAGTTCGGCGGGGGAAGGGGTTGACGGCGCCGCTGCGCGTCGCCTCGGTGGGAGTGGCCGGTGGGGGGGGGTCGGTCCGCGGGGGTCCCGCCCGCTGCAGGCCACGTGCCCGCCGCTCCGCCTGCCCCTTGGCCCAGCGAGGAGGCCGCCGGGCTGGGCCTCAGCCGGGGCTTTCCCGCACCGGGAGCTGTCCCGGCGCAGCAGGCCGGGAGGGCCGCCGTGGCAGGGCCCGGTCCCCCGGCTCCGGTGCTGCAGTGCCCCGTTCCTGTGGCTCTCAGCCGGCTCCCAGGCTGGAGATGGGACCAGCTGGTGCGAACAAAGAAATGACTGTAAAGCCGAGGCCTTCGCAGGTGTGCTTCAGCATGCAGGGAGCGAGCCCTGCTTGATCCCCAGGCCCCGTGCAGCTTGGAGGTGCTGCCTGCTTTCCTGGGTGGGCACTGGCATCCTCCCCCGCGACCTGGAGGGTGTTTGGTGTTACACGCTGTCTTAAGGAGCACCCTTGTGGCAACTGGTCTGAAGATGGATATATCATTCATAGAGCATTGTCTAAGCAGCTCAAAATATTTTTCAGAGTGATCAATAGAAAGGCAAATGCTTCCTGATGTTAGTTTCAAAGGATAAACTGGCCACGGGAAAAAATCAGCCTGGAAATAAGCAAAAAGCTTCAAATTCACAGAGCACTGAGGTCCCGGCGTGACTTAAGGGGACAAACAATTTATTTTAAGCTGGAGCTTGATCATTTTGCGAAGTAGATGATACGATAGCAAGTTCACAATAGCAGGGCCTGGACTGTGTGACCCAGGAAGTTGCTTCTAGCCCTATGTTCATTTCTTATCAGAGTCCCCCTTGGACTAGCGCTGTACTGTTTTCGTTTTGTACATCGTGCTGTTTTTTCTTTGCTACCCTAGGAGCTCCTGTCTCTGACATTGAATTCCCAGCAAAGGATGGAGAACATCCTGGCTGGTTTGTGTGGGACCAGCCCAGAAGATCCACTCCCCGTGTGGGTTCATGGCAGTGTTGGCCATTGCTTTAATCAGCTGACATTAAATGTGATTCCTCATGCGATCCTTGCAGTGGTCAGTGCCTGCTTCCTTGGCACTCCAAGGTATGACAACTAACTTGTCTAGCTCTTGATTATTATGCAGGACTGGAGGTGGGGTGGAAAGGCTGGAAATTAGATCTCCCTATAATGTGCTGAATATATAATTAAGGAAGGTCACAGTATTATAATGCTATTATATTTGTCAGCATCTGTCCTAATTCAGAGTACTGTGTACAGCTCTGGTCCCTCCATTGCAGAAAAGAATCCAGAGAGAAAAGAGAGGGTAGTCAGCATAAAATCACAGAAGATAACTGAAAAGAATTTCAGTGAATGGGGATTGGGAAAACTGGGAGTCTTCTGGGAAAGGTTATAAATCCAAAGTAGCGTGGAAGATGTATATAAGGTAATAAGGTGTTCAGAGAAACCAAAAATTGTTTTTCTGTTTACTTTCTTCTGGAATTTGTAAACATGGCAATATTCACTGATATCAAAAGGCCACAAGTGATAATGAATCAAGTGCTAATGAAATATTTTGTTGAGCAGTAGATTATGGACTTTACATACACAGCATCACTGAAACTAACAGTGATAAAAATAATGTTTCTAGACAAAATATCACAAAGACAAGAGAAATCAAGGATCAGAGATGTGACACAGAGAATTCGATCCTCTGGAATTTGTGTCAAAGAGGTTAAATATGCTTCTTTTTTAATCCTCAAGGATTGGAGTCTGATTTGACCACAGAATATCACAGTTTGCGAACAAATTTCTGTAGAGAAATGCTGTACTTTGGTAGCATCTGAATCTCTGGTATTGATCAGATACTGGGCTATAGTGACCTGATGTAGTTTAGCAATGCCTACAGTCTGAAGAAGTTACAAGTCTAGGGAGGTGGATCCAATAGGTTAAGTAAGAGTGAACAGATGAAGGGGAGAAGAGGAGAGGGAGAAGGGAGAGTACTGACTGAAGAGGTGATAGAATGTCAGCTGCGAATTTTTCCTGTGTTCTTTTCTCCTCTAGATCTGGCTCCAGGGTGCCTTGCAGGCCAGGCTGGGCATGCAGGATCGCCGCCTCCTTCATACTTGCTGGCCTATTTCTTGCCGATACCATCCCAGCCACCATTTCTCAGCAGGATCTAGGCCCTGTGTACCTCGAAGCTCTGGCAAATGGCACTGCCACGCTGACGTGGCTCACACACGGCCTCGCTCTTCTCATGCTCTTCAGGTCCGTTCAGGGCTCTACCAGAGGCCCTGCGACCCTGGCTCTCCTCACTGTCTTACCACTACCTTCCTTCGTCATCACGCTGGTGTGGTACTGCCAAAGTGGGATGGCTTGGTCCCCTGCCCACCCTGCTGCCTCCTCCAGGTTTGCCATTCTCTGCCTGCAGCTGGCCTCTCTGTTTGTGTATGTGATCAGCTACCTCTTACCCACCATTGATAGGCAAGACTTCCTCTCCATCAATCACTCCTGGCAAGAAGACCGGCTCATCTCAGAGCCAGGGATCCCAGTGCCTGATCAGCATGGAGTGGCAGAAGATGGTGAGAGCTGGCTCTCACGCTTCTTTTATGTGTGGATGAACCCTCTCATGAAACGTGGCTATCAGTGGAAGCTGAACCAGCCGCAGGATGTCTATGTGCTTCCTCGCAAGCTCCAGGCTGCCAGGGTCTGTGATCAGTTCTATGCTTGCTGGAAGAAGGCAGCTCTGCACCAAGTAGAGGAGGAGACAGTGTCTCTTACTAGCCCAATCATTGCTGGAGGCGATGGGAGTAGCAATGCCCCAGACAGCTCACACCATGCCCAGGAGGCCGTGCGACTCATCTCCGTCCTTCATGTGGCCTTTGGGCTTCGTTTTTACTCTCTTGGACTTCTCAAGCTGGCCGGCAGCCTGCTGGGTTTCTCGGGTCCTCTGCTTCTAAACCTGCTGGTGAACTTCATGGAGTCACAGCAGGAGCCCCTGAGCCACGGGGTGCTCTATGCCCTCGGGCTCTTTGCTGGCTCCTTCCTGGGTGCTCTCTTGCGGAACCAGTTCAGCTATGAGGTGAACAAGGTGACGCTGATGGTTCGGGCCGCCATCATCTCTGCCATCTACCGCAAGGCCCTGCGTGTTGGCAGCACCAGCCTTACCCGCTTCACTGTGGGCGAAATTGTCAACTTCATGAGCACAGACACCAATAGGTTGGTCAACTTCTGCCTCAGCTTCCATGAGGTGTGGAGCCTGCCTTTCCAGTTTGCCATTACCCTCTACCTCCTCTACCAGCAAGTGGGGGTAGCCTTTCTGGGAGGCTTGGCCCTGGCACTGCTGCTCGTGCCCATCAACAAGGTCATAGCTAACCGCATCATGATGAACAACAAGGAGATGCTGAAACACAAGGACACACGGGTCAAGGTGAGGGGCAGCTGGTGGCTCTCTGAGTTGGTTGCTATATTTTCTCCCCGTTTGTCCCTAGAACGTTGGCTTTTTGGCTGCTTGTCATGATCCAAAGCAGATTAATTGAATCACAGCTGTTGGGAACAATGCTAGAGGGGGCATACGCACACACTTGGTTCAGAAGTGTTTCAGGGTGATGAGGTTTCACCACCCACAAGATAGTGAACCTTTAATGCTTGTCTTGCCCCCTGGGCTAATTCAGGCTCCCTTGCAGGTTTCTTTTCTGCGTGTAGCAGTTAAGGTAGGACTCCCAATTGCTTCTTTTAGAGATGCTTCCATCCTATTGCTCCAGTAATGCTATCAGTGGTGAGATGGCTTGCAGTCTGGACAAAGGCAATGATCACAGACGTAGTGGTTTTATATCGCTCCAAGCTTGGCACCCTCAGTCATCTTTTCCACTGCTTTTTGCATATTAGCAGTGCCATCTCTCTCCTCGCCACATGTCAAACATTTGATTCCCACCTTTTAGCCTTGTATCTCTAATGTGAGGGGTCAGCACTTTCATTCGCCATTTCCATCATGCTTTGGAAGCATGAAACATAAGTCAACCCCACGTCAGAACTGTTGGGAGCTTTAAAAATACTGCTTTTCCCAACAGAAGGTGCACATACTTGTATGGGGTATGCTGGACTTTCTCCAACTATTGTAAGACTGGTTTGCTGAGTGAACTCTCTCTTGTTAGTTTTCTTTCATGTTGGGCACAGACACACCTCAGGTTGCTCTGCACATTCTGACCTGAGAGCAGGAATGAGGGGACAGCACGCTGCAGGGACACCTGAGCTGCTGGTTGTGAGCCAGCCAGGCTCTGGGTACAGACCAGACATGTCATGGTTGTGACATGGCTGTGTCATGGCAGCACTGGGCCTGAGAGATTAGTGTTACTATCTCAACGCGCTGTAAGGCCGAAATAGGTAAATGGCATCCAGGCTGGAGCTAGTAATTCCACATGTCCCTTCACCTGCGTTGCACATCCTACAGTTGGGAAGTAGTTTAATATTTTGCCTTTTCCTGAGCCGTACACAGCACAGGTGGCTGAGGAAGCTGGTGGAATGAGTGAGAGCAAAGTTCCCAGTAGCTGCCACTTGAGTTTATGTCTTTGTTAGCAATAAATGGTTCCTGATATCTCTAGCCTGGTCCTTAGCAGGAGGCAACTGCAAACCTGGCCCCAGCCCAGATGCTTAGCTGGCATTTGGGGCATTACGCAGGCATTGGTTGCTCCATTTGCTTTTCCTCTTTGCTTGCAGCTAATGACAGAGTTCCTATGTGGCATTCGTGTGATCAAGTTTTACGCCTGGGAGAAGCACTTCAGCACCAGGATAAATGCCTGCCGGGATAAAGAGTTGCAGAAGTTACGAGCCATCAAGTACTTGGATGCTCTGTGTGTGTATCTGTGGGCAGCACTGCCTGTTGTTGTCTCCATTACCATCTTCATCACCTACGTACTGTTGGGTCACCAGCTCACTGCCACAAAGGTGAGTAGGTAGCAGTGAGAGCTCCAACTGTGCCTTGTGCAGAGGACAATTGACAGTGGGGCTGCAGTCCTGAGGCATCTTCTCTGGGAAATAAGCCCAGCCTGTGTCTCCCCGCAGCTCTTCAGGCTCTCGCTGGTGAAGCTGTTTGGAGAATACAAGGTGCAAGGGAGGTACTGCCTCCAACTCGTGGCTGTTTCCTTACCCATGCAGGTATTCACAGCACTGGCCCTTGTCGGGATGCTTATTCTCCCCCTCAACAGTTTCCCATGGGTGTTGAATGGGACCTTGGAAGCCAAAGTTTCCCTGGATCGAATCCAACGTTTCCTTGAACTCATGGACCAGGACCTGGAAGCTTATTATGCCCTAGGTAATGGCAAAGGATGCTGCTGGGCTTGGGACCCTGGGCAGGCAGCATTCGGAGCAAAGCGCTGAAGTGTGAGGCCCAGGGGCAGTACTGGAGGGCAGCTGGCTTATCACCTCATGATTCAAGAGGTTCAGTTGTCAGAGGCAGAGTGAAGGCACTTAATTTCCGTGGAAGATGGGAGACAAGGCTATAACATTCCTCTTTACCAACTGTAGGCCATTGGTTGTCCCCACAGAGTCCTGCCGTTAGTGTCTCTTTAGAAGAAGCTGCTCCCTCCTCTGTCCAAAGCTCCATTGACACTGAAGCCATCAACAACCTTGGCTTTGCCTGGCAGAAAGGCTCAAGTGGGTGCCCATCTCCTGAGCCATCTCAGCTCCCTTTCTCTCCTTCCTTGCCTTTTGCCAGCTCCTTGCCATTCTTTTATCTTCAACAGTAATAAAACCAGATTATCCTTACATTGTCTCCCTGACAGCCAGCAGGTCACCATTTGTGTCTGGTGGGAGCTGGAGATAGGAGGGTTGGAGGAAGGGAGGTATAAGTTTAAGGGCAAGTCAGTAGGCAAGCATCTCATTCTGTGTTTGGGTCAAGGGCATCATGGCAGTGCCCTGTCCGTGGTCTCAGCCATTTCGCAGTTTTTACTGCTAAACTGTTTGAACAAAGCTGGTAGTATTTGTGATGCCAGGTGCCTTTCATTTTCTGGCCTCCTCATAGTAATGCAATGCTGTGCTGCTTTTCTCTTGTAGACAGCCCTTCAGGTACTGCTACTGCTGTGGAGATGCAATGTGCAGCCTTCTCATGGGCGCCAGTTGAGGAGGAAAGCACCAGGCAGCCTTTATCCACAGGCACTCTGCAACTGCACATTGGGAACCTGTCAGTGAGAAAGGTGAGCCAAGGACACAGGAAGTAACAGGGAAGAATGACACTGGAGAAGCCAAATAATGGAGCAGGGGTGGCGTGTTTTCATGTTTTCCTGGTCTTATGAGCCATGCATCAAAATCTTCTCTTAGTCAAAAGGCACAGAGCACATATCACATCTCTCAGAGCTGAAGGGTGCTGGAGGAGATCCAGGCATGGCTTACACACACGAGATGAACCAGCTCCCTCTGCTTTCTACCACTGCTGCAGGAGAGGACTGGGCAGGGAACACAACTGGGCTCCAGAGTTAACACTCCTTGCAGATTTGTGTCCTGCCATATCAGGAGTCTGGTTTACCCAACAACTGTACCCAGCTCTGCTGCTGAACCTGTGAGATAGTCCTAGTTTAAGACAGCAGTCAGCTTTCTTACAGGCTACGTGTGGCTCAAAAAATCTGGACAAGCCACCCTGTATTAACGCATCTGGTTGCTCCTTTTCATTTCCCTTTGCAGGGGATGCTCCTGGGGGTTGTTGGGAAGGTTGGCTCTGGCAAAAGCTCTCTGCTTGCAGCCATCACTGGAGAGCTCATTAAGTAAGTAGCCTAAAGATTTCTCCCTGCCTGGTCCCCTCATGCCCCAGCAGGCAGGGACTATCCAGTCCTATCCCTATCTGTAGGCCATTTTGATCTACCAACAGTTCTTCTTTGTTGCCCTTTCCACCCACTTCTGGTATGCCTGTAGACAAGGTGGACGAGTGTATGTTTGTGACCTGGAGCGAGGATTTGGTCTGGCCACACAGGAGCCTTGGATACAGTTTACCACCGTCCGTGAGAACATCCTTTTTGGGCGGGAATATGATGCCAGGCTGTACAAGGAGGTGGTGGAGGCTTGTGCCCTCTCTGAGGACCTGAACGTGAGTGCCTAAACTGTAAGCCTGCCTGAGCCTTCTTGGTCAGCTTTTGCATCCAGCCTGAGCCTCACTGGGAGCAGTTTTCCTTCTTTCAGGCTATAGACTGCTTCTCCAATGTCCCAATCACACAGCATTACGCTGATTGCCAATCCCAGACTATACCTCGCCCGACAGTTCTTTAAGGTGTGAAGTCACTTTGTTGCTCTTTGGATGGTTTCTCTGCTGCTGCTGAGCCAAAAGCTCTTGATCCTGGGGAGGATGTTCTTGCAGAGCTGATGACTGCCAGGTTTTTCAGGCAGAACCTATCAGCTCATGCTTTTTTGGATCAGAAGGAAATTTCCTGGGATCTGGGAGGGCTGAGTCTGTGGTCCCCCCATCAGTAATACACATGTTCTAAGTTTGAGGCTTATGGCTGTGTTAGCCAGTAAATCTGGCTGTTATATATGGTAGGAAGCTAGCCTTCTCCCGGTTTATAACCTGATGCCTGATTTTCTGAAGTGCCAGGCCTGCTGTTTGCTTCAGCAGGAGCTATGAATACTTTGTAAAGGTAAGATATTTATTTGAGAAGTAGTAGACTATGCCTATGCTACCAAATCAAGAGGAAACTGATTCCAGCTGCTGAAACTCTGTAGTTTTTACTGCTAAACTGTTTGGATGGGCCCTGGCATGATTTTGGTGCAGACACAGCTCTTGCTCTCCCAGAAAATTCCCAGGCGCAATTTCAGAGTTATCTCAGACCAGAGGTTACTCTCAATGGGTAGTTCAGGTATGGCTACCCTATTCTGGAGTGTAGTAAGAGTTTAGTTGCCAAAATGCCAAGCTTGCAAGTTGTCTGCAGAACCAGTGTATACACTGTTGCATTGTTTAATTTTGGTAAGGTGTCACCCTAAGGAATTACTGCCAGAGGCAGGAGAGGGACCTCATGTTCTG
Source organism: Grus americana (assembly GCF_028858705.1). Classification (NCBI taxonomy): domain Eukaryota; kingdom Metazoa; phylum Chordata; class Aves; order Gruiformes; family Gruidae; genus Grus; species Grus americana. Next base: position 91,052,365 of record NC_072854.1, read on the forward strand.
CTTTTGGGTTCCCAGTAGTTTTCTGTCCCTTCTAAATGGATTTTCTTGAATGTTTCAGATTTTACCAGCAGGTGACCAGACAGAGGTGGGTGAAAATGGCGTGACACTCAGTGGGGGACAGAAGGCTCGAATAGCCCTTGCCAGAGCCATTTACCAGGTAAATAGCAAAGGAGTCATGCTGTGGTAGATTGTGCTCAGTACCAAGATGTAAAGAAGCTGTAAGCACCCAGCTGTACAGCGTGCTCTGGCAGTGTGTCTTAAACCGCATTGTGCTGGCCTAAAGGTGCTGGCTGTGTGCCGCACAGAGGCACTTGTATTTTCTCTACAGCACTGCCTGCTCCGGCAGGGCCAGCAGCTGTATCCTTGTCTTTTGTCTTCCTCTCAGGAGAAAGAGCTTTACCTCCTTGATGATCCCCTGGCTGCTGTTGATGCAGATGTAGCCAACCATCTTATGCGGAAATGCATTCTCGGAGTTCTCAAACACAAGACCAGGATCCTTTGCACCCACAGGACGGAGTTTTTGGAGAAGGCTGATGCCTTGTTGTTGATAGACAATGGCAGGATAGTTAAGACAGGTACACTGGCTGTCTTCTCAGGCATTCATTTGTGCCTGTGTGCCAGACTTGGAATTGATTGAGCAAAGACAGACATAAGGGAGTAGGATTAACTAGTGGGGAACCCAGTGATAACGAGCTTGAGGACGCTGCATGTGGGCAAAGATGGGGTCGAAGGGAATGTGCAGATGCACAGATAAACCAGGACAGCCCTAGAGGTTGGGAGCTGATAAGGCAGAAGGCCATAGCAGGTTGTATGGAGCAGGGCCTTCTAGGGTGTAGGAATGTTAAGAGGGAACAAAACTCGGCCATTTCATAGCAAGAGGCAGTGAGTAGCTGGCATCTGTTCCTCGCTGATCCTGAAGCATTTGCATGTCTCTCTTTGCAGGCACACCGGCTGATATCCTGCCACTCGTGGAAGCCTTCCCCAAGTGCAAGGATATGGACAAGAGGCGGAAGGATAAAGGTCTATACATGGCAAGCTTGAGGGTGGCTGGGGCAGCACAGCTTAGCTGTACCAGATGGCTGCTGGCCTTAGACCAGAGCTCCCACCACCTTGTTCTGCTGTGGCAGTGCTGATCTGTGGGTAGTGTGTGCATAGAGGGAGAGGAGGCCCACATATTGTTGGGTATTGGTCTGGAGCAGTATTTGAATCTGTTGTTCCATGTGTGGTCCAGCTTTGGATGAAGGTCTGCCAGGATTGGTGCACCTGTCTTGAGAGAGGAGGGAAGAAAAGTCTCCCTCATAGCCTAGACTTGCTCTCTTCACAGCAAGGAGGAGCTGCAGGAGGAACTTTTGTCACACTGACCTTTGTTTTTGCCTCCATTCCCACAGCCCCTGATGAACAGGGCCAAGAAGAGGCCGTAGAGACAGAGGCAGAAGAATCAACCCAAAACAATCATCTCATCCACAGGGAGGAAGAGAAGAAAGAAGGGGCAGTGGCTTTTCAGGTGTACAAGGCATATTGGCTGGCAGTGGGCAGCTGCTTGGCATTATCCATCCTCTTCTCGCTGCTCCTGATGCAAGGTGAGGCAGTGATTCAGTAGCACATCTCTGTTTAGACATTCCTCTCTTCTCGTTGCCTGGTTGTGTGGAGTTCAGGGGAGAAAAGAGGCCAGGGGTTTAATCGCTGTCCCTGCAGCAGGAAGGCCCCTTTTCTCTTCCCCAAACTAAGTAGCACAGTTGGGAGGGGGCATATGCGAGAACAGGATCTGGCGTCTCACTGCTGCAGTTGCATGTCTGCTCCTTTAGCAGTGCCCTGTCCCTGCTGCAGCTCAAGGCTGTTCTGTTGCTCCTGCTCTGCTACTAACAGTGGAGAATGAAGGCAGAGGAAGACTGGGCAGTGAGACAATAACAAAAGTTGTCCAGCAGCTTCCCCTCCAGCATTTCTGCTTCGTATTTGCTGATTCAAAGGTTGAATCCCTCTTTATGCTGTCTTTCTCTGTAGCATCCAGAAATATCTCAGATTGGTGGCTGTCACACTGGATCTCCAGCATATCCCAGACAGCAAATAGCTCTGTGATGATCTGCTCAGCTTCCCCACCTTCCCCAGAGCTGCTTCTCTTCTCCGTTGTTGGGCTTGTGTAAGTGAATGCTGGTCAGAAGATGCCAAAGGAAGCTGAAAACACACTCTGATTTTGCCCTTAAGTGTATTTCAGGTGAAGATCCTTGTTGAGAGCAGGGATAAACTGACCACCCCACTGCAGGTGATCTGTGTGGCTGCTTTGACAAAGAAAGAAAATCAAAATCTCTGACCTGATGAGGTGCCCAAAGGGCTTCTGCCTAGGGCTGATGGAAGACCCCTAGCTGCATAGTAATCAGAGTGTTTGTCCCAGCATACCAAAGGGGTGGTCTCTCACAGGAGTATCAGGTTGAAGTATTCTGGTTTCCCCTTGAGTATGCTCCTGGGTTCTCATGCCCTGTCTGTGAGTTTACTGTCCTGGGCACCTTGGCAGATTCATAATCTTCCTCCTTCTGTGTTCCAGCTCCCCCATTCAAGCTCTGGACACCACCCCAGTTCCTTCCAATAGTTCACTGGATGTGAATTTCTACCTGATAGTTTATGGGAGCATTGCAGGGGCCAACTCCCTCTTCACGATTCTTCGGGCCTTCCTCTTTGCTTACGGCACTATCCGTGCTGCCACTGTCATTCACAACCAACTGCTTCAGAGGGCTCTGAAGGTAATGATCAGAAAGTCCAGGGCAGGCTGGGGCTCCTGCAAGTCATTCTGCCTTGATGTCCTTCTCATAATTGGGAGTAAGGGTTTGGGAGGTGGATTAGGGTTTCTGCTGATATTTGCTGATGAGCTCCCTGTAGGGCTATATCCAAAAAGGGCTACACCACAGCCAGCACAAGGAGCCGATGAGCTGGGGTTCAAAACATGTCCTGTAAGGCTTGTTCTGTTTCTTGGCGAGGGGTTTTATGGCTGCCACCTGCATGTATTCACTCATTAAGCTTAGATATATAGCCAAGATGAGGGCTAGCTGAATCAAAGTAGCTGTTGCAGGATCATGAGCTCAGATTCAGATCAGATTGGTAGGAGTCATTGAGCAAGATTTAGGGCTGATGGCTGGCATGTGCCAGTTAACTTTCTTTAGGATTTGGGCTTCCTTGGGTCCTTGGGCTAGAGTTAGGATTAGAGGATTGGAATATAGGATTAGAGGCTAGTATTACAGGATTGTGTCACTGGCTACTGGTGGGCCAGTATGGGATCTGAGTGACTGCTATCTTGGTAGCTGTCTGCCATTCGCCACAGAAGGGGTCCTTCCTTTTACCGTGCAAACAGCGTGAGTTGTTTGGCTGCGAGTGGATGCTGGCTTTGCAGTCTGAGATTTCTTTTCCGGCTGAGGAAAGGAAGGGGGCTGTGGTGGCCACCCCTTTGTGGCCTTAACTGCTCCCCTTGGTGCTACTCTCCTGGGCACCATTCTGTGGCTGGATCTCACTGCAGCTGACTGGCTCTTTCTGATTTTCTTGTTGCCAGGCCACAGTCACCTTCTTTGACACCACACCAACAGGCCGGATCCTGAACCGCTTCTCCTCAGACCTGTACTGTGTGGATGACAGCCTGCCATTTATCCTCAACATCTTCCTGGCCAACATGTATGGGCTACTGGGCATGCTGGTGATAATCACCTATGGCCTCCCTTGGATTGGTCTTGTGTTACTCCCTCTGGGTGCCCTCTACTTCTCCATCCAGCGCTATTACCGGCGCACGTCCCGGGAGCTCAAGCGCCTTTACAGTGTCACTCTGTCTCCCATTTACACTCACTTCTCAGAGACCCTCTCAGGACTGAGCAGCATCAGAGCCATGCGGGCAACACAGAGGTGAGTGGAAAGAAAGAGCCCCCAGAGAGCCAGAGCTTTGGCTTTATAGTCCAGGGCCTCCCTGATGTGGGGCTGGGTATGGGGTGGCAGCAGTGCCCCTGGTCTGGGGCAGCAGGAATGGAGGTTGAGTGGTGTGAACCTCTGTTGTGCACCTCCCAGGTTTGAGTTGGAGAATCAGCTGCGCCTGGAGCAGAACCAGCGCTGCCTCTTTGCCAGCAACACAGCGATGCAGTGGCTGGACATCCGCTTGCAGATGATTGGGGTTGCTGTGGTTACCGCTATTGCAGGAATTGCCATCATCCAGCACCAGAAGCAACTGGGAAATCCAGGTAGGTTGCCAGGGATTGTTCTGTGCCCACCCCTAGGCTGTGGCCCAAGGGTTCCTCCTCTCCTAGCCCAGAGTCTTCCTACACTGGGGTAAGATCCAGAGCTCCTGCTCCCTGTCCCTCTACAAGTCACCCATGGTGTAGTGCTTCAGCTCCTGTCCCTCCTCCTGTGTGTCCCCATCCTCAAGTGGGATCCCAGACTCCAGAGTGCTGACTTCTCCCTTGCTTCTTTGTCCAGTCACCAAGATCCCAGCTCCTTCCCTGGCAGTAACATTCTTGCTTATGCTTTTGTCCTCACAGGACTTGTGGGCTTAGCGCTCTCATATGCCCTGTCTGTCACAAACCTGCTCTCAGGCCTCATATCCAGCTTCACTCTGACAGAGACCATGATGGTGAGTGTGGAGCGGACAGAGGAATACACCACAGACATCCCCACAGAGCCCCAGGATAAACTGGTCCAGGTAAAAGCTCAGACATGTTCTCAGGGACTGGCCCATCTTCTGGCTCTGTGCCCTGCACTTGCCTCCTGGGGACATTCACTGGAACTGTGTGATCCAGTGAATGGGTGGAGGGCCCTCACCCACAGAAACCACCTTGATCACTCATCCTTTACCAGTACCTTCCCCAGGGGGATGAATATCTGGCAGGAGTTGGTGAAGGCTAGAATGATGGAAAGGGGTAGGAGAGCAGAACGGCTGCTAGGTCCAAGCTGTGAGAGAAAAACAAGCCTAGGAGGGAGTGGAGATGGAGCTGGGCTGTGCATTGGGTCTGCTCAGAAGCCAGGCAACCATCCGAAGGGATGGATGGAGCTTGGCCTGTGGGGAGGTGAGGCTGAAGATGACAGTGGGTCACGGTCATATTCTGTCTCACCCTGGTATCCCTCTTAGGTTGCTGCTGACTGGCCAAGCCAGGGGCTTGTGGAGTTCCAGCAAGTGGTCCTGGCCTACCGAGTGGGCCTGCCTAATGCACTTGATGGTGTGAACTTCACTGTTTATCCTGGAGAGAAGGTGGGGATTGTGGGTCGCACAGGATCTGGAAAATCCACCCTTTTCTTGGCCCTTTTCCGCATGCTGGAGCTGAAATCAGGCCGTATTCTCCTGGATGGTGTTGACAGCCAGCTGGTGGGCTTGGAGGAGCTGAGGTACGGAGGGCTGAGCAGAGTAGAGGGTAGCTGGGGGCGCTGAGAGCTGTCAGTGCTTGGATGCCGAAGGGAAGAGTGAGGAGGAAAGGACTTATGGCACCCTCTTACCTGATTGTGGCGGCTGCTTATGAGTTGCTCTTTTGTTTCTGGACAGCTATGCTAAGGAAGCCAGGCTGAAAATGTGACCAATGTCTCTGTGCCTCTAAGATACACAGCAATCTAAGACACCTCACCCCAGGAAAAAAAAAGAACAACAGGCTTTTGCTTTTCTGCAGAACCCACCCCATGAGCCCTCAGCTCTCGTTTGCTTGCAGATCTAGGTTGGCTATCATCCCCCAGGATCCGTTTTTGTTCAGTGGTTCAATCCGAGAGAACCTGGACCCCCAGGGAAAACGAACAGATGCTGAGCTCCACGAGGTGTTAGAGCAGTGCCACCTGCGGGACGCCATTACTCAGATGGGTGAGTGTGAACCCAGCAAGAAGCAGCTGGTGAGCTCTGGTACTGGGAGAGGGGAGAAGGCCTCAGCTCAGTCAGGGAGCTGAGGAAAAGGGGCCAGGTGGATGCATTAGGGAATGGGTTAGGTGAGGCCACACTAGGACCAGAGTGGGAACAGGTCAGTGGGACCCAGTGGTATTCATTCCCTGAGATTTAGTGGAAAGGGACTGGCAGGTGATGGATTGGGTGGCAGGATCTTGCCGATGAGACCATGCCCCAGTGGATGTTAGAGCAGAGCCTGAGAGACAAGTCAGCCCCCAGTTCTGGGGGAGCGTGGCATCTCTGTGCCAGATGTTGCCTGCATCTGAGCATAAAGGCTTCCATTCCCGAGGCCTGGGCCTGAGCAGGATTGGGATTTTGAGTGCTATTGGGAAAACCCCAGACTGGGGGAGCTGTTTGGAGCCCTGTGCAGAGCCAGTGGGGTAACTGCTGAGCTTGACCCCTGCAGGTGGATTGGACAGCGAGCTGGGAGAGAGGGGAAAGAGTCTGTCAGTGGGACAGAGGCAGCTGGTGTGTCTGGCGAGAGCTCTCCTGACGCAGGCCAAGGTGAGTGCCCTGCCTCCGTTGGAGCGAGGGGGAAGGGGAGCTGCTGATGGCTGTGTGGGGACAGCAGAGCAGAGCACTCCAGAGTTAGGAGTGTGATGGGAACAGATGTCCTGCGCTACCTTCTTGGGTTGTCCCTAGGCAGGGATTGGGGTCTCCCCTGTGGTGCTTGGGAGCTCCCTTCACTCTCTGTCCCTGGCAGGTGCTCTGCATTGATGAGGCCACAGCAAGCGTGGATCAGAAGACAGACCAGCTGCTGCAGCAGACAATCCGCCAGCGCTTCGCTGACAAAACTGTTTTGACGATTGCTCACAGGTATGGAGGAAGCAGCACTTGTTGCTTAAATTCATCCTACCACTCGCCTGCCATGCCTGGGCCTTGAGCTGAGCAGGGAGGTTTCCCTGATGAGGCTTTTCAAGTGCAAAAGGCTGGACCTTGCCTGTTGGCCTTTTCTGCTTTATTAGCCCCTCAGTGCTGGGAACAACTGTAGGTGAAAACGTCATACCCAGAAATTGGGGGACAGCAAAGTGCAAAACGTATCACAGATTGTATGGCAGATGGCTCTGCTGGGACCAGGGGAGTGAATCAAACCTTGTGGTTCTGCCAAAGAGGGCAAGGAGCGATGGAGAACTATCCTACAGAAAGGAGCAGCGTGGAGGCCCGGGAGGAGCAGGGGTCTCTGGCTCAGTAGAGGGCACTGCAGGACAGCTGGCGGTGAAGGGCCACAGCCAGCTCCTGGCCAGGGGAGGCAGAACACTGGGTAGTTCTGTTTTCCAAAACCCTGAGTTTTGGTCCCAGCCTGCACCCGATGCCGGCAAGCTACACAGTGGCCAGGCAGGACAGGGCAGCAGTGCTTGCCCAACATCTGAGAGATTTAGTGTAAGAGAAGGGGCAGGAGATGGTTACTGGCAGAGGGAGGAGGGCAAAACCTGACTACTGTGAGTAGTGAGAAGGGATGGGTTCGCATTAGGCAGTGCTCCCACTCCTGCCAAGTGGAGGAGAATTTGTAGGAGTGTTACGCAGTTGTATGGAAAGTGTTTTCAAAGCACAAAGGTTACCACAAAAATAAAAATCAAATGAGCAGGTGGCAGGGGGTGGTGTCCTGCTGCACAAAAGTGGGAGTGATGGATGACAGGCAGAGTGGGCTGGGCCTGGGAAGTGAATCGAGTGGGTCTTGTTAAATGCATCAGATAGGAAGGAGGCAGGAAGGGTGTGAAGGTAACATGGTTCCTACACTAGGGATAAATAGAGTAGAAAGGTAAGGGCACCATGGGCTGAGGTGTGTGTTTGGGTTGGGGGGGGGAGGCCACCTCTGACGGAGGAGTAATTAGAGAGAAGAACCAGCAGAGGAAGGAGTGGCAGAAGGCGAAGCAGCAAGACTGGGTTGAAGATGGCCCCAGCCCCTCTTCCACTGGGATGAAGGGAGATGGGGGAGAGCAGTAAGGAGGGGAGAGGTGGTGATGGGGTTGTTTTGTACCCATGGTTCTTCCATGCCATTCAGCTTCAGGTAAGCCATTAATTGAATAGGTGAAATCTAGGACAGGAAGTGACACAGTACTTGTCCCTCACCCCTCCAGGTCACTTCCAGTGCTGCAGCCTGGCACTGTTTTGGGGATGAATGTGTAACCAGAGTCCTGAACTCCGTAACACTTTTACCTGCTCAAATCCTGTGCAGTGTCTTCCCTGTGACTTGCAGCTTTGTAGGGCTGTAGTTTCGCACTGAATGGTGCATGGCTGTGCAAAGGCCTTCCTCCTGCCCTGTGTTCTCTCCCCAGGGCCAGAGGTTGCTGCCCTGGTAGCAGACTGGTCAGAACTGGACGCATACAGTGTGTTGCGGGTGCTGTTATTGGCAGTCTGGCAACTACAAATCCCCTCATGGTGGCAGCGTAAGCAAAGATGCCAGACTGCTGGGGAATGGCAGCTGATGCACAAGTCTGTTTCTGCTGCCCTCAGGAGGTGGCAGGTGAGGAAATGTAGGGGCAAACAGAAGCAACTCGACTCTCCTGTGGGAAAGGAGACATCTTGTGCAACCCCAGAATCAGGCGTGCCCTGAGCTCTCCCTCAACAGAGCTTCTCTCTGTGCTCCCGGTGCCCTGCCATGCCCAGCAACTGGATGGCATCGCCGTGCTCTTCTAAGAGGTGGTGCGTTTCAGCAGTGTGCACAGGCTCTCTGGGGAGCTGGACTGCAGTGTGTCCCTCCGTGCACAGGGAGATGCTCCACAGATCCTGATGTTGGGCATGTCTTGGCCCACCCCTTGGCAGCAGGGGAAGCAGTATCCAGGATTTGTCCTCAGATCCACCAATGTGTGTCCTGGTGTTTGCTGTCCGCAGGCTCAACACCATCTTGGACTCAGACCGTGTGCTGGTGATGCAAGCTGGGAAAGTGGCAGAGCTGGATTCACCCGCCCGCCTAAGCCAGAAAGATGGCTCCTTGTTCCAGCGCCTCCTGCACAGCGGGCAGCAGTGACCTCTCCTGGGCTGGGCCCAGGCAGCCCTCCTGGCTCTGTGGCTGGCTTTCTTTTCCCCTCAGCTGCCAGCACTGTCCCTGCAGGGCCAGGAGTTGCTGAGGTGAGGGAAGGGGTTATTACTGCCCGCAGGCAGCAATTGTGTGTCCTCAGGGACAGGAGCATGGCACTGCGGCCCTGCCTTCAGTAGGGGAGATGGGACCTGGTATTTAGGGCCGTGCAAGCCTGGCTGGTGGGATACTGCTCCCCTCCAAGGCTCTCCTTTGAGATTACAAAGGGCTTTTCTGTTCACTGAAGAATCAGTGACTCCTAGTCTGAGACTGTCTTACATGTGCAATTTAAAATAAAGTGGAAACATCCTTGTGAAGCTCCGTTATTCAGGTTTCTGTCCCCTTTTCCCCCCAGACACAGACTTCCTTGTGAGATACAGGAGCAGTGCCCTCTGCTCAAAGACAACCCTACCTGCTTCCTACTGCTTTCAAAGGGCACTGACCTTTCCCAGCCCAGAAGGTTGCACCCAGGGACCTTGCTGCTCTTCCTCCAGTTTACAGTGGAGAAGGCCTTCCCCTGAAGGGCGAGAATGCAATTACATTAAAGGCCTGTAATGTGAGTTTATTTTAAGACCACTTTTCCAAGGGAAACTCCCTATCCCTCCTGCCCTGCTCCCAGCTGCACAAACCCACAGCTGCTTTTAGTTTTAGGATCAGATTGCTCTTCCCATCAGCACCCTTGGACTCAGTCTTGGGTTTTCCCCTTCTCCCCAGCACTGAGGCAACACCTAGCAGGTACACACCTTTGCTACACTGTCCTGAGGCAGGTCCCGTTCCTTCCCCTGAGGCTGCAGGAGCCATCTCCACCCCTGCAACCAGAGCACAGGGCAGGACAAATGTGCCATAATCTGGGTTTGCATTCTTGAGGGAAGTAATGGAGATATTCATCCAGAACAAGTAGCTGAGCAACCTGATCTAATTGGATCTGCTGAGGGCAGGAAGTTGGTGTCCAGAGGTCCCTTCCAACCTAAATTATTTTATGATTCTCTGATACACTGTTTCTGGGCTTGTATTTGTTTTATTTGATAAAGGTACATCATCCATCCATGTATTAAAAAAATAATCTTTCTGATGAAGCCCCAGTCCCCTCTCCCAGGTCTTCCTCCTGGCTGAGGGCTCACTCCTTTGTCTGCTCTCTTCACACCATCTTGAACCCAGCTCTGCAACCCTACAGGCCAGTAGGAGGGTTTGGGTTGTGGGGATTTTCACCCCACCGCTTATCCCTCTGTGCTCATGGGGAGGCACAGAAAGCCCTGACCCTGGCAGAGAGACGCTGACTGCTGCAGACCAGACCAGCACAGGCAGGAGCAGACCTAGCACAAAGGCTCAGTGACCTGGCCATCTACTGCCTCTCAGCCATGCTTTAGCAACGGTGGAGAAGGCAGTGCTGTATCTGCTTCCTGTGGTCATCCCAGGCTCGGCAGCCTGTCCTCACACCCGCTGTGGGGAGCTTAGCCTTTGCTGTATCAAGAAATGCTATAATGGCTGATTTGAGGGTAGTGCCATCTGCCTGCCTTGGAGTGACTGGGAGAGGAAAGGAGGATCTGGATCGTGTATTGCTCCTGAACCAGCCGCAGCACATCTCCAGCCTTGACCATCTCCAGTTTCACCTGGGAGGGCATATGAGAAGGACCAGCTCAGGCCCAGAGGACCCCAGAACGGAGCAGGCCATCCTCCTCCTCATCAGCAAATGGTGAGGCAGAAGTGCATGCTGGAGAGGGGAAGGAGCTTGGTCATTTGTGGCCAGACCAGAAAGGACGGCTTGGTAAGCAGGAGAAGACCCCTGGATCATCAGGAGGAAAGTACAGAACGTGTTTGTAACCCCAAGTCTGACAGCAAAAGGAGGGAGCATCACCCAGGGCAGAAGGAGGGCAGGAGGAGACCCCAAATGATCTCCAGAGTCTCTTTGAACCGGCTTACAGAACCACAAGGCTAGGAAGCAAGGGTGTTTACTTGCTCCCTGGGGACATGGCATCTGAAATGACAGCCTCCAGAAACAGCCAGGAGCCACCCCATCCAGTACTGGGGCAGGGAGGCCCGTGCAGCCATGACTGTCGCGAAGGCCCCAGAAGAAACATCCCAACGCCAGCAGAAACAAGGACAAAGCCCCTTCCAGTAGTCCAAGAGAGGAGTTATAAAGGGCCTGGCAGAATTTGGGCTTGCATGAAGGCCATGCCCTCCTCCAGCACTACCTGTCCTGTTTCTGAGAGCTCATGCCGGACAATACTGGCACTGCGTGGCACGGGCTGCCGCAAGCAGCGTGTCACTGCTCCCCTGCAGGGCTGGCCTGACACAGCCCTGCTTTCAGATGCCCGTGGGTGCCGGCTGTGCCGGCCAGGTGGGAGACAGCTCAGAGCCAGGCGGGGCCATCACACCAACGCTTGACACCCAATGGTTTTGCTGACACGTTCACTGCCCTGGGAGCCCTTCCCCACTGCCCGGCTTGTGCTGGCACAGCTCCCCAGAGTGCAGTTCGAGGGCTTCGCCGGCACGATGACCTGCCAGGGCCTGGCTCAGAGTCCTCGCAGATCACAGCTCCGTCGTTTTCCTGGGCTCGATCAGGATGGTGTTGAGCATGCCCACCTGGCACTCCTGGTCTTGGAGCTTCCTTGCAGCCTGCGAAGGGCTTTGGCACCAGTTCGACCTCTGACGGCCCCTCTGCCAGTTCCTCAGCATTAGCAGGACGGTGATGAGGACCAGCACTGCCGTGAGCACCCCGAACACCAGCACTGTCACCAGCTGGGCTTCGCTCAGCCCCGAGTCCCTCTGGGTCACCACCTCCTTCACAGAGATTTTCAACAACCCTCCCCCCGGCTCTTTCTCGCTGTGGTTGGCCACACGCCGCCCCGTGACCGCGGTCCTGACAGGCTCCGGCTGCGTCACCCCCGGCATCTCGCTGGTGGTGCTTTTCACCACCCCGCCGTTCTCGTGGTTCGCAGGGTGGTAGGGAGGAGCCCAGGTGGGCTCGGGGACGGAGATCTCACAGGTTTTGCCAGTAAAACGGTCGGGACACAAGCAGTCATAGTCATTGATGCGGTCGTAGCACTTTGCCCCATTTTTGCATGGCTGACTGGCGCAGTCATTGATGTTGATGGTGCAGAAACGCCCTTCAAAGCCCACCTGGCACTGGCAGGAGAAGCGGTTGATCCCATCGTGGCAGGTGGCACCATTGGCACAGGGACGCATCAGGCAGTCGTCCACGTCATTCTCACAGAGAGCCCCTACGAAGCCAGCGAGGCACCGGCAGGTGAAGTTGCTGGCAAAGCCGTTTTCGTCTTGACACTGCCCCCCATTCTTGCACGGAGACCTGTGTGGAGTAAGCAAGGACAGGTCATGGCCCTGGAGAGCAAGCAGCTTTCCCTGCCCCAGGGAGGAAGACACACACTGTGGATTGCACGGCCAGTGAGTCTGGCACCGGCTCTCTCCATGGGGGCAGCTCTCTCAAGGAGAAGATGGGGCAGGAGTTTCCACCTCCCCAAATGAGAGGCTGTGGGACCTCCTCAAAGGCTGTGGCTGTGCACAGACCCACCACCCATCAGGGAGGGTCTTCAGCCAAATCATCTGAAGAGGATACATGCCCTCCTGATACTCCCCAAAGGCATGATAGGTGTCAGCTCATCACACCTACAGCAGCAAGTGACAGGAACCCGTTCAGATTGCAACAAATACCTTGTCCCGGTGGGACTGTGCAGTGCACACAGCTAAACCAAAGCCAAAGATGGTTTTGGCTTAACTCCATTAGCACATGGAAATCCACAGATAACAAGCCAAGCTGGGCCACTGCTTGGCAGTGCATGACCCAAAGCTAATGCTGTCTGTAATCTCACTGCCCTCACTGCCATGTCTCACCCTGCCTTCTCACATGGCCCCGTCTTCATCTCACAGTCCTTCCCGTGAAAGCCTTCTGGACACAGGCAGGAATATTCCCCATCTCGATCGTAGATACACTGAGCCCCATTCTGGCATGGGGATTGGTGTTCGCAGATGTGTATGTCTGAGGGGGGAAAAAAAGGTGGGAATGAGTGAGAAAAGAGGGCTGATCTGGCCAATTCAGTTCAAACACAGCCCATCAAACCCAGTGGGGAAGGAGAAAGGGAAGGAGTTTCTCCCGCCTCTCCTCCAACAGGCATCTGCAGCAACAGAAGTGCAGTGCCTACATAGTGCCTCCCAGCTATGGTCTGCAAAATGCATCGGCTTAGGGGTGCAGAGAAAGCAAATTGTCCTGCAAATCTGCACGTGAAGATGCTGTGCGTGGCATCTGGCCGGCCAGTGCAGACCCCTGGCACAGAGGAGCTTCTGAGGCCAGAGGAGGGAAGTCCACTGGCCACCTGCCAAAGGCAGGAAGCCCTGGGGGAAGCAGGAGGTGCTGCCCGGAGCCCAGTCATGGCATGGGAAAGGCAATGAGTTCATCTGCTCCATTTCCTGAGGCTGGCCAGTGTCATGGCAGCTCTTGCCATGCAGCCAGGGAATGGGTGCCGGCAGCCTGACCTCTTCTGCAGGAAGAGGATGGTCCCAGCTGCGGCAGCCAGGCAACATCCCATCTCCCAGGTACCCACACAGCACCACCCGGGTGGCTTCTGGCTATGCTGGCTCACCACTTCGTGCAGGGTGTGCTGGGCTTCTGCCCTCAGCACCGGAGGCTGCGATGTCCAGCCTGTGACTCACCTTTGTCACAGAACTTGCCAGCCCAGCCGGTGTGACAGATGCACTGCCAAGGCTGGTGGCACGTCCCATGGAGACACCCTGGCATACGCACGCACTCCTCGCAGTACTCGCCTTCCCAGCCTGGATCGCACCTGCAGGAGGACAGGGCATGGCAGCGTGATAAAACCCAAGCAGGGGCTGCAGAAAAGCTCACTGCTTGCTGTGCAGGGTTCCTGCAGATACAGCAGTGCTGGGAAACCCTCCCAAAGCCCCCTATAAATCTACTGGCTCCCTCCTCCAGAGGAGATCAGTACTGGCATCTCATCTTTCCAAAGAAGCAAGCAGACAGAGTGGGAGCAGACTCATCCTCTGCAACCAGGGAGGGTAAGGGAGCAGTAACAGAGCTCAGCAGTTTCGCTTTTAGTGCCCGTGTCCCACTGCTCTCCTCCAGCCAACTGCTCTGTACACACCACTGCCTTAGCTCAGCAATTCCTGCACCTCCCTCATCGCACAGCCAGTCTGACAGGCAGAGAAGAGCCTCATCCCTAACCCTGAACTCCCTGAGGGCCCCTGAGGCCCAAGTGCCTTATTGAGCCCCTTTGCATTATAATGGGTGTCATTTTTTGTCTGAAGTGCGCTGTAATCCAGCTGCGAAACCTTGCTTGCCATGGCTGGCGTATAGAATAGACATCAGCCAGCTCACAAGGGCAGTATGATGGGAAAACCCGCAGCACACAACGAGCCTTCTGGCCCCAGAAGAGCAGGGCACAGGCGATGGCTAAGTAAAGCCAAGCTGCGTTGCTCCAGTGGCTTCCCTCAGACCTGCCAGCTCCAAGGGGGAAAGCAAGTGATAACGAGAGCTGAGTGGAGGTGGCACCAGCTGCAACAAAAGCTATACACAAACCAGCACAAAATTTAACTAAACTAAAACAACATGGTTTCTAGAGTGAGCAAAGGGGTTCATTTTCATGGCTGGGGCTCATTTCAGTGGGATGTGTGGTGACTGCAGCTTTGCCAGGTTGGTCTGAGGCTGCACTTTCACACCTGGACTGGCTATTGTCACTGCAGGTTGTTCCAAACAGATAAGGAAAATTATTTTAAAAAAATAATTATATTAATTAGAGGCTTTTTGATGGGAATGGAAGCGATACCATGTGCTTGATAGAGTCTGGGGAAATGCATTCATACCTGGACAACCATGAGCTTACAGAGCACTGCAGGAACCCCTACTGCCCAGTACCCGCACGGAGCAGGCACCATCAACTCTTCCCCTTCTCTAAAAGGGAGATTGCCAACCTAAAAACTGCCAGGGAGGGGGCCAGGTAAGCGGCCAAGTCTCTCTGAGTTTGGGGTGATTTCAATGGGGTACTGCCAAGCTGCTGAAGGGTTCAGCAAATGCTTTGGAGGCCTGAAATCTGGAGCAGCAACTCATGCGTGCCTCCACTGGAAAGACCTGCAGCTGGGCCACCCGCCACATGGAGAAGTGTGGTGTCTTTGGCCAGGGCTTTGCAGCACCGAGCTCCCCCGACCAGCCACAGCTGCTGAAAGGGCTCAGGGAGCAGCGAGCTCTTTGCAGCTGCAACCAGGGGCCCAGAAAAACCAGACCTGGACACTCTGTGATGCAGCGGTCACTGCAGCTATTGTCACTACCAGGCCACATCTGCTCCATTAGGCAAGAACACGTGGCCCAGGCATGGTGTGACACTGGGGGCTGTGCTGTGAAAGTGGGCTGAGGATGCCCCAGTGAGAACGGGGCGGCAGTGGGCAGTCTGTTCCCTTGCAGCACAGGTGTCCAGGCCAGCCCGAAGCAGCCTGCTCCTTCCAGGGCTGCCCTGCAAGACAGGGGCTCCAGGCAGCCCTATGCTGGGATGAGAGGCAGTGTCCGGGGCCATGGCAGACCAGGGCAACCACGTGGTTGCTTCCCACATGGGTGCAAGGTCAGGCTCTGAGCTTTGCCCCTGCAGGATCTGGGCTCCAGCCGGAGCTGGGATGCCGGGGATCACACACACACTCCTGCTGCGGTAGCCCGCAGCTCGCTGGTGAGCTCTTTATGAAAACACCCGGAGATCTCCACCACAGCCCAGGCTTCTGAGAGGGGACTCCTGATGCCCTCAGACATTTATGTGCACACTGGCAGCTCTTGTCTTCCACGCCGCCAGGGAGAGCATCCGCATCTCAACCAGTGAGGAGGCCAAGTAAGCTGGCCGACCCCCAAGCCTGCCCTGCTGCCTGATGACTTTCCCCATTGTATCTGAGCCTGAAGGCTGCCTCCCATTGTCCAGGCACGACTGGGCTGTCCTAAGCTCCTGTCTAGACAAAAACAGCTCAGCAGAATGACATCGGTCAGCATGTGGGGGGGGGGGAAGGACCCTGAAAGCACTGGAGCAAAGGGTGGAGGGGACCAGCCAGAGGCTGAGAGATCAAAATCTCCGACTCCAGAGGATGTCAGGTAAAAAGAGAGCAGAGTCATCGATTCCAGGTGTGGGTGAGCAGAGGAGGCGCTTCAACTCAGGGGAGGGGTGTAGGCACCGGGGACACAGCATCAAGGGAGGGAGAGCAGTTACAGTCAGCGGCAGCAGGAGCGGAGAGCCAAGGACAAGCCGTACCTGCACTTCCCATCCTGGTCACAGCAGCCGTGGGCAAGATTACATCGCTCACTGCAGTCATCACCTGCAAGGCAGGAGACGGATGGCGTTGGGTTAAGCAGAGACCATAGATGACTCCAGATCTGCCCATGGCCCTGCTGGCTCACAGCTGTTTCTTCCTTCTGATGCGCTCAGTCTGCCCTTCCCCAGAACTGTAAGGTGGGGAACCTTCCTTCCAATAGCTGGATGCCACACAAGGGATGAGGATTTCACAGTCACCCAAGCAGCAATAACACTGCCTTTATTGAGAAATGGGACCCTGCTTCAAAACTACTCGGTATCTGATCATCTTCCCCACACTCTCTTAGACTATGGGCCCTTCTGGGCAAGAGCTGGGGTTGCCCATGCATTAAGACAACCTGTGTAATAGGGCCTGACCCACCTGGGACCTTGGTCTCACCGTCATGCAGCAAATATGATGTGAAAGCTCAGGGCCAGGTACTGTGAGGCGCACAAAGGAACGGAGGGTGGAAATGGAAATAATGGCTCCTTTTTATCTCCCAGGATGTTCCCATCCCCATTGGCACGGAGTGGTCTAGTCGGGGCTCCTGTCCTCTGCCAGGACCCAGCTGCCAGCACTCCCCCTCCATCGTGGGGAGGTAGGACTGGGCATCACACGGGGCCAGGTATCCAGTTCTGTTTATTTATTTAAAGGCCACAGAAGCTGTAACTGAGCCATGGCCTCGCCATGCCACTTTTCATCCCCTCCTCAGCACTGGCCTGCTTTCTCCAGCCAGGTGTCCCCTTTCATCTCCCCCTTCCCCTCTCGCCCATCACCTGCTTGTATCTTAGCCCCACGGGGAGCTGGCTCGCTTTGACTCCACAGGCAGTAGGGCTAGAGCAAATGTCAGGAGGCAGGGGGTTTCTCCAGGAGCCCAGCGTGATCCCAAGCCAGACCCAGGAGATGAACGCCCTTACCTGACTGAGCCCCTCCATCCTGGCCTGGGGCAGGTTAAAGCCCCCATACCAAGAGGCGTGCTCAGGCTTTCCTCAAGCCATGCGATGTGCTGCCTAGGAAGCAAGCAGGGGGAGAAATCTCCATCTGCGTGCATGTGTTTTTGCTGCAGTGAGGTGGCAGGTCCCACTGCTTGGGATAAGAGACTCCCAAAACAAGCCACTGTGGAGCTGGAGCAGCATCCTGGGACTGCTCAGCCCAAGCCTGGGTATTGTCGCCTTTCGTATTTGTAACCATTCTCTCCTGGCAAATGGCTTTGGGAATTTATCACTTATCCAGAAAAGGAGGAGAGCAAACTAATCTTTCGGAAGGGACTTTGTCTCATGGGATCCAGGATTAGCCATTCAGTTTTGGGATCTTCTTTCCCACTTGCCCAGCCTCTCTGAACACGCCCATCGGCTCAGGGACCCATACACCCTAACTGTAAGGGACAGAGCAGCGGGACCTCCCACTGCTGGTCTGCTCAGGCATTCATTGCCAGCCCTGCGGGCACCAGAGCGGGGGTCTCTACAGTTGCCACCAGTCACCACCCCCCAGGTGCTGGATGACTGAGCAGCATTTTCTGGTCCTCCAGGTCAGGCCAACTCTATTTTGCATGGGGACTTCAGCAATGCCAAGGACATGTTTGGAAAGACGGATATAATAAAGAAGGCCCCATGTCTACACAGACTTACCTTGGGCAAGCTGGTGATGGGCCAAGAGGATCCAAACCAAGGACATGAGCTGGAGACAGAAGCTCCTGAGCATGGTCAGTGTGGCCCCACCGAGATGAACACCTACAGAGAGAAAAAGAGCAAGCTCAGAAAAATCCCCTGGCTGACACCGCAGCTTCACTTCACGCATCCCTTCCTCTCTGTGCTACCTGGCAGTTTTGAGTTGAAACATCCAGTTTTGTACAGACTTGTCACCGCACTCCTCTCTGTCCTTCCAGGCTCCTTCCTTTAAGGCAACGTTGGAGCACTAAGAATCAAAAAACCTTTTAAAATGTGCGTACGGGAAAACTGAGCATGCACACTCAATCCCGAGTGTATAATAGCTCAGGCTGTTACTTTGCACCTTGGAGCACCTGCCCCTGCTAGCTGCTGTCAAGAGAGCAGAAACCTCCAGAAATACCAGCCCAGCTGTGGGGATCTTCATCTTCCCTCCCTAGGACTGGGGGGCTTCAGCTTTGTGCTAAGCAATGTCCCTCCTGCGCATGTTTGAATGAATAGATAGGCTGAGGTTTTTTACAGTGCCCAGGCTGCTTTTCAAGGAGGGCGAGGAGTTGAGTAGATCTAGCAGACAAGCAGGCAGTAAACAACAGCCCTATTTCATTTTCCAAGCAAGGGAGTGAAGCGATAGGCACTAGACCTGGGCTGCAGCCCTGGGTAGGAAAGGCAAACACGCACCTCATGCTAGGTGCGATCCTTTTCCTCGGCTGTCCTGCAGAGAGCCCTGTCAGCCCAGGGTTCCTGCATCCATCTATTTTCCGACCGCATTCTGCCCTCTTGAAGTAACATTAAATACTTTCCAAAAATGCTTCATTCCCTCCCAGCCTTCTGGGGTAGTTAAGGGCAGGAAATTCGAGGGTGATATCATAAATATATTACTATAATGAGATGGGAGGGGTTAAACAGTTCAGTTAGGAGAGTGGTGAAGGTATGGAGCAGGCTCCATCCAACTGCGTGGGTGTGATGGACAGGGGCCATTCCACTCTCAGCTTGACTCTTTAGCTCAGGAAGGTTGTGTTGGGTTGAGAGTTGCATGAAAGACTATGCAGATGGGGAGAGAAGTCCTCCCACCCACCCACACATACGCATGCTTTGCAGGAAGAGGTTTTGGGGTCCCTGCTAAGGGCTTCATCTGCCCAGACCAGACAAAATAGCCCCCCAAAAGCAATGATGTTGCTTGAAGCATCTCTCCAGCAAACCATCACTAAGGAAGGATGCAGCATTTTCAGAGGGGCTGCAGGATGTTGTAGTCACTGACCCAGCCAAATCCCAGCCCGGACCGCTGCATCCTCCCTCCCCACAGTCCCTTTGTCACCATGCTCGCAGGACCCTCCTTCGCCTCCTGCCCCAAAACACTGGGCAGTGGCCAACAGCTGCTGCATTTCAGGGGAGGGTGAAGCAATTCCTACGAAACTTATAAAATAATTTAGGGCTGAACTGTTGGTATCCTGTTCCTTCAGGGCAGTGAGGAGCTCAACCTCCGTCCACATGTAATTGCATGCAAAGGTCGTTTCCCCCACGGCTCCCCACAGCCTCCTCACTCGAGGCACAGCCTCTCAGAGCTCCTGATGTATCTGCCCCATGGGCGCTGCTCCCGGCTCCCACCCAGGGGCAGCCTCAGACCCCAGCAAGGCACCAGGGGCATCCGGGGGGGCATCCGGTGCCCAAAGGAGATGTGAGCAGCACCTGGGCAGGCCTGGCTTTGGGTAACAGGGACACAGGGGAGGCAGCTCCCTTCATCCCACTCCTCAGATACCGCCTGGCTGGGTTGGGGGCTACCAGCCCCCCAGGGGCTGTGGGCTATTAGGGACACCCCAGGGGGCTACTAACCTCCCCCTTGGGGGCATTAGGGACCTCCGTACGGTTGGGGGCTGCCAGGGACAACCCCAGGAGGTGGGCTATCAGGCACTGCCTCTAGTCTGGGGGCTATCAGGGACCCCTCCGGGCTGGGGATCCGGGGGCTGGGGTGGGAACCCGTAGGATGCCGCGCCGCTGCGGCTCGCCGCTCCTGCCCTCCCCCCGCTGGGGCTTTGGTACCACCCCAAGCCCCCAGAGCCCCCAGGAGGGGCACGGCCACGGGGGTGCCCGTCCTCCCCCCCACCCCCCGGCCGGCCGGAGGGGACGCTCCGCGGACCCCCACACCGCCCCGGCCCCACCGGTTCCCCTGCGGCCGGGGCGGCGGCGGGGGCGGTGGGGGGGCCCGGGGCGGGGGGAGAAGCTGCTGGTCCCCACCACGCGCTGCCTCCCTTCCCCCGCCCCCCCTGCTCACCTCGGCGACGCGGCGGGTCGTGGGGCTATCGCGGGGCGCGGCGGCGGGGGGCGGCCATGCCCGGCGCGGCGGCGGCGGGGCTGGGGAGGCGCGGGGCTGCGGAGGGAGCTGCCGCCGCGTGTGCCGCGCCGCTCCGCCCGCCGCCGCCGCCGCCGCCGTGCAGCCCCGGCCGCCTGCCAGCGGCTGCGTGTGCCTGCACATCCCCGCTCCCTCCCCGGGACATCCCGCCTCCCGCCGCCCCAAACCGCAGGCAGCCCCCGGCCCGGCCCGCCCTGCCCGCTCACCCCTGCCCTGCTCCCGCCGCCGGGGGCGGAGGGGGGGGGGGGCGGCACGGCCCCACGCGGGCCCTCCCGCCCCGGGGGGGGGCTGCGTCTGCGAGGGTCACCGGTGCCGTCCCCCAGCACCGGCCCGCAGAGGATGGAGCGGTGCCCCGGGCTGGGGGTGCCCCCCCTGGGCGCGGCCCTGCTGGGGAACCCCCCGCCTGGGGCTCGGGGGGGGGGGGTGCAGCGCTCGCCCCCGTAGCGGTTGCACACACGGGCTTGGGTAGGGGCTCCGGCCCGTTGCTGCCGCCTCCCGCGGGGCACCTCTGCCTCGCAGCCTGGTTCCTCTCTCAGAAATAGGTTTGGGATGCTCCGAGCCCTCATTTCCCTCAGATTATCCGAAATAAGCGAAAATGCCTCTTGCAGCCCCTCCCTGCTAGCTTCAGGGGCCACTAACACACCTCCACTGGCAAACCATAAGGTTAAGAAGCCCCATCCTTAAAGCAGAAGTGAAATACGGAGTGGTCACCCCCACAAGAAAGAAGCCATCCAGCAAAGCTGTGGTCCCTGGCACTTGCTGCTGTTCACAAGTCATGGACACCTGCGCCTCAGTTAACAATAAGATAACCCTGGGAGAGGGGCTGTGCCGCCACTTCTTCGGGAGGAACAGCTGCCTGCTCTCCTCCTCACCTTGCGTTGCCTTTCTGCTACTTGACAAGATTGTACCTGTCACCTTCAAAGGTCCTAGCAGTCCTTAATTAGATTACAAGTTCACCTCAGCCAGCCCTCTTCTACCCCTGCGCCCCACAAGTTTTGCTGTTTTCCGCCAGGAAGGAAGAACCACATCCTATTAGCACTTACATGGATGCTTCCGCATCCCATCTCATCTCACCAGACAAAGCTCACCTCATCCCTGCTCTCACCTTCTCCAGTTCCCCTGGGTCTCTGCAGTCCTGACAGCCCCGTCAGCACCACGCGCCCTGCGGCAGCCGTGGGTGGCACTGCAGGCATCAGCGCCCTGGACAGCCCAACAGCCAGCAGCTCCATCAAAGCCCAGCTCTCTGCCAGCTCTGACTGCTCCGTCAGCTTCTTGGGTATTTATGGGACAGGTGTGTGCACAGAACAGCTCTGTTCTGATATGCTAACCTGTGGTTCTCCATCCATTCTCATTCCCTGATCCTTCACGTCCAGCTCAGCCTGCTTCTGAGTCCTGGTTCACACCATATCTGCAGCTTACAGCAAAAGGGAGAGGAAGTGGCTGAGGACAAAGCACAGCTCCTGGTACTCAGTTAAAAACCAGCCAGCCTCTCCTTCAGTCACTGCTGCTCTTAGGACCTGAGAGGATCCGCCTTTCTCCTCTGACCCCCGCAACACCCTGCCTTGCACTCTTTGCTCTGCCAGTCATGGTTGGAGGCCAAGTTTTTACTGGCGGCACCTCCAACACTGACTGTAGGCCGCTCAGCCTCACCCTTACCTCCCCCTTGAAATCCTCCTGCCTACACTGTCTCAGATATGACACCACCTCCCACAACATCCTCACCTGCTCTTGCACTCCTCTGCTGGGATCTGCCCCGGTCCTGACTGCGCTGCACTGCAACGCCATTGCATAACCATGCCTGGGTGCTCTTAAACCTCACTTGGTTAAACACACCTAAGAAAACCTTCTGAATGCTGCGTGTCCCTGAACACCTTGACATCTGTAAGTATCTGTGTCCACAACACGAGCACCATGGGAGAG
Organism: Grus americana; assembly: GCF_028858705.1. NCBI lineage: Eukaryota > Metazoa > Chordata > Aves > Gruiformes > Gruidae > Grus > Grus americana. The sequence goes on from NC_072854.1 coordinate 91,074,486, forward strand.
GGAGACGGAGTTAAGTTGCAGTCAGCGGAGCGGGACACGTGGCTCGCTCTGTGCCGCTTCTCTCAGAGGTGAGAGCCGTGGTGCAGAGCAAGGGCCATCCAGGCTGAGGAGGTAAAGTTGTTTGCTGGAGATCTGAATGGTGAGGCAGGGGAATGGAGAACAGAAACCAGGATGGGATTTCAGAGTGGGGGAAATGGGCATATTTGAGGAAATGGGGGTTGGGTTTTGAGGTTTGGTTTTGTGTGCAAGTAGCAAAGACAGAAGCAGGCAAGAATGGGTAGGAGTAAAAAATGTGGGTACGGAGGAGGGGGAAGGGACCAGAAGGGAACCTCAAGCACCATGGACCTTGGGTGCAGTCCTTCCTCAGCACTGAAGGGCTCCTGTCCCATCCCTGGGCTCAGTCCTGAGTCCCATGCTTGCTCTGACAGCCCCCGGGCTGCCCAGCTCTATTTGCAGACCCAAGAAATGGGCGTTGAGGAGGGGATTCCTGCGCTTGGCTTAGACCCTGCTCTACTGGGCTCTGATCCCTGCCATGCCATCCCTAGAGGCGTCTCAGATGGAACAGCTGCTGGGTCAGAATTAGGAAGGATTTTTTCCTAGCCATAAGAGTCTCTCCACTGCTTTTCCCTCCGGTGAAGGAAATCCCACAAAGCAGGGACCTGGAGTGGGAACGGAACGACCTGTTGCTGCAGTCTCCCCCCTCCACGCATGCCAGCCGCAGGCTCCCTCCCCTGCTGTCCTTCCAATGCACCATCACCGCTCCGGGCTGGAGGGAGGAATTACCTGTCAAAACCAGCTGGAGCTGCTTCTCTTTCTTCCGGTGTCTGGAACCTGCACCTTGGAGGCAGCCGGACATCAGGGGCGAGGAACAGATGCTGGGCTGAGGGAACAGGTGATGTCGCCTCTTCTTCTCCACTGAGGAGCCTTCCCCAGTCAAGGAGAGAAAGAAACTCTTCCCTGAGCAGAAGCCCAGAGAAACTCACCCCTTCCTGCCCACTCTAATCCCTCCAAGGAGGCAGAGAAGCCAGCTGGAGAAAGACCGCAAACACCTTCGAGCTGCCAACTCAAATGATCATCCTCTCTCACAGCTCTCACTCCGGGTCACCCTCTCCGCCTTATGCACAGCACCAGCCCTGGGTCTCTGGGTTAAAACAAATGTTCTCCCCCATCCCACCCCCCTTACTTTTCCCATTCCACCCCAGCCCACAACAAACATCAGCAGCTCGCTGGCCCTGCAGCCATGTAACCCAACCCCAGCCATTGTTCCCCCTTCCCCAAGGTCTATATTTGACTCTGCGGCAGCACCGTGGCTGTGCGTATGTGTGTGTCTGTGTGTGTGTGTATGCGCGCGCTCACTGCACACGCACGCTCCGATATTCGTTCAAAGCCTCATTCCCCAGATGCCCGGGATTGCTTAGAAATAGCTTCCATGGGCAGTAGGTGTTTGTGCCTGCAGTGGGGTAGTGGAGGGGGTGGGCAAAAGAGAAGCAGGGAGAGGGTGAAGGTCGAAGGTGGAAAACCTCCTGGCTCTTCCCTCCCAATTTGCACCATCTCGATGATCTGCCGCTCTGTGAGCCATGGACGGGTCGACAGACGGCAATGCATACAGCAGTGGGACTGGCAGCAGATCTGGGGAATAATGGAGAAAAGGCCAAGCTGTGGTCTCAGGGAATCCATCCTGTGTCGCCCTGCCCTAAGTATTGCTCTCTGGTGTCAAAATTGCAGTTCAGTCTCCAAAAGCCATTCAAACCTTCCTAGCTCTCATGGCTGAGGCCACTAGAAATGACACAAGGGAGGGAAATACCGAATTCCCTTAGCCTGGTGGCTCTGCAAGGGGTGCCTCAGTGTATGGGAGGTGCCCTGGGATTCACCCTCCTCCATTTCAGTACTGCATTAAGGGTAGCCACCTTGGGCTACCCCGGGATATATTTTGTGTTTTCCAAAAGCCTCCAGGAATGCTGCCCAAGCCCAGTGTCACATTCCCTGTGACACTGGAGTCCCTGGGAACACTGCCTAGGATCAGCATGAGCCTCTTTTATTAGCATCCTTTGCAGCCTGCCAGGACACCCAGCAAAATCAGAAATAAGTGTGGTCAAAATGAATAACAGGAAGGATTGCCTTTATCCTAAACAATGATGATCTGGGGAACTTGTTGCCACTAGGTAACAAGAAAAGGCATTCATTTCAGAAATGATTAGACATTTATATAGGTAGTGAGAACAAGTAGAAATTAACTCTGCAGAGCTATAAGACCTCCTGCTCCAGGGCACTGAAGATGACCTCCAGGGCATGGGGTAAGGAGCAGCTTTCCACAAGGGCAGGTTCTTCAGTAATTTTGCTCAGAGAAATGCTTGTACCTTCTCCTGAGCTGCATGGAACTGGCTCTGGGAGAGGAAGGGTGCTGGGCATGAGGAGGAACCATACACACATGCCCACTGGACAGAGAGGTGGACCAGTGTACCTTTCCCATCACCAAGGCCAAGGAGGGATGGACCCTATGGATGCTCTAGAGGTGCCTGTGAGATGTCCTGGAGAGGTGATTCCCAGGTGGTCAGAGCCAAGCGTCAGCCTCCATCCAAGCCTCTCACCACCAGCCTGCCTTTCCACTGCTCCGAGCCAGCTGCAGGGAGACCCTCACCATCAGGGCTGCTGCTTCCTGATGGGGGCCTGAACCCCGCACTGGCAGCTGCTTTGTGAGGACTACCTGATATCCAACTGTCTGCTGGGCTGCTCCACTAAAACAGATCCTCTGAGCGTAGCAGAGTGCATGTGTCGTTGTAATGGACTTGAGCTCAGTACCCAGCAGCCTCCAAACCTGCTGTGAGGAGCTGGAAAAGTAAGCTTAAGTCACACATTATTTTGAGATACAGAGTCCCTGAGTCCGCCCTTAGTACTTCTATCCAAGACAGGACAGAACCACCAGGAAAAAAACAAACAAACAAACAAAGATTAAATCCTGGAGGCAAAAGGAGTTAGACTTGAAGAGGGAGGGAAAGAGAAGGAGGTATATGGAGGGTGGCTAGAGAAAAGATGTTTTATCTTGAGCCCCCCACAGCTCAAAAGACTGAGTCATCCCCCTTCAAAAAACCCCCATGGGTTCATTGGGAAGGTGTAGGATCTTGTTTTGCCCTGTGGTTTCTGGATTCCCTCCACGTGTGTGTGACAGCTAACGTCAGGGCTCTCCCAAGGGCACAGACTTCAGGGGGTGTACCTGTTCCCCCTGCCTGCCTCACGCTGCCCAGAAGGGGCGTGGAAGGACTGGAGTGGGAAGGAGATGTCTGCCAGGCTTTCCCTTTGCTGGAACACACCTGTGGGCGCCTTGAAGCCCATCTCCAGCCACGTCCTCTCCCTTTCCCTTTCCAGCTGGCAGCTCTAGCAATGAAACCCCTTAATCTCACCGGGAGCATGCAAGCATTTAACGGGAGTCTCTTGAAGCAAATGTTTTGAGCTTCTTTGGTGCTTGCCTCTGAGCTTGCTCCTGGGTATTTACAGAGGTTGGGATATCTTGGCGTTTGCAGCAAAACCTGGCAGGAGAGCCTGTTGCAGTGAATTTCAAGGTCATTTCACAAAACTACAGCCTGTGCATAGAAAGGCTTGAACCCTGGGTGCAGAGGAGGGGAGTCCATAATTACTAGCCCCAGGGGATGTGGACGAATGTTGAGGGGGTGGCTAATTGCAGACTGACTGTCTCCTTGGCCTTCAGCAGCTCCTGCGAAGCAGGGAAGCAGTGTGCTCAGCCAAGCACCAAGCGTGTCCTAGGGAAAGGTAATTCCTCCCCGGCCTGCCTGGACCCGTCCCTATAAACAACGAGAGCTGCGCGGGGAGAGCAGTGCTGCAGATCTCACAAAAAAAAAAAGGTCTCTGTGAGCTGGAGATGCGTGCTAGGCACACAGAAGGGCTCCTCGGGAGACAACACACGGCCATGTGCTTCTACCTGAAAAAGCCTGTGAGTCCCTGCTCTGCCCTCGGAGAGCTTGGGGATCACGTCTTTTCCCCCCATTTGTGCACCCTGGTGAAATGCCATCCCTGACACCCCCAGCATGCAGCAGCCTCCCCTTGCACGTGGGCGAGCGCTCTGCCCCACACCCGGACGAAGCCCCATCTGCCTGTGCACGCCAGGCAGAGCCAGCGTCACGCCTAACCCCTCCGCCACCTCCCCAGTGAGAGAGATATCCTCCCCCTTCCTCTCCACATACTTTTAACTCGGTTCATTTCAAACACTTTATTAGCATGACAAGCTAAACAAGTTTTGACAAAGGGGAAGGGAGGTAGAGCCCCTCGAGTCTGAGGCTGACACTGTAACTCCAGCCTTTGCCTCCCGTGGGGTTTTGCCTTGCGCTGGGAGCAGCCGTCTTGCCCCTCGGACACACGTGCCGTTTCTCTCCACTCCTTCACCAGGCTAAATCGCTGGCATGTGAGGATGACCACCCCTCAGTCTCTGCTGCGTGGCAGCACCCGTGCTGATTTAGCACCCACTGGGGCAAAGGCTTTACAGGGAGCGTTGGCGGGGCTCGGGTGAGGCTGCGGGAGGAGAAACTGCAGTGCTGGGGCAACTCCTCCTGCGGGGAGCTCACCCCAGGGAGCAGTGGTGAGCGTGGCATGGGTTCCAGCTGGGAACAGGCTGTTTCTGGTGGAATACCCTGTGTAACATCACAGCCTGGTACCCGGTCCCTTGCAGAGCCCTGGATAAGTTAGAGGCACCTGTACAGGGCTCAGTGCAAGAGCTGGGACTGGTTCACCGGGTGAACGTGGCATGGAGCTGGCGGTGTGCAGAGGGATGAGAGGGATGCCACAACCAACTACTTGAGGCCAGGAGACCCCGATTTCTGCTGCCTGCCCCTGGGAGTGACGCAATTGTTGCAAGGAGAGTGCAGAGAGTACAAATCCACCGCTGCCAGCCTCTGTGCTCCCTGCCCTGCGATGAAAGACTGCACTAGGGACAGGGCAAGAGGCAAGAGCCAGCTGTTGCTGCACTATTTTATGGCTAGTTAGAAATGGCCAGTAGAGGTCACTGATATCTATTTTATTTATTTTATTTTTATACATACGCATTTATAAATACACGAAACATGCATAGGCAGCCATTATAATGGGGAAGTGTTGATGTGCAATGTATTCATCAGGTGTACAGGTCAAGGGAAAGTGCCCCTATGTACATTTGAAATACCAGTCTGATCTGTGCATCCATCTCTGCTCAAACTCCATGATGGCATGAAACCACCGAGGCGTGCCAAGTGCCAGGGTACTGCGATGGTGGTTTTCTGTCATTGTTCTCCAGTTCTGCTTTCATCCTCCATCCTATATTTGTAGAGGTGCTTTGAGAGAGATTCAAGAGACTCAGAGATTCAAGTCCTGGGGGCAGGGTATTGTGTCTGCTTGTCTTTCTGTGCAGTGCCCAGCACAATTACATCCCAACTGTGATGGGTGCCTTTAGGCAGTCCCATAGACAAACAGCACTTTGGGTTGGGATGGGGCAGCACGGTCCTGTTCTTCAGCTGCTTTTGCTGGGGATCCTGACAGCAAAGTGTTTGCCTGTGAAAAAAACTCCAGGAGTTTTTTGAGGGTTGTGTCTTTGTGTTAAAATTGAGCCCCAACCCTCACTCTTATGTAGCAGGAGGGACTGAATTACACATGGGTGTTGTTAGCAACTGTTTTACTGGTGGGTTGTATTTTTCTGGTAGGTGCATGCTCCAGGCATTCTGGCAGAATGTGTTTGGCTGACCAGTTCTGCATCCACAGACTTGTTTGGCGGTCCCAGGCTGGCTGTGCTTCACTGATCTTATTGTTCCCGAGATGCTGTTGGTTTTGGGTGCTGAGGTCCTCTTGTACTGGAATATCCCAGAGTCCAAGCTCTGCTCAAAATATGTCTTGGGTTTTTTGGGTTTGATGGGCTCAGCCCATCCATGAAACAACTTCTGCCTCTGAGGGTTTCCCAGCTGAGGTCTACTGGGGAATCCTCTGTGCAGCTGGAGCCAGAGAAGTAGCGGAGGATGCAAGTGTTTCCTAAGAGTCCCTTCAGGACTGCAGCATCCAAGCAGGAGGAAATGAAACTTCATGCAACTCTCAGGCAGGTGACAGCCTCCAAGCTGGCCACCAAAGGGTGGTCCGGCACCCGCCATCTTCCCTGCTTGACCTGGGTTGGTGGGGAACTTACAAGGACCAAGCCTGCACTGTCTTCTTCTGGTGGGGAGACATTATTTCCAGCGTCTCCTTCTTCACCAGCCAAGACCATAGGCACTTTACAGGGATTTGTCCCTCCACGGGGTGGCACCTGCCCCTCCGGGGGTTCCTTTTATACAGTTACAGGGGTCTATATAAAGTGCTGCCAGCTGGAAAGTATTTTGAAGAGATTCCTCCCTGCTCTTCACTAAGGGTCATAAATTCAGCTGGTATTTGAGAGAATCTCAAATGTACTTCCCGGACTGTTTGCTGAGGGCTTTACATCCGCCAGAGGCCCCTTAAAATAAAAGGGTTATTGGGAGTCAAGTGTTAGATTACCTGGTGCTTGTTAATTGAACTTCAGAGGCTTTAGCGAGCAACTGGCTCTAGCAGGGAGCAGCACTTTGGTATTAATGGTGTTATATAAATGAATATAATGTAACCTAACGTCATGCTTCCGCATCATGTCACATCTCTGGGCTCAGGGCAGCGGTGATACCAGCTTACAAGCATACCGGACACAGGAAGAGGCAGGGTGGATGTGTGTGGAGAGAGAGGGAGAGGGATTGGGAATCAAGGCCTTTGGGATCCGAGGAAAATGTTTTTCGGTGCTCAGAGCAGGTGACTGCTGTTCAGGCATCCTGAGTTCAGTTCCTGTCTCCGTTTGGATGTCTGACCTTGGGATCTGATTTTGAGAAGAGTTAAGTTTAATGGAAGCAGTAAATGCTGAGACCATCTGAAAATCAAGCTTTCTTCTTCCTGCAGGGCTTATTTCACCTCGACTTGCAAAAAAGCTTGGAGATCCTACTCTGAAAGGTCACCCAAAGAAAGCAAAGGACTCTAATCATTGCTGCCATCAGTGCGCACCCACAGAAACCTGAACAGACCACAACTGTGAAGGCTCCAAGGCAGCAAGTCCTGGTGGAAATGAGAAACCTCATCAGCTATGAAAATTTCATCAGCTGGTGCTGTGGAAGGAAGAATCTGGAAGTGCAGAGCAGATGGGCAGCCTGGATTCTTGGGGCCATTGTCCTTCTGCTTGTTATCTGACTCCGGCACAGGGAGGATTTGGAGAATTTATGGGGGCACAAGTATCGAAGGCTTTCTTGAAATATCCCTGGCTGACGCGTGGCACGGTACAGACGGCACTTGCTGGGTGCGCAGCAGACGTTTTTGCACAATATTCCCAAGGTCATGGAAGTGGTGTCCTGCTGAGCACCTGTCTTTTATTGTGTAAGAGAAGGGACCATTCAGACAGAGTTTGCAGCGCTGCGAGCGTGGTACTACCTGAACGCAAACGTGAAGGCTTTGTAAATGTAGTACATTGGGGAACATCTTCCAAATATTACCAGGACTTTTCTTGGACCACGCAAATTTCCCCTGAGTAAGCTCTGTTATTTACCACGTGAATATCAACTAAGGAGATGTTTGTAAAAGAAAGGATAATAGGGAAGGGGGGTGGTGGTGGAGGGTGAGTAAGGCTATGCACCAGGTGTGAGAGGCAATGGACAAAGTACCTGTGTGAGCTCTGAGCAGAATGAATGGGCTGATTTGGTTCAAAGTTAAAATGTATTGACTTCTTGAAGTCCCAAGGCTAGAACAATAGAGTGGATGATTTTGCAAATAAATATCAAAGTGCGTTACCCAAGCTGTGTCCAGGTTTGACTGATTCTTGTCCACCTTTGACTGGTACACACGGTCCTCGGCCCCTCTCCTTTAAGAAGCAGGCAGTTGTCCTTGGGGGGTTTAGGTGGCTTTTTCCATTCACTGCTCTCCCCCTCTCCCTCCTTCCCCACCTGGCCCCACGGGTGGGGTTACACTTCCCTAGTGACAGGCTGCAAGATGCCTCAGAGCATCAGGGTGTTTCTCAGGGACTGAGGGAGGTAACAAGGGGAAGGAGCTGATCCTGGACACTGCCTCCCGGGGAGTTGTCCTGGCTGGCAAAGACCTGAAGAGGGCAGATCACCTGCAGTTACTGTGAGCCCACTTTGGGGTCCTGAGCGCACCCACAGGCTCTAAGTGCCATAACCTAAACTGTGTTTTTTTCTGTCATCTTCACCAGCTCGGCAGTTGAGCTGCCTCTTTTCAAGGTCTGCTCTGATACGGGACAAACCCGTAACCTCGGAAGCAGCCGGTGAGGTGACCAAGGGCTGCAGCCCGCTGCTCTGCTGGAGCCTCCAGAAGCAAAGGCAGGGGCAGGTTCTGCATCCTTCCCCGGCCGGGAGAGAGGCCTCGGCCAGGGCCGCGCAGCGAAGGGCAGCTCACAGCCTGTCAGCCCACCCCGTGTTCCTAAATCCAAACGAAGACCTCTCAACCCTGCCGGTTTCCTGCCCGAGGGCACGTCGGTGCCGGGTTGTTGGACTATCCCCGTGCCCTCGGTGCTATTTTTGAGCCGGCTTGTCTCATCAGGGAGATTTATTGAATATGAAGCCTGGCAAAGCTTTCTCAGACAAACGCGGACCTGCCCGAAGCCGCCACCCGCCTCTTGCTACCACGGTCCCGGGCCCCACCAGCCCGGGGAGGGTAAGAGGGCCCGGTCCGGCGGAAGGCCGAGCCCGTTGGCAGCGCCGGTAGAGAAGACAGAGAGGCGCGCCTCGCCCCTGCTGAGGGGAGGGCACCAGCACCGTTCCCCCCCGTCGCTGGCACTTGGGTTCGCTCGCCCCGCCCCCCGCGGCGCCGTTGGTTTCGTCCCGTGGCCCCTGTCCCCCGCCGCTCGTCCCGCCCCCCCCCCGCGTTGCCGCGGTGACGGGGGAGACGCACCGCCCGCCCGCCGCCGCGCCTGGCCCCGCCCCCTCCCGTGCTGCCCGATGACGCAGCTGCGCTGCGGCGTGGGGATTCCGCCGGATTACCCGGCGTGCCCCGCGGCAAAATGGCGGCCTGAAGCGAGAGTGTGGGGCCGAGCCGAGCGGGGGCAAAGTTTGGGGCGGGCCCGAGGCGGGGCCGAACCGGGGCAGAACCGGCCGCAAAGTCACTGGGACCCCGGGCGGAGCCGAGCCCGACCGGGTCAGAGCCGGGCTGGGGCCCCGGGGGCGGGGAGCCGGGGAACGCGATCGGCTGGGGACCGAGCCCGGGCCCGGGCGGGGCCCCCCGCGCCCCCGGGCCTCGCCGGCCTTTCCGGGCGGGCTTCGGGCCGGCGCCCTGCGAGCAGGGGGCTCTCCCTGTCCCCGTGTGTGGCCCGGGCCCGGGAAGAGATGTCGGAGTTCCCCGAGGACAGCGGGTCCGGGCGGGTCGCACCGTGGTCAGGGGGAGTCAGCCGGGCGGGGTGGGCGGCAGGTGCGGGCCGGGTGCGGGAGGGTGGTAGGGCCACAGCCTCGGCCCTGGGGAAGGGGCCGTTCCCGTGAGGGAGGGTGGTAGTTCCACCGCCTCGGCCATTAGGGCATTCAGGAGCTCTTCTCGCGTGGAGGGAGAGAGTGGGCACGGAAGCAGCAGGCCAAACCAGGTCCAGGCAGGGTGTAGCCTTATCTGGGTGATGGAGAGGTAGATGGTGTGGGGGATGAGAAAGCAGTATCTGTGCAGGGAGTGTTGCTGGAGTAGGAGCTGTGAAGTGGAACAAGTCTGGGCCAGCATATGTGTGTTAAGGAACCAGAGTATAGTTGATAGAGGCAGAGTTGGAAGGGAGGGAGCAGCACTGCCCTGGTGCCAAACCTGGCAGGAGGGAATGGGAAATTCTCTACCAACCTGGACACCCTCTCTAGTACAAGGAATGCTTCCTACCATGGAATTAGTGAGCAACCCCTGGGAACACGGGAAGACTTTTAAAGAAAAAGAGGTGAACAGTACTGAACTGCATCTGGCTCTGGGCTTGAGCACACTGCATGGAGCAGAGTAAAAGACTGAGTCCTAATAAATAGATTTTTAGATGGGCAGGAGATTGCATTGGTAGGCATCAGTGTGTGCAAATGATATGCAAGTCTGGCAAGGCTGAGAATGACCTAGATCTGAGAGATGCCGGGTAGAGGTTGTTCACTGAAAAGAATCATCCATCAGATGCAGATAGTTCTGTGCCAGAGAAAGCTTTTCAGAGGTGTGCATCTCTCTTTTACAGATTCAGAGAAGGAACTGGGATAAAGGGCCTATGTAAGAGGAAGCAATGAATCCTTTTTGAAGAATCAGACAGCAGGTAAGAAAACCAGGAATGAGCTGATGTTGAGTCAGACTGTTCTTTTGGTCACACTACTGGAATCTTTTGAGAATATGCTGAAAAACTGTTCCCCTCTGCGGTGTTCTTTGCATCATAGTAGGCTTACATTGCCTGAATTGAGAGGCTAGGGGTGTCAGTGAAATGAGAGTGACCCTGAAGAATGCAGTAAGTCCCCCTGGGAAGAAAAGCTCAATGAAAGATGTAAGCAAATGCTCTTTACGTGCCATCCAGAGAAGCAGTCTAAAGCCTGCTCTGTCAGTGCTGAAGCAGCTGTGTTCTTTGTGTAATCACAAGAGATCTGTCCAGTCAGGATCCCAGTGAAATCCTTTCTGATGATCCTGCTCTTGCAATAATTGCAATGCCAAAGTTAGGTAATTCTAGTGATTCTCTGTTCTGTTAGGTTATTTCTTCCACCACATTGGGTTTTTTACCTGTATTTTAACTGATCCCCTGATAGGTAGTGTAGATGTACTGCTGGCCTTTCTGTTCTCTCCTGACCTCACTGTTGAGATCCAGTTTAGAAGGGCAACTATTTGGTACTCAGCATCTAGGTCCTTTGAGATGTTCATACCTTTCACTTACTTGTTGTGCTGGTTTTGGCTGGGATAGAGTTAATTTTCTTCATAGTAGCTAGTATGAGGCTATGTTTTGAATTTGTGCTGAAAACAGTGCTGATAATATTGAGATGTTTTTGTTACTGCTGAGCAGTGCTTACACAGAGCCAAGGCCTTTTCTGCCTCTCACACTGCCCTGCCAGAGGATGGCTGGGGAGAAAGCTGACCCCAACTGACCAAAGGGATATTCCATACCATACGACATCATGCTCAGCACATAAGGGGCTTGGGGAAGAGGAAGGAAGAGGGGGATATTCGGAGTGATGGTGTTTGTCTTCCCAAGTCACTATTAGACGTGATGGAGCCCTGCTTTCCAGGGATTGGCTGAACACCTGCCTGCCCATGGGAAGTGGTGAATGAATTCCTGGTTTTGCTTTGCTTGCTTGCGCGGCTTTTGCTTTATCTATTAAACTGTCTTTATCTCAACCCACGAGTTTTCTCACTTTCACTCTTCCGATTCACTCCCCGTCCTGCCGGGGGGTGGGAAAGTGAGTGAGCAGCTGTTTGGGGCTTAGTTGCCGGCTGGGGTTAAACCACGACACTTGTCAAATTGCTTTTAGCACAACTCCTTTCTCTTTTCTTCACTTCTTAGTGAATCACTGCAGAAAGCATATGTATCTTAATAGTGCTTTGCATACAGTGTGCTTCAGTTTCTGGATGTTAAATCAGCATTTAAGCTAGCAGGTCTTAGCTGTGTGTCCTGGTTTCAGCTGAGATAGAGTTAATTTTCTTTCTAGTAGCTGGTATAGTGCTGTGTTTTGGATTTAGGATGAGAATGATGTTGATAACACGCTGATGGTTTTAGTTGTAACTAGGTAGTTGCCTACTAGTGTAGGCAATGTCTACACTAAGTCAAGGACTTTTCAGCTTCTCACGCCTTGCCAGATGCTGAAGAAGCTGGGAGAGCACAGCCAGGACAGCTGACCCAGGCTGGCAAAAGGGATATTCCCTGGCATATAATGTCATGCTCCGGATATAACTGGGGAAGCTAGCCAGGAAGCAGATATGCTGCCCAGAAACAGACTGGGCATTGGGTGGTTGTTGGTTTTTTTCCCCTTCCGTTGTGGTGAGCAATTGCATTTGTGCATCACTTGTAGTATTATTATCATCATCGTCTTCCTTTGTTATCCTATTAAACTGTCTTTATCTCAACCAACAACGTTTTTTGGTTTGGGTTTTTTTTTTTTTTCATTCTTCTCCCCATTCCCTTGGGGGATGAGGGATGAGGGGTGAGCGAGCTGCTGCATGGTGCTTAGCTGCTGGCTGGGGCAAAACCACGACACTGTGGTATCAGAAGCTTTTTGCTTTTCATTCCTTCCCAGGCACCCAGTGCTCTTGAAATAATGGGAATGCATTTCAGCAGGGCCAGCAGAGTTCCAAAGTGCAGCCCATGGCTATCTTCATCTTTAATATTAAACAAGGCATTGGGTCATGAGGGGATGAGTTACGTGCCAAGACCTGTTGCCTCCTCAAACCAACTTTCTGAACCAAAGATGACCTTGCATTCTTTTGCAATCTGTTTCAAGTAGTTTGTTGGCTGCTGCTGAGTTACTTGCTTTGCAGCTTTCAAACCCTGAATTCTTATCTCTGCCATCCACTCTTAAGTACAAGCATGTGGCGTAGCATGTAGGGGAAACAGACTATAGTTTTGAAAGAGGTATAGTCCTTTGCAGGTCTGTCCTCTTTTTGTCCCAGAGAAGGATAAATAAAGTCAGATGGGATGATGAGTGATTTTTGGTCAATATGCTGGTATGAATGGTACCAGAGCTTGGAGAAAAGATTTGTGGCAGCTGCTGTGGCATGTTAAGTGGTTTTAAAAAAGTGAAGAAAGCCAAGCTGTTTGAGCAATAGCAAAATAAACAAGTTTCAGTAAAATGTGATTGTATTTTTTGGTAGCTGTTTGAAGTAAACTTGATGCTTGTGAGTCCTGGAGGCTGACGATTTTTCTGAAGGTGAGCTTCCTAACATGTTAAAATGTCTGCTATGTTTTACGGAGGATCCACTGGAAGCTGGACTCTGAGATTTCCATGTGTTACCACAACTACAGCATAGTCCTGAGAAATAATTCTGGAGGTTAGATCACAATGAATTAACCGTGTTGTGTTCTTGTTAGCAAGTGCCTAGGTTTTGCAGCAAAGTGTGGCAAGAATAATGTAGTAATGGCTAATAACTCTCTGCCTTTCATGTTGCTGGGAGAAATATAAGAGGTAGGGGTCTCAAATGAGTCTGTATGTGCTACAGATTGAGGGCAGGATTCCTCTACTAAGAAATGAGGATCTGGCTTGATATCTTTTTGACTCATCTCTGCTTTTTTGACTAGGGTTGTCAGGAAGTGGAATTGTCATAATAGAGCAGATTTTCTTGGTTGTTCAACTTTGATGCTTTGTGAGTAAATTTACGGTCCTGAAGCAGGGTACGTTCATCTCCTTCCTTGAAGGCTTTGATTGAGAAGATATCCCCTTTTTGTATGACACCTTGAGCTATGAAGAGAGTGAGTGCTTGTGGCATTTGTGCTAGCTGCGTGTACTTCAAGTCACTGGTAACTGGGTAAATATGATCCTCTCTGAAATTAATTTTACACAGGACTGCAAAGGAACTATGTGCATTATCTATGCAAACAGGGCTAATGCCTTAGGGTATGAAATCGTCCATCCTGTTTCCCTGCCAGTTCCCCTACCTGAGGGCTTTTCCTTAGATCTAGATTGGCTGGGTCTGTAACTGTAGTAGGAAGTATGTTACTTTTTAAAATTGAAGTATCTTTATAGCTGGTTGGAAGGGAAGGATGACCCTGTGGTCAGAATTCTGAACTGCAACATAGGATATCTAATTTCTGCCGCAGAAATACTGGGTGAACATGTTCAGATCACTACTGTTTCTTGCTCTTCATTCTTTGGCTGCAGGATATGATTAACACCCATCTTACTGGGGGTTTGTGGAAGAGTCCATAAGTGTCTATAAGATGCTTGGGTAATGTGGTGTTGAATGCTTTAGTAAAGCTCGGTGGAGGAGAGATGAAAAGGATATTCCAAGCTGTGACTTCAAAATGAAGCAGACCCCTGTCTGATCCACTGTCCTGTGTATCCTGTAGCATGGTGAAATTGTTACAGAGTGCAAGTCAGGCCTTGCCTTGTTTAAAGCAAGTGGGCACTCTGAGACCTCCCTCTTTCTTCCCTTCCCAGGAGTGGTTTGCTTGTTTCCACAGCTTGTAAGGCCTTATCTGGCTGAATCTTTTTGACTTAAATTTATCTTTTCTCTCTTTTGCCCCCTCGTTTGTTCCAGACTCGGAAATTGTTCCCTTCATCGTCAGGATGTTCATGTATGGTCTTATTGCTAATATGCTCAGACAGAGAGGGCGAAGAGCAGCAGCTTGCAGGCTGTCTCATATTTGGAATGACATGAGCCACCCTCTCTGGAGTGTCCTCCTGGGAGCTGTGCTTAGGAAGGAAATGGCATGGAAGGCTGTGTAGGAGTGTGAGACTAGCATTGCAATGGTTGGAATGCAGGATAAGCATCACTTGGGTGGGCTCAGTTTTCCTCTGCTTTTCAACAATGCTGGGTGCCAAGCCTGAGGAAGACTTCTGTGCAGAGGTGAAGGAGCTGGAATGTATTCTTCAGTTGAGGTGAATGCAATTCAGTGAAACTGATAGGCATCAAACTGAATAATGATTTTAAAGTATTTTCACATGATGTCTAATCTGTGGAAATTCACTACCACATAATAGCACTGAGGCTAAGAGCTGAGCGGGATTCAGAAAAGATCAAGCACTTACGAGTGGAAATGTTCAGACTTGCTTTAGCTAAATAACTTGTTTTAGAAGGTGTATTTTTCAGACATAACCCAATCTCTAACAGGTAAAGGTTTGAAGAAAGGGTAGTTTGTTCCATAATTGTTCACTGGGGCTTCTTGCTCCATCTTCTAAACCACCTTGTATTGGTCTGTGTCGGAGGCAAGGTATTGAATCACATTTATTTGCTACGTTAGGTTGCCCACTAACCTTTCTTTTTTGTGATAACTGCATTAGGAAAAAAAACCACCAACCAAAAACCACAAGCCCACAAAGCACTCCAGTTGCTCTGGATTAGTCCTGGTAGGTGAGAATTTTAAGCTGGAGGAGAGCAGGGTCTTTGGAAAGATAGTGCAGTCCACAGATGAGGACTCTCTTACTCATGAACGTGAAGAACTGTAAGGATTGTCTCTTCATGCCGAGCTTTGTGCTTCTTGGCTTTGCTTGTAAGAGGGAAAAGAGCGTGTGGAGTTTGGCCTCTCCACGTTGCAGTCTTGTAGTGGACTTTAGTCTGGAAGGCGGCTGAAAGGAAGGGCTTTAAGGCTGTTCAACTGAGATCTGATATGTTGTAGCATGAGCCTCAATGTACTAGTGTCTGGGAGGACACAGTCTGTGTCCTGTGCTCATGTCCAATCTGCGTTGAGGATCGAGAGAATCATCAGTGTTGCTTGGTCAAATAGGCATGCAATCGGTTTGATGGATCGACTAACAAAGGTAAGTGGCAGTGCTATGGAGATATATATCAAAAGTTGTGTGTTTGTAATGTCTGCCTAAACACAAAAGGGACTCCGAAGGAAGGAGCATGTGTGTGTATTTTCAGAGCTAGGAGCAGGTCATGCAAACTTTGAGATCCCTGTATGGATCCCCCTCCCTATGGGCTGTTCTAGGAGCCACGTGTGCTTCAGGCCACAATGTAACCCTTTTGTGGCAGGCATAATGGCTGTGAGTAAAGGGTTACTCATGTCCACGGAAGTTTTGTGATGCTGAGAAAGTGTAAGGTTTCCTGCAGGGATTAGCCTGGTTTTTAGGCACAGAGAATCTGACCTGCAGCTAGTGGCAAGAGAGAGCTGGTTTAAATTTCTGATTTCTAGGAGTCAGCAAATTCAGAACTGAGAGTCCCACAGTGACTACTGTGTCTTTGGTTGAGTTCTATATTTGTATTTTGGCCCTGTGTTAAAGCTGGCTGTGGCAATGTTGTAGGACTCATAACTGGATTTTCTTATTCTTGCGTTTAAAGTCTCAGTTGTCCACCTGCATTAATGTAATGCTCGTGTGTGAATGGTTCTGAAATCAAAAGGGACAGATGAGGTAGTTGCTCTAACTATTGGGGAATTGTACTTAGGCTCATAAAAAGCCTTAGGCGACTTTTACTTTATAGCATTTGTTTCAAAAGAATACAAGTTATTTTCCCGAGATAATAATTAGATAATCATTGTGGCAGTAAGGTTTTTGACCATTATTTTAGCATATGCTACTCAAGGTAACTGCATTTAGACCTGGGTATGTCCTGCTGTGCAAGCTCTGTACAATTCCTAAAGATGCCTTGCTTCATTGTCTCCTAAATCAGATTTCATCCTGCAGCTTTGCTGCTCATTATTGAGGACTCTGCTGCTGTCCAACAGGAAGGTTAAAAATACTCTAGGGAGATGACTTAACTGAAAAGTGATTGCAGTTAATTCTGTTGTTCTGGCTATTCTTGTGTGGGTTTATCATTTTTTTGTTATTGAGAACTCTTCCCCCTTCCCTTTTACTTGTGGCAGATCTGTACCCAGTGTATTGTGTGCACAGTCCTTTCAGATGGGGGAAAAGAAAATAATGGAAAACAGCAGGATATTTGTTTAAAATTAGAGTTAAGTAACCTTTCTTGAGAATGGACATCAAGTTCACATCCTACTTTTAAGTGGTTTCAGTTTTCTGAGCAGAAAGTGTTTCGTGCACTAAAGTGTGCAAAATATATTTCTTGAACTTTTAAAATTGAATTTCTAAGCATCACTTGCACTATGGTTATGCAAAGACCAGGAAATGAAAACTTTGCTTAGAAGGATTTTCTCAGGTAACTGCATTTTGCTAGCAATACATTCTGTTAGTAGATGTCTGTGTAGTCACTCAATCTAGTTTCTTCTAGGGCTAGTACACAGTGTCATTTTTGGGAAGCTTATTGTACCAGGTTGGATTGATTCCTGAAAGCAAATCGCCCTTGCTGGGCTGCAGAATTTCTGTAGAGTCTACTTATAAGTGTATCCATTTTTCCTTGATTAGATGATGCCTTTGTAAATAGGTCCCCAGGTGTATCTGAAATGGCTATAACAGGATTCAGTGTCGTCAATGCTCCAGCTGGATGGGGAGGGCTGTATTACTATGCAGCTCCAGAGATGATTTACTACCTGACTGACAACTTGCAATATAAACATTAGTCCAAGCATGATCTTGTCCCAAAACCCCGCCTACGCAGGGAGCCAGGAGTCTTCCTGCCACGCGCCATAAATCGTTTACGGTTTGCTCATGCCTGTACATTTGAAAAACAGCTGTGTATTGGGGATTAGCAGTTTGCAGAAGGCCCGTGCGGGGCTAAATTAGGGTCTCGCCCTGGTGGTGAATACCAGTATCTGAATAGCGGGAGTGCTTCTCTGCAGTGGAAGGCAATTTACTCTGGGAATGGGGGGTGGGTGCAGGGAATCTGTGAGGGTACAGCAGCCAGAGGAGAGTGTTGGATTGCAATGCTCCAGTTTGAGCTCAGATGCCTGATTGATAGCTGCCCAGCATGGTGGGGGATTGAACAATTCATTGTTAGCTGTGTGTTTTTAAAATTTTATTTATATATTTATTATTTCCTATGTATTTTACATGTGTATGTATATACACACCCACAAAACGCAAGCAGACTACTTCTGTCTCCTAGGAGCTGAGGGATGATAGAGTTTTTGGGTCTGTCTTTTTTTTTTTTTTTTTTTCTCTTCAGTGTGAAGAGTGGTTTCTCTTTTGGTAGCCCATGGTAGCAGAATCAAATTATATACAAGGCCACCTGGGGCTTCACAACTAATTTTCAGCTTTTATAAAAAGTTTTACTTTGTCACTTGGATTTATTACAGCTTTGCAAATTCAACTCCCAAAGTAAAACTATTTTTGTGCTGGCTGTGATAATTTAAATTACCTCCAGGAGTTTCTAATGACTAACTTGTATTTATGGTGAAACCTCCCATTTGTCCAAACCCTGGAAGTATGATCTGTTTGATAACTCTACATATATTGATGCTTTTACATCAGTGCCCAGCACATCAGAGCCTCAAGTCAGTTGGTGCCTTCAGGTCTTTCTGTAATAAGGAGAATATGCAGATTTTGGTGTACGAATGAAACTAGACAGTACAATTCAGATACCTCCTATGTGCTGGCTGAAGGACCAGCTGCTGAGTAAAGCAAATACAAGTAGATCATTTTTAGCTGGGTTGATGTCTCCATCAACAAATCCCTTCTTGGGTGGGTTGGGTAAGAATCTGGGTGGAATGTGTCAGCAAACCACCCCCTTCTAGATACATCAGCTGAATACCAATACTTCCAGACTGTACCATGAGCATCCCTGGAGCCATGGACAAAGCCAGTGGGCTCTGGGTAAAGCAAGTGACTTGTTTCCAAAATGACACAGTTAAAATCATAGAATCACAGAATGGTTTGGGTTGGAAGGGACCTTAAAGATCATCTAGTTCCAACCCCACTGCCATGGGCAGGGACACCCTCCACTAGACCGGGTTGCTCAAAGCACCATCCAACCTGGCCTTAAACACTTGGGGCATCCACAGCTTCTCTGGGCAACCTGTTCCAGTGCCTCACCACCCTCATAGAGAAGAATTTCTTCCTAATATCTAATCTAAATCTACCCTCCTTCAGTTTAAAGCCATTCCCCCTTGTCCTATCACTCCATGCCCTTGTAAACAGTCCCTCTCCAGCTTTCCTGTAGGCCCCTTCAGGTACTGGAAGGCTGCAGTAAGGTCTCCCCGGAGCCGCCTTTTTTCCAGGCTGAACCACCCCAACTCTCTGAGCGTGTCCTCATAGGGGAGGTGCTCCAGCCCTCTGATCAACTTAGTGGCCCTCCTCTGGACTCTCTCCAACAGCTCCATGTCTCTCCTGTACTGGGGCCCCCAGAGGTGGACATGGTACTCCAGGTGGGGTCTCACAAGAGCGGAGTAGAGGGGCAGGATCACCTCCCTCGACCTGCTGGTCACACTTCTTTTGATGCAGCCCAGGATACAGATGGCTTTCTGGGCTGCAAGCGCACACTGCCAGCTCACGTTGAGCTTCTCCTCAACCAACACCCCCAAGTCCTTCTCCTCAGGGCTGCTCTCAATCCATTCTCTGCCCAGCCTGTAGTTGTGCTTGGGATTGCCCTGACCCATGTGCAGGACCTTGCACTTGACCTTGTTGAACTTCATGAGGTTCACACAGGCCCACCTCTCAAGTCTGTCAAGGTCCCTCTGGATGGCATCCCTTCCCTCCAGCGTGTCAACCACACCACACAGTTTGGTGTCATCAGCAAACTTGCTGAGAGTGCACTCGATCCCACTGTCCGTGTCACCGACAAAGATGTTAAAGAGGGCCGCTCCCAGTACCGACCCCTGAGGAGCGCCACTGGTCTCCACTTGGAGATTGGGCTGTTGACCACAACTCTTTGAGTGCAACCATCCAGCCAATTCCTTATCCACCAAGTGGTCCATCCATCGAATCCATGTCTCTCCAATCTAGAGACAAGGATGTCATGCGGGACAGTGTCAAATGTCTTGCACAAGTCCAGGTAGATGACATCAGTTGCTGTTCCCTTGTCCACCAACGCTGTAACCCCATCATAGAAGGCCACCAAATTTGTCAGGCATGATTTGCCCTTAGTGAAGCCGTGTTGGCTGTCACCAATCAATCACCTCCTTATTTTCCATGTGCCTGAGCATAGTCTCCAGGAGGATCTGCTCCATAATCTTGCCAGGCACAGAGGCGAGACTGACCGGCCTGTAGTTCCCTGGGTCTTTCTCTTCTTAAAAATGGGGGTTATGTTTCCCCTCTTCTAGTCAGTGGGAACTTCACTGGACTGCCGTGACTTCTCAAATATGATGGAGAGTGGCCTGGCCACTTCATCCGCCAGTTCCCTCAGGACCTGCGGATGCATCTCATCAGGTCCCATGGGCTTGTGCACCTTCAGGTTCCTTAGATATTCTTGAACCTGATCTTCTCCTGCAGTGGGTGGTTCTTCATTCTCCCAGTCCCTGCCTTTGCCTTCTGCAAGTTGGGTGGTGTGGCTAGAGCACTTGCCAGTGAAGACTGAGGCAAAAAAGTAGTTGATTACCTCAGCCTTCTCCATATCCCGGGTAACCAGGTCTCCTGTTTCCTTTCAGAGATGGCCCACACTTTCTCTAGTGTTCCTTTTATCACTGACATACCTATAGAAGCTTTTATTGTTGCCCTTGACATCCCTGGCCAGGCTTAATTCTCTCAGGGCTTTAGCTTTTCCTAACCTGATCCCTTGTTGCTTGGACAGTGTCTCTGTATTCCTCCCAGTCTGCCTGTCCTTGCTTCCACCCTCTGTAGGCTTCCTTTTTTTGTTTGACTTTGCCCAGGAGCTCCTTGTTCACCCATGTGGGCCTCCTGGCGCTTTTGCCTGACTTTCTCTTTGTTGGGATGCATCGCTCCTGAGCTTGGAGAAGGTGACCCTTGAATACTGACCAGCTTTCTTGGGCCCCTCTTCCCTGCAGGGCTTTGTCCCGTGGTACTCTACCAAGCAGATCCCTGAAGAGGCCAAAGTCTGCTCTCCTGAAGTCCAGGGTAGTGAGCTTGCTGTGCACTCTTCTCGCTGCCCTAAGGATCTTGAACTCCACCGTTTATTTCATGGTCACTGCAGCGAAGGCTGCCTTTGAGCTTCACATTCCTTACCAGCCCCTCCTTGTTGGTGAGAACAAGGTCCAGTATGGCACCTCTCCTTGTTGGCTCCTCTGTCATTTGGAGAAGAAAGTTATCATCAACGCGTTTCAGGAACCTCTTGGACTGCTTATGCCCTGCTGTGTTGTCCCTCCAACAGATATCGGGGTCATTGAAGTACCCCATGAGGACCAGGGCTTGTGAATGTGAGGCTGCTCCTATCTGTATACAGAAGGCCTCATCCGCTCGATCTTCCTATTTGAGTGGCCTGTAGCTGACCCCCACTATATTGTCCCCTGTCCCTCCCCTCCCTTTAATCCTGACCCATAAGCTTTTGGTGGGCTCCTCATCCATCCCTGGGCGGAGCTCCATGCATTCCAGCTGGTCACACAGAGGACCAGCTGGACACGGAGGGTGACATCCCCTCCTTGTCTCCCCTGCCTGTTCTTCCTAAAGAGCCTGTATCCTTCCATTCAAACACTCCAGTCATAGGAGCCATCTCACCATGGCTGTGATGCCAATAAGATCATAGCTCTGCAGGCATGTGCAAGTCTCCAACTCCTCTTGTTTATTCCCCATGCTACGTGTGTGTGCATAGAGGCATTTCAGGTGGGCCCCCAATGAAGCTGACTTACTGGCTGGAGTGGCTGGAACTCATTTGTGCTGCACTTGAGGTGCAGAAGGGTTCTTAGTATCTTGTTGAAGCTGCTGTACAGGCGTCCCTCTGAAATAAGACCATTTTCCTGGAGCTTCTGGCTCTGTTCTCCTCTGTCGTAGGTTTGGGGAGAGTAGGGGGAAGGGCTCATTCTAGACTTGTTTGAGCCTAGGAGTTGTCTCCTTTTTTTCTTATTCCTTTTGGTGAAAGGCTATATAGTCTATTTGATTCTTCGTGCTTTCCTGAGATGGAGGCCAGATAGCACCAAGTAACGTTTGTGGCTGTTTGTGTGGGCATTTGAGATTTGGAAGGCACCTGCTAATGAGTTGTAGGTCACTTCATGTCAGATTGGCTAAGTTTCTATCAGGCTGGTTCTTTGTTGCGGCAATGCATATGGACTGTGTATGTTTGGGGATCCCTGTTATCTATTTCAGATGGAGAGGGCTTTCCTCTTGTTTGCTGCCCCCTCTCTCCCCACAAGAAAAAAATAAATCACCTGATTCTGGAGAGCTTTTAACCTCCAAATTGAATTAGATGCTTTGCTCTTACCTATATAGGCTTTCCAGATAAATACAGAGGTTAGAGAGGGGTGTGGGTACGTGATTGTATTTTGAGCTTTCCTTCCTTCTCCTTGTTTTTGATGCTGCTGTTGGAATTCACCCTTCCCTTTTCCTGGGAACTAGTGTGAAGGAATTGCTGTCACCTAGCGCAAAGCTCAATCCTCTTGCCTCAAGGGCTTACCTCTCCAGGTTAGGACTCTGCCTGATTTCCACAGGCGGTAGTTTGTTTATGAGCTTGCTTACATTACCTGAATTTTCTGGGGCAGATCTGAAGGGAACAATTCAGACCAGTGGAAATCTCAACTCAGAGAGTCTGGGATAGGGGAGGGAAGGAAAGAATAGAGTTAGCAGTACAGTTAACTCTTCCCCCCTGCACACCCTCCTTTTTTCCTTGTTTCCTCACCTGCCCAGCTGTGTAGTAGGTTAGCAGTACGTGTCTGTTCTTATTCTTATGAAAGTAGACTTTGTTCTCTGAAGACTGCTAATCATGCCCCATGGGGGTGTAATCAGTTATAAGGTATTTAATACAGTGCAGGCGGGAACAGGCTGCCTGGCCGGGCTGGCAGATTGCAACACTACAATTATAAAGGGCCCCTTTCCCCCACTCACCCGCCCACCGGTGGCAGGATGAGGGTTGTGCCTTGAAACAGTGTTAAGTCTATGAAAAATAAAGATGTAGTGGGGGAAGGGAAAGGAGAGGCTGAAGAGGCAGCTCCTATTCTGGGAAGGAGGCAGACTTACATTCTGTGAGAGCTGCAGCCATTGCAGGTTGCACTGTTGAGACTTGTGGGAGATTAGGTACTGTCACCATTGGAGTGGATTGCATAGGGATGGCCCTTGGCAACCTGTAGAGCAGCAGGGGCTTCCGTCCTCTCTGAAATTGGTTTTCTTGTGGTGGCTGGGGTTGGAGAGGTATGGAGTGGTTAGAAGTGGAGAAGCCCTTTCTCCTGCATGTGGTGATTTAGACACCTAATCTGTTTGTGTGCTTTTGTAAATCCTGCCAGGCTTCTATTTATATCTTTGGATATAAATCTATTGGTAAATCTGGCCTTTCATGCCTCTGTCTTCCAAGTACTGGAGCTACTGCAGCAGCTTACCTTACTGTCTTGGAATAGGTAGCTTGAGGCCTTGAATTTTAATGGACATGGGAAAGTCTACTGACTTCATCTGGTCTGTTCTTGTTACCTAAGACCAGACCATTCCCCTTGGTGGGGGCCTTGAAGTGCACATGTGGAGTGTGGAGCAGCTGGGCCACAGCCTTATAAACCGTCCCTGCTCTGGCAGCTTGCTAGATGCATCGACGTGTTTCTGGAACTTGTGGCTACGTTGACCTTTCCCCTTCCGGGTTCGCTAGGGATTAGTGTTTCAACCCTTCATTGGTGTTCTTTGAATTTGCTGACACTGTTTTGTGCAGTGACATACGGGCCTCCCTCCGTGTGTGTGCTTTTTGCTTCTTGGAAATTAAAGGAATATATATTCTGCCATATCTGCTTGTGTTAAAATAGTTTCTGTCATTTTTGCCTTACGAAACCCTGCTCCTTTCTGACATCCCTGTGCTTTGCTGAAGTTCAGAAACTACTCTGAGAAGCACGGCAGATAGAAGCTCTTTTTGCAGCCTTTGGGATATTGGTGTAGATTCAAGTGGAATATATTCATGCTACAGCACTCATGAGAGCATTGGCTTTCCTGCTTGGCATTGAGAGAGCACTGGCTATTAAGTCTCACAGTTGGCCCTTAGCACTGGGCAATGCATTTGTAGGACTGAATTGATGTCTACTTGTATTGCACAAAGTAAGTGCAGATTCAGAACATGGGAGTCAGAATACAGCCTTCCTTTCATGGACTTGAGAACGCTGCTGACAACTTCACGTCCTGATGCATCCTTATCTTTTTCCCTTTAGAGTAACTTTGTGTTTGGGAACTGTGAATTCTTTGGAAAGCTTTGGGATTTGCAGCAGCTCGGTGTGAAGGAGTAGTGTTTTTTTCTGACTAGAGCGTAGGATCTGCTTGTGACTCTAAAATAGTGAAGTCCTGAGACAAGAGGTCAAGTCTCTCTTCTCTTGATTGTGTGAGTGGCCAGGTGTCTGTGCTGTAGGAGAATAATGTACAATGAAGATCTGTTTTTGTGAGCAGTGGGGACAGTGTTTATTAAAGGATTTTTGGGTCATGAGGAAGTACCTGCATCTCAGAGAAGCTGCTTGTCTTAAGGTAGAGTGGTTTCCTGGGAGTGGAAAAAGGCCTGGATCCTTTCAAGCACCCTTGATGCCTGAAGTCAGCTCTGCCCCCTTAGCTCAACAAGGCTTAGCGTTATGTTCGCCCCTTGCCTTATAGGAAAAATCAGGGAAATTCCCTTCCCAGGCTACTACACAGAGCTCTCTGTTCCTGCCTCGTAACGTGGTTACTTCCCAGCCCTGGTGGTAGCTCTTCTCTCCATGGCCTGTGTGCCCAGTTGCTAACTCTCCTGCCTTGCTCTTTCTCTTGCCCGATGGCTTGAGAAGTTGCCTGGAGACTCGAGGACTCTCTCTCAGATGAGTTTGAGGCTGAAGCTGTTGTCAGGGTCCTGGCAGTGGCAGGGCTGGCATGCGTGGGGAGCGTGGCGGGTGTCAGCGTGGTGGGTGTGTGGGCTTGCTGCTTGTTTTCCTTCCCTGCCTAGTGAGGAATGCAATGTGTTTGCCTTCCTTGGCCTGTGGTTGCAGCCACATTCCTGCACTGGGAGTCAGCACGGCAGCGTGCGGCGTGCTGTTCGTGCCCCCTGGCTACATGCTTTCAGCTCCACATCAAAGGTGTGTTTAGTGTGTAGCTTGTGCCATTCCTGGCCACACCTGGTGGCCTGCAGGCATGCAGGAGGTGGAGTCTGGCTGTGTTTGCAGATGGCATTCAGGGTTCAGACTTCTTGCTTGAGGAAAGGCTGGAGCTGAGTCCATGCTAAACAACCCCAGGAATGCAGCGGGAGAGCTGAGCAGCACAGTCACTCCAGGGGCATGTCCTAGCAGCAATGTTTCCTTTATAGCTGCAGCAAAATAACTCATGCCTGCTTCTCCAAAGGAACTGGCTGTTTGCTTGGGTGCCTTGTAGGGTTTAATTTACACCGATAAGGCCAATTAAGGTTGGCTCGTCCCCCCCTGCAGCCTGTGTGCTCTTGGCAATCAGTAGATGATTGAGTGGCTTGTGCCATCAAGCTCTGCTCAGTACAAACTGTGCATGAGATGTCTGCCTAGAGATGGAATGGCTCTGGGATTTAACCCAGGCAGGATTGCTTCCCCCAGTTGGTGGGTAAATGTTCTTACACGTATGCACTGCAGCTGAACTGCTCCAGTTTCTTCTGGAAAAGCTTCCTTTTTCTGGCTGGTACCAGCCAGCAAGGGGACTGCAAACTTGGTGAGGGATGGAAGATCAGGATGCAGATGCGTTATTTTGAGATCCTTGACATGATGTCTGTGAGAAATGGTTACTAGTTTTCTATGCCACTATCATGCAAGCCATCCTTGTCCTCTTTATGTAACGTCTTTCATTTGCCTGGCACAGGGAAATGTGGTCTCTTTTGGCAGTGTCAGTATGGGCAGCCCATGGGCAAGGCTTGGGGAAAAATAAGGCAGAACATCTTTTGTGTCCTGGGTAAGCCCTGGACTATTCACTTTGTTACCCAGTTTGCTTTGGACTTTAGGACTTGCTGTTTCCCTTCTGGCAATTTCTAGTAGCCTGAAATTCTGTGACCTGCCAGTCATTTCCATATTGAAGTTAGTCTTCTGCAGAAGACCTCACTACTACCATCCTTAGACAGTAGCAGGCATGAAAGAATTGACTCTCAGAAGTGCTCTGGCTTTATAGCATAGTTTTTGCTTTTTAGCTGTTGCCACAGTCTTTGGGTCAGTTGTTGCAGAGCTGTTACCAGACTGGTCCATGCCGCCCTCTCTTGAGAAGGACGTATCATTTTTCAAAGCAGGATCTCAATGATAGGTGATTAGGGAGATGTAACTTGTTGCAAAAGACTCTTACCGTTGTGAAACAGTTGGAAATTATTCTCATTGGGCTCTCTTCTCCCTTGATTTCATGTAAACTGGGCATTTTATTTCAAACTAGTTGCTACTGACTCCGTACCTGACTTTTAGGGCTTGGGTGTTGACAAGAAAGAGCTTTGTCTGAATCTTCATTTTTCTTCCTCTGTTCTGCAGTGCCAAACTGAACAATATGCCCTGTGGCAACATGAAGTGGTAGCAAAATATAAGTAAGTCTAAAAATGGGTTATACAGAATGTTATTCGTAGAACATTTAAGTGTGTATAGTCATCGGGTGTTTCAGCTTTGTCGTGCGATGTAGGCTACGGCTGCAAAAATGGAGGCCTTGTTTAGGATTAAATACTGCTTCTGCTGTCACTTTCTGATTGCTGGGAAGGGAGTAAGGGAGCCGAATGAAATGGATATGACATTGACTAAGGAGGAAGGGAGGGCTGGTTCTTGGCCCTTTTCTGTCAGAGAGTTTTCCTGTGTTGTGGAGAGAAAGTGACTAGTTCCTTGTTTTGGCTTCCCTGCTGGCCTTCAGGACTGTCTAGGAATTCAGATCTCTGTGCTTCAGTGTCCAGTCCCAAACGCCTCTGCCAAGCAGATGTGCTCCTCTGGCTAGAGCAGTAACTGTAACCCTCACCAAGTAGCTAGATCTCCCCCTGGTGGGACAGGGAGCAGAAAGCAGGGCTACGGCTGGACTGTAAAATTGGTCTGATCCTGGGGTACCTGGAGCTGAGCTGGCAGCAGATGCGGTGTTTCTTCAGTTGAGACATTCCTTAGTCCAGAGTCACAGACTGTAGAGCTGAGCTCATGCAGCTGCATGAAGCTGAAGGCATGAGCGAACAGCTTGCTGTCGGCACTGGACAAACACCTTATCTTTGTAACATCTGCCTGGCAATACGCTGGCATTTGTCCATGGTCTTTGCCCTTAGACAAGTGATGAGCTGCTAGCTCTTTGAGCGGTTTAGTCTGACACTTGACCAAAAAAAAAAAAAAAAAAAAAAAGGTACCTGGAGAATGATGGCTTGCTTTCTTTAGGATATCTGTGGTCAATCATCCTCTGCTCTCAGTTGAGCCCCTTTGAGAATAGGTGACTTCACTTGCAGCTCGACTATCTCTTATTCCCAGCTTGCTCTCTGAAGAGCTGCATAGAGCTTACTTACAGGGGGGGTTGACAGGGAGGAGCCCTGTGGAGGTGAAGAGCTTGTCTTCACTGCTAAAAAGGAGATATTTTTTCCTTAATCTCAGAATAATTAACGGGCGTATGCTATCCCAAAGGATAACAGTGGTAAAGACCAGACACTTCATTTTTCCAAGACCAGTGCCAGGCAGGGGATGTAGGGCTAGTCTGGACAAGCTGACCTTGTGGTAAAACCGAAGTACTGGGCCTTCACTGCCTGTGCCCCTTGGGACAATTTATGCTCATTATTAGCTCCAGCTGAAGAACAACACTGATGATAACAATGATGACAAATGTGGAAAGAGATGGTTGATGAGAGCTCTGACCCTGCCTCAAGGAGGGGTTGTGTCTGAGGGAAGAGCTGAAGCAAGCCTGCTTGGTCTCAGGTGGGGCATCTGTGGTTATCCCTTATCCCCCCACAAAGAGCAGAAGGTGAACCTAGGAGGTACAACATAGCATGTACAGAAGGACAGGAAGTGCAGCCTGTGACTGCTGGTGACAGGCAACGTCCTCACCTACAGCCTGTAGGGCAGGGGGTGGGAGGTGTACATCTCCGTTGCTGTAGTTAGGGTCCTGCTGATAAAAGGACTGACTGGAGCCCAGGTGAATGGGGAGAGAAGAGCCATAGCCAGTTGCGTGCTTTATACAGGTCACCAATGAAAGATGGGTGGGTGGATCTGTTTGTTTTTCCTAAGCTGGATTAAACCATGTTGTATTTCTTTGACTGAACTCTCAGAATAAAATCTCTCAGCAGTTCAATGGTGCTGAAGACTAAGAGAATCATTAAAAAAACCCAACAACCAACCAACAAAAAAAAAAACAAATGAGGCAAACTGAGGCAGATTAACTGCAGGGCCACACCACAAAAAAGAAGGAAGATGCTCCAGGGTTACATTTTGCTTCAGGAGCCATGCTGCTCTATTGTTTACAGAGTTGAGACAAGTTTTGTGCCTGTTCCTGCCCTTGGCTCAGACTCTGAATCTGCTAGGCCCAAAGCATGTTTTTGAAAGCAATCTCCTTTCCTTGTTCTGCCTTTGCAGCCTGTTACAACGACTACTGCCAGTGTGTAGGTGTGGGTGCTCTGACACTCCACATCGTGCCTGGGTGCAGAGGCTGAGTGGAAGTCGATGGAGAATACTTGATGCGGTCTCCAGAGTAAGCAATGGCTGTGACTTGGGTTAAGAGGGAGCCGTCTGTGCCTAGTAGGAATCCTGCTTTGCAAAGGAGTCAGTAGCAACATCACTCATAACCTCTGGGAAGGGGAAGTGGCAGGACGTGATCATCTTTGGGAAAAGGCTGTGAACTCCTTTCTCTTTTCTCCCTTTGGCTGAATAGGTTTATTCCTCTAACGCCACTTCTATTTCTCTCAGTGCTGCTCTGTTTTTCCTTGCCAGCTCGTAACGAGCTATTCCTTGTTGTAGGTGAAGTGAGGATCAGGCAGCTTGGTTGAAGAATGACCTGCTACTATGTTCACACAATACCAGAGTCTGTAATTTTACTTCATTATACTGACTGCTGTCTGTATTCAGTGCCGTTAGAGATCATAAAATATTTCTGTGCTAGATCTTCTCTGATGAATAGCACAGAGGATGGCTCAAGTTTCCATGGCAATGCTTCTGAATGTGCTTCTGTCACCAAAGAAAGAGGGACTTTCAGCTGATTAAGGTTTGAGGGTTTTGTCTGAGAAAGGGGATGGTGGTGAGACTGCATGTTAGTTGTTTGCCTGCCTTTGGGTAGTGCCTCTGACTGATGTATAATCTGGAGAAAGAGGAAGCTGACATTTGGCTAATGGCAGAGAGGGACTGTGTCGTGCAAACTACAGCTGGACTCCTGGACATGCTAACTGTTCAGCTACAGATGCAGCTGCACAATCACCCAACAGTTAAGCCTGTACCATTCTCTGCCTCTCTCATCTGACCATCTGCTAGGGAAAAGCTAATTAAACCAAAACGATTCTTGCTGGGATTAAGCCCCAGCAGCAGAGAGAATTGAGTACAGTACAAATATTGTTCTCCTACTACTGGATCAGGGTTGCTGCTTTATTTGTACTTACAAAGAATTGCAGGCTATTGAACCCAATGCTGTCAGGTAGGTGTTTAGCTCATGCACACTTTCCTTTTCTATCCCAGATCACTCCTATTTTAGGTACAAAAAATAAGGCTGTGTCTTGCTGAATTTTCCTATAGTTCCTTTCTCATGACAGCTGAGGTCATTTTTCTTTTACATGGAATTTCATGCAAAAACAGTGCACAGAGCGGTTTTTTTTCTCATAGTGCCTCGGTTTCTTTACTTATGGAAATGGAAATTGTTCCTGCTATTCTCATTGCATGTATGTACTGTGAACATGAATCCTACAGTTGGTGTTGGACCGCATAACCTTCTAATTGCTAGAAGCTACCAGTGTCAATCTGAGACTCAAGACCAAACAGTTTATTGCAAAAATGTGCCTGCAGCCCTTTGAGAGTTGAAATTTAAATCTCATAGAATGTGGAAGTGTGGTTCCCTTAGCAACTGAACTCTTGCGTGTACCTACAGTCCATGTTGACATGTGATCAGGGCTTCAAAATAGCACTTTCAAAAAAATAATAAATTAAATGGACTTATAACTCTGATTGATTTCATGGCTGCTGGTGGTACTCAGCAGAAGTGACAGCTCACCATGTTGTTCAGAGTTGTGGCATAACTTAGTTTCTTAAGGTCAGTGATGGATTTAGTTCTCTGCAAGGGGCTCTGAGAGGATTCTCGCTATTGTCTTTCCATGCTGAATGTAGAAAACTTGTTGCACTGGAGAGGAAGTTCTGTATATGGTAGCTCAGAGATTGCAGTAGAAGGCAAGCAGTGATGAGAGGGTGATGGCTGCATTGCTGGAGTGGATATGAGGAAGGTTGGAGTGAGCTCAGGGACACCCAGTTGAAGAAGCGGGTGGAGATGAAGGTGAGAGTACCAAAAGAATGAAGATAGATTAAGTCTTGATGTTCAGGAGGAATTCAGATGGTTTTGAATGAGGAATGGAAAAAAAGCCAGTAATTTTGGAATTGCTGGAATTTAATTTTGACAAATATGTTTCAAGGAGAAATTCTGTGGGAACCGAGGAGATGAGAGGTGACTTTTAGAGTGTGGATTTGTAGCACAATAGGTCTGTGACCTCAGACTTGTTTTGTATATGTGCTTACCCCACAGTTAGCAAGAGAACTTTATATTTTGGTAGAAGAGGGGCAGTAGTAAGACCATGCCTGGGGAGCAGTTAGATAACGTGCTCTAACTCCACACTCCAATTTGCTCAGATAAGCTCTTGGTGAGCCATACCCTTAGGAATGAGAGACTGGGGAACATCGCCTTCCTGGTGTCTGAACTGCTCCAGGTATGTTGGGCATCTGCAGGCAAAAGCTGCGTGGGTGTATGGAAAGCAGGGTACAGCACAAGTATTTGTGATCACCCTTCTGCTCTTGCTTGGAGAGAGTAGTGAAAATGTTATGCCATGCCGGGCTGAGCATTATTATGATGTTTAGTTGGCATAGGAGTAGTAAAACTTGCAAGTCATAAATGTCAGTGCCTTTAATACCTTAATATAACTTGCGTAGTGTGGTTAGCTTATATTGATTCTGAGAGAGAGATGCTACTCTGGGATTTTTGGAACTAAAAAAAAAACCCTGCAAAACCTTCTTTGGAAGCAGAAAAGGACAAAAAAGGGTTAACTTCGATATTGGTAAGGATTTTGCCATTGCAGGGAAGTTGTACTGATTTAACTTAATCAGATTAGAAACAGCTGTGATTATATTAGTGCAGCATTCTTGTATAGGCATCCTTAATTTAGTTTGTGTCTTGTATCTATCTATTTAACTTAAGTTGATTCAATGTAAAGTGCTCTTAAACTGAATTAAGAACATTTACCCAGGAGGGTTCTACCGCTTTACGTTATTTTCTAAGTCAATTTAATTTAGTACAGTGTATATGTAGACAAGACCTTGGGGAAAAAGCTGATCCTTTTTATTACTGGCTGAACAGTATGTCATGTTTGGCTGCAGCCATGTGATTGTGGAATGAAAGAGCCTGTTGTGGTGCATGTTGGTGGAGGATGGGCGAACTGATCATTGCAAGCCTTTGTACAACTTGGCCATTCTTAGCCATAGCGTTCAATTTAAGTAGATTGCTTCTCCTTATAAATCAGCCTTTTTCTTATCTAGTATAGGTGTGAGACCCCTGAAATGTTATCTTAAGGTTCCTTCTCAGCCTGCCAATAAAAGTGCCTGCAGATCTGGTTAGCATGTTGTGTACACAGCAAAAGCAACACCTTAAAACCTTTGGAAATGTTTAAAGTTTTAAGAGTCAGATGACTGAGCAGGTTTGAGCTGGACTTTTCTACAGCTAGGCACAGCTTGAGAGAAATTCCACCCAATTTTGATGCTGTTTCCTGGTCACTGTCTCCCCCGGTATGTGCTGCATTATGTATGGTGATTTCCACACATACAAAGCTCGTGGCCAAGGAGGAAGTTACTACATAAGTATTACATATGTCAGTTCTCTTTCTTGTTGAAAAGGATAAATCTAGTCAATATATTTTGTGTTTTCTACTTGAGAGTGAAGGCTCTGTGGGAACAAAACTGGCATGTGAATTACTCTGCAAATGTAGTTGTAGTGATAGCATTTCAGAATAAAGCTGGCTGCTGTAAACGGCTGGTTCGTTTCTTGAAATTTGCTTTTGCCAGCACCTGCAAGCACCAGGGTTGGACTTAATGCCTCCTCAACATTGCAGATGATCTGTAGGCTGGGTCACTGCAATAACTTGTCCATCTGTCCTCTGTAAATAATGCAAATAACGTGCTCTGCTCCATTGTCCGGCAGTGTAGATATTGCATAGTGTGTTAGCCATCTGTGCATCACTGCGAGACATAGACAGAGGGGATGTTTTGGAGAGTGTATTGAGGCAAGTATGCAGGTTGCAGTAATGGAGCATTCTCTAGCATTGCTATATTCTCTGCTAGAGGGATGGCTCAGTGACATTCAGTTCCTAGCACTGAGGAGCTGGAGACTAGTTTTCCTAGAACTTCTGAAAACAAAGGCTGAAACAAGAAGACTGCTGATATTAATTGCTGGGGGTTGTATGAGATTTAGGGAATACTTACAGGGGCTGAGAGTCCACTTCTCAGTGGTTGGATTTAAGCTGTTCCTAGCTTGTCCTATTTAAATGCCTTTTGATTTTATGCTCTAGGAAGGTAATGTATGATTTCTGCCTTCCCTCCCCCGCCTTTTCCTCTACTCTTACACAGCACTGGAGCTGACAGAGGTCTGGGAAGGGAATTCCTACACGTTGATTTTTTTACAGAAATGTTCACATACTTCTGTCTTCTCTTCCAATGTTTGCTGCTGTAGCCATTCCCTAGCCTGTGTTTGAGAAAGTTTAAGGCCATGGCTCCCAAATTTCCCTGATGTGATCTACCATCTTTTTGCCAGATACATGTCATTAGCATATCAAGATTTACTTTTTCTAGCAGGGCCCAGATAGTTATTTTCAGGAACTTTTGAGAGTTCTCCTAATCTCTATGAGTTGTTTTCTAATAGCCTGGTATACATCTCTTTAAATACGAGAGAAATATGCTCCAAAAGTCTTCCCATGGAAGATCTTAAAATACCGCAGGTAAGAAGACAGAATGGGGAAGGACATGAAACCCAATGCGCAAAGACAAAGGGGCTCTGGAAGTTTGTAGCCTAAACCACCTTGTGAGAGTCGAAAGGATCACTGAGCAAACTAAAGAGATCAAGCTAATAGGATCACCGAACAAACTAAACTGGCTTCTGGTGCGTCAGTGTTTCTGGATGAGAAGCTGTCATTAGCCCCCAGTGTAGCTGTCAACGCTAAAGGTAACTTGGCAAATGACCTTTTGCCAAGCTGGTTCTTGTGCAATTTCAGATGTAGCCATTAAAGGTGGTTCTGTGCTTTTCTATTCATTAGAAAGCTAGCATTCATTTCCTGGTCAAAATCTCCCCTGGGTATTTTTATTCTCCATTAACATTCCTTCTGGGGATTGGATTCGGGGCCTTTGCTTCTTGTCCTGTTCAGATGTTAATCAGCTGTTGCATTCTATTCCAGTTACGTGTTAGTGATGTTAGCATTTCTTGGGCAATGCTGATCTGTCCTGGCTTTTATGAAAGGGTTAGGGAAGCTAAGCTACTCTTAACACAGCAAAGAGAGTAGATAATAAAATGCATACTTAAGGATATGGAGTGCAGCTGGATTAGGGGGACTGGGATCTTTGTATTGTGGAAGGAGGGAGCAGGACCATAAGAAAAGTGCAATTCTGATTGCTTTTGAGACTTCCGCAGGTTGCAGTGGGTATGACAGACACATGATATGTCCGGTGGCATTTATATTCAACAAGAACTATGTAAGACTGTAGAGTCTAGGGATTTCATTTTCTTTGGAAATATGTTAGGTGTTAAGTAGGGCTTGTTACGTGGCCTGTTGTTAAACAGCTAGCCTGATCTTTTTTTCTTGATAGCTCTTGGAATTGTTCCCATGCAGGGAGCAGAGGTTTCTGTCTAACAGTCAAGGTTAATTGGTATGGAAAAGCAGGAATGAGCAATAATCCTCCCGAAACTCAATTTTAATCCAAGAGTCACTGTAATGCTATTACTCAGATCTGAATTGTGAGTGCTAACATACAAGCAGAACTGAGGTGCAAGTTTCTGCACTGGGAGCTGTCATACTTTTATTTTAAAATGAGCCTCAAAGTAACTAGCAGCAGAATGGATCTGAACATATTTTTAATTGAGATGCCTTCCCTGAATGAAAAGATCTCTCTCATTAAATGTTAAAATGTCCTTTAATAACCTTGCAGTCATTTCTCATTGTTCTTTGCACCAGCAGTCTACAGGTGCTGCTTTTAACTTCATACAGCTTGTTCTTCTGTCCTAGACAAGACCTCTTGATGCAGTTATTGCATCATCCATCTCGCTGATTAGTTGTCTTGATCAGGCTCACTGCAGCAGTTTCTTACATAGTCTGACTTGAGACATGTGGAGGCTGAGGTTGTTTCTATCCATAAACACAGGAAGGCAACTGGACAAGTCTGTCTTGCTTTTGCTTCTCATGATGCTAGTGATTCACAGAATCACAGAATGGCAGGGGTTGGAAGGGACCTCTGGAGATCATCTAGTCCAACCCCCCTGTTAAAGTAGGTTCATTCAGAGTAGGTTGCACAGGTTTGTGTCTGGGCAAGTTTTGAATATCTCTAGAGAAGGAGACTCCACAACCTCTCTGGGCAGCCTGTTCCAGTGCTGTGTCACCCTCAAAGTGAAGAAATTTTTCCTCATGTTCAGAAGGAACTTCCTGTGTTCCAGTTTGTGCCCGTTGTCCCTTGTCCTGTCACTGGGTACCACTGTAAAGAGTGGTGCCATTCTCTAGACACCCACCCTTTAGATAGTTATAAATACTGATAAGATCCCCTCTCAGTCTTCTCTTCTCCAGGCTAAACAGCCCCAGCTCTTTCAGCCTTTCCTCATAAGAGAGATGCTCCAGTCCCCTCATCATCTTTGTAGCCCTCCACTGGACTGTCTCCAGTAGTTCCCCATCTTTCTTGAACTGGGGAGCCCAGAACTGGACACAATATTCCAGATGTGGCCTCATCAGGGCAGAGTAGAGGGGGAGGATAGCCTCCCTTGACCTGCTGGCCACTCTCTTCTTAACGCACCCCAGGATACCATTGGCCTTCTTGGCCACAAGGGCACATTGCTGGCTCATGGATAACTTGTTGTCCACCAAGACTCCCAGGTCCTTCTCTGCAGAGCTGCTTCCCAAACCTGTACTGGTGCTTGGGGTTATTCCTCCCTAGGTGCAGGACCCTACACTTACCCTTGTTGAACTTCATTAGGTTCCTCTCCATCCAACTCTCTAGCCTGTCCAGGTCTTGCTGAATGGCAGCGCAGCCTCCTGGTGTATCAGCCATTCCTCCTAGTTTTGTATCATCAGCAAACTTACTGAGGGTACACTCTGTCCCCTTGTCCAGGTCATTGATGAATATGTTGAACAAGACCGGACCCAGTACTTATCCCTGAGGAAAACTGCCAGCTACAGGCCTCCAGCTAGACTCTGCGCTGCTTATCACAACCCTCTGAGCTCTGCCACGTTCAACCAGTTCTCAATCTGCTTCACTGTCCACTCATCTAACCCACACTTCCTAAGCTTTACCTATGAGGATGTTGTGGAATACAGTGTCAAAAGCCTTGATGAAGTCAAGGTAGACAACATCCACTGCTCTCCCCTCATCTACCTAACCAGTCATGTCATCATAGAAGGCTAACAGATTGGTCAGGTATGATTTCCCCTTGGTGAATTCCTGTTGACCACTTCCGATAACCTTCTTTTACTCCACGTGCTTAGAGATGACATCCAAAATGGGCTGCTCCATCACCTTTCCAGCGATGGAGGTGAGGCTGACTGGCCTGTAGTTTCCTGTGCCCTCCTTCTTGCCCTTTTTGAAGACTGGAGTGACGTTGTCTTTCTTCCAGTCCTCTGGCACCTTTCCTGTTCTCCATGACCTTTCAAAGATGATGGAGAGTGGCTTAGCAATAACATCTGTCAGCTCCCTCAGCACTCGTGGGTGTATCCCATCAGGGCCCATGGATTTGTGGATGTCGAGTTTGCCTAAATGATTTCCAGCCTGATCCTCCTCGACCAAGGGAAAGTCTTCTTTTCTCCAGTCTTTCTCTCTTACCTCCAGGGTCTGGGATTCCTGAGGGCTGGCCTTAGCAGTAAAGACTGAAGCAAAGGCGGCATTCAGTAACTCCTCCTTCTCTGTATCCTCAGTCACCAGGGCACCCACATCATTCAGTAGCCGGTCCACATTTTCCCTAGTCTTCCTTTTGCTACTGATGTACTTGAAGAAGCCCTTCTTGTTGTCCTTGACATCCCTTGCCAGATTTAATTCCAAGTAGGCCTTAGTCTTCCTTGCTGCATCCCTGAAGAGACATTGTTGCCTCCTAAAGCAGGATGTGCCAGTGTCCTGTACTGGATATGTATTCGGAGTATAGTTTGGCCCAGAGTGAAAATTTTCAATTAGCTGGGGTGCCACATCAGATATGTGGCACAGAACAGTAGCAGCAGTTTTTTTACACGAATATTGGAGGGTTTTTTTTAGTACTCTGAGTCAGTGATAGCCAATGAAAGTTTGTGCAGTGTTGCATTAGAAACAAATGTGGCTGTAATTGTGTTATGGAATGTATTTTCTGTGTCATACAATTTTATCTTTTGGAATAAAGTGCGAGCTTAAAGAAATGCTGCTTTTAAAAGGAAAAGGCTGGAAAGATGACACAATGCCTGAAATTTTTCTCAGAAACTTCCTCTGCAACATAATCACCATATTTCTGTTGAGGAAGGGAGACTGATGAGTCTGACCACTGGTAAGCTGGCTGTCTTATAGGATCAGAGAAGGCAAGACAAGAGATCATGATGAGGAAAATCCTGCAAGTCCTCTGTCCCTTTGCAGGGAATGTTCAGCCATAGCAAGCCTGCAGCAGGCAGGCAGATACAGTGTGCATCCTAGAACCAAAGCTACCTCAGGCCTCAAGGGACTTGCAAAATATCAGGAAGATAGCGAGTGTCTACAGATGTCACTTTTTTTCCTTCAACGCTTTCCCCTTTTGTCCAAAGGATTCCTTTTTGGACCTTCTTTGTATGTTATGGACCTCTTTCTTCTTACTGGAGACAAAGTGATGCTAATAGAACGGGTGGTGTTGTGGTTTTGCATGCATGCTGAGTGGCTGTTAGTTCTGTGGGCCCTGCACAGAATAGTCTGAGCAATTCTGTGCTAGAGCACATCTGTTCCTGGTGTGTGGTAAATGTTTTGCCTTTCTCAGATCACACAGAGAGCATAGCTGCTCTGCAAGTGGAGAGGGTGGATTTTACAACGAGGGATGCTCTCTGGTAAAAACAGCTAGAGTCAAGCTTGTATACTGCCTGTGCAGCTGCACTAAGTCACTGTCACTGCATTCCCTCACTGTGAAGAGGAAAGAGGTCGTGTGTTTGCTCTTTGTGGGATGTGGAGGAATCCTCAGCTTTTTGCATTAACAAAGCAAATTGTTAAGATTCCACTGCAGTCTTCTGACCCTTTGTGTGTTCATGTCTGTTTGCCTGGAAGAGGTGACTATTGCTGATGCTGATCAGTGTGAGCCCAAGCCTCGTAGCCCTCAGTGAGCCATTCCAGTGAAGCTATAACTGTCAGCGAGCTTAGAAGACAGTAGAACTGAAGCTACTGCAGACGATAGCCTGCTAGGAAGAGGACTGTAAATGTTAAGGAACGTTACTGATGAGAGATGGAAAGTGCAGATAAAAGCGACCAGGAGGTTAAGTTTCCTCTTGTATTACAGTGCTAATTAGAATAGCTGAAGAGCTGCCTCCTGCTGTAGCTCCAGGCTAAAGCTAAGCTTCTCCGGGATAGTCCGAATGTGGACTTGACAGCAAGCTAAGCTCCTTCAGAGAGAGGTTTTTGAATAGTGTGGTGAGCAGAACTAGTGCCTTTTTCTATTTCTGTATATTATCTATATCTGTCTGCTTTGGAGCACAAGGTCTGTCTATTCTGCAGAGAGTATCTGCTCCTCTCTGAACAAAGGTGTGGTGAATTGAGCCACCTTGGGATTCTTTCTCTCTGGTAGCATAGGATGCCCAGGTATTGTAGGCAAGGGGGGGTTAACTGTGGTGTTCAGTGCAGGGAAGTCTGCAGAACAAAATTAGGTTGGTGTGACAGGGTGGTTGGAGCAGAATGACAGAGACTGGATTCCTGTTGTTGGACAGGAATGCAGGTGGGGAAGCAGTGACCCCTGGAACCATCTAGAAAAAACAGCTGCCTTTCAGAGGTCAGTTGCTGGTCTGCACAGGCGTCCTGCTCAGTGGAGACGTGGTTAAAAGATCTTCCTTTTCTGGGACACAGTGAAGACAAGGAGCTTATTTCAGGGTCTTGGCATTAGATAGTAGCCTGATGGTGCAGCAGTTTGCTATTGACTCCTGTCCTGGCACCTGGCGGTGGGCTGTTCTGCGTGTGCTCGGCTGTTTCCATGTGTTGTGCTGATAGGTGACTGACACCAAGTTTCCTTTCTCATGTTTCAGGAGCTGTTGGCCAGATGCTGCTGGATGCTGACAGGGGAAAGCTGATTCGGAGAGAAGCGGCCAGAAATGTTTGGACACGTCGTCACTTTGGATCTGTAAGTCCTTGTTTGAGGGAAAGTTGCCTGGAGGCACTGTGAGTATTTAAGTGTCTCTGGAAATTCTCAGATCACGAGAGTAGGTTTCAAATCCTGGTATCTTTTCCAGGTAAGCGGGGATGAGATCGCAGGTAGCATAGTTGCTGGCTCTGGGGTAGAAAGCAGGACAGTCCTGATTGAGCCTGAGGAACTGTGCTGAGAGACAGGGAGGCCTTTGGCATGTTTGTTCTGAGTACCTCTGCAATGGAAACATGCATGGACCCATGGGTGCAGCTGTTCCTGGAAGCCTCTGCTTGTCTGCCAGCCCATGTGGCTGGTGGTTTTGCCTTCATGCTGAACCAGCTCCTTCTGGGAGTTGGCGGAAAAGCAGATTCAAACTATGCCGGTCCGGTCCTTCCTGGAGACACATGTTCTCCATCTCTCTTTCTCCCCCCGTACTTTACAGCTTTGCCCTGCAGAGCAGTTACGCTGTTGTGAAGCTGTTTTTTCCTGTGCTAGTCAAGACCCGACTATAGCATTTTAGTAAGGAAAGGGGCCAGAC
Organism: Grus americana; assembly: GCF_028858705.1. Classification (NCBI taxonomy): domain Eukaryota; kingdom Metazoa; phylum Chordata; class Aves; order Gruiformes; family Gruidae; genus Grus; species Grus americana. The sequence continues at coordinate 91,113,210 of NC_072854.1, forward strand.
AGCTTGTTGGGGCAGGGCCAACGCTAGGGCACCTCTTCAGTTTGTTTTGGCAAAGCTCGAGTTTGCGTAGTCCTGGTTGCCTGCCTATTCCATTCACCTTCAATCTGGCTCTCCCCATGTGCGTACAACTGCTCCACACCTCGCGCTCCTGTCCCGCCTCCCAGGGCTTGGTGCCATTGACAGGGAAAAAGCAGCACAGCAGCAGCAGTGTGTAAGGGAAGGGAAGGCTCTACTGCAGTCTCTCTCATGCCAGTGTCAGAGTGATGGCCACAGAGCTATGCTCTTACAGCTGGCTCCCAGATCAATCCAATTCTCTTCTTGTATTGATGGGTACCTTGGGCTTTGAACAGAGATGAAGGTTCTTTCTGAACTTGTGTTGTATCCCTGGTTGGCTGGACACTATTTTACAGAAGCTTATTAGCAGCAGGGTAAAGCATGGCATGCTGCTTGCTGGAAGTCAGAGAATAGCTTGTCTTCCTCTCTTGCCTTCCTGTCTCATGGAGGTGGGGGTTATCACAGCTGTAGGCACAAGGATGTAATATTTTGGCTCAGACAAGAATCTGATAATTTCCAGCTCATTTGTAAGTGAGAAGCACTGACTTAAAAGGATGACTGAGGTAATTGTTAGCATTACCAAGCTTCTGTACCGAAGGCTTCACAATTAGCATCCCTCTGCAGTAGTGGGGAAGATTAGCTGGGAGAGTCCCATTTCACAGGAGGTTTGTTCAGCCCTTCCTGGAACCAAGGTTCTCTTAAAGCTATTACTTCATGAATTTTGAGTTTGTGTGGTCCCAGTTGCCTGAGTGCCTTGGACATGTCATTGCCAGATGCCTTTCCAGCTCTTGCTGGGCTATGTGGCCTAGCTATCCTAAGCTGATTTCATTTACTTTCAGAAGTAAATGATGTGATCATCTGATGTGGGTTGGGGTAGGTACTTGGAGTGAGATGACCATCCAGTTGTCCTTGGTTATAAACATTCTCCATTCCTTACATATTTATGGGGTTAGATTTCAAACTGGCTGTTTTGCTGGATGATAAGCTATTTGTTTCTCTTCTTCAGGGCATCTGAGTGAGTGTCCCTGCTTTGTGAGGCTTCAAATTTGAGTCCAGGCTGGTAAGTGCTCAGGTCCTTGTGGGCTAGGAAAATTATCGTGATTTCGGCTTGGGATATCTCCATGCACATCTCCTGTCCTTAGCCTGACAGGAATTGTCAGAAGAGTCCCCTAGATCACCTGTTTGATGGTGGGGTGTTGACAAACCTGCTTTTGGTCGGCATTTCAGCATTCCTCTTTGAAGAAGAGAAATGTCTTCCCAGCACGTCAGGCCCACCTGTTTTGCTTGGGGATGCAGTGGAATGTGCATTTGGTATGCTGGATGTGATTTTTCTAAAGTATTACAGATCTCTTCACCTACTTGAGTCTTTTTAGGAGAAGGGACCTTGAGGGAATGACTGTAGCAAGGGGGAGTTTCCAGCATTCTAGTGGTGAAGATTTACAGGTTAGTCCTAGGAAGTTGTTCATGTCTGTGGAAAGGCGTGAGAAACTTTTGTGAGCTTGTGTATTTAGCAGAGTGGAGGACAGCTTGCAAATGTTCCTGTGAAGTATAAAGCATGTTGTGGCTTGGAGCCACTCTGTGCTTGGTGCAGACACCTCACGCTTCCCAGTCCTCCCGGGGGATTCAGTCTTAATGTCAAGAAGACACAGCTAGGCAAGAATGGATAAGAATTGGAAAGAATTGTTGGGGCTCCATTTAGACATTAACATGTAAAACTCCGCTGGCCAAAACACAAAGCAAGTGAAGACTGCTAGGTCACTGGCCCAGTCATGTCCCTTGACTGCCTCAAAGGTATGTGAATGGTCCTGCCTGTAGAAGAGGAGAGAGGGTGATCTGAGTTGAGGCAGGTCCCGCACTTTGAAGTGCTGCACATCAGGTGCTGAGGGTTGCAGAGAGTTGCAGAGATGCTAGGCTTGATCAGTGTGAGGATCCAGCAAGGGAAAGGGGAATGAGAAGTGGACGCTTACCCCAAAAATAGGGGGACTATGAACAATGTATGTGTTGTCATCAGGAAAGGTCTGGTATTGGGCTCTGCAGGGACTGCTCGGCATCTCCGAGACTACTTGTCTTGTGTACAATAAGGTGGTTGAAATCCTGGCTGCTTGGGGGGAAGTCTTCCTGCCCTGCTCTGCAGTCCCAAAGTGGTGGAAAAGGAGGAGATTATTCTATGTGTACCAGATAGCTGCTTTCCTTCTACCCCATTTTTTGCTCATGTACTGCTACTGCTCCTGCAACAGGAAGAATCCTGCCCAGCACACCTGGGGTAAAGGGACTAATCTGGTCTTTCCGCTAGTGGTACTCCTGCATGTTGCAAAATCTGGCCTTAGGTACCAACATCAATGGCATCGCTCCCTAATTTGATGCCATCTGTGACTTGGGGGTGGTCTTTGTCTTTTCTGACAGAGTAAGCAGTTGTAATGGTATGGTACCTCCTTCTGACAAGCCTCCCATGATCTGCTCCATTGGGGTTCCAGTGTAAGCCAAAAACTTCTGGGTTTGGGCTCTTTAATGGCTGGAGTCTCCTCCCACATAGTTCCTGCTGACAGTGACAGCATATGATCAATAACTCCTGCTCCAGCTGTCACTGCTGCCTGTAAGGCTTGCTGTTTCCATATTGGAAAAGGCCTTTCCTAAAGAGCCTAATCAATACGCTGCTGTGAGGTCTGTTCTCGTTTGCTATATATAATCCGGACACACACAAACTACGTGAGTGAGCATGTGTAGAGGGGGGAGAGGATGTGCCAGCCCTCTGCTCTCACAGGCTGGGAGAAGGACACAGCTACCTCTTACTTTGCTCCCTCTCCTGCAGCTGCTGCTCAAGGCTTGTGGCCACATCCTTTCCCTGCTCTGTTAGCACTCTGCATGGGCACCTGCTCTGAGACTCCAGGGGAGCTGAATTCCTGCTGGGTTACTTCTAGGGTTCGATGGAGCACCTGTGACTCTCTCTTCTGTGCACTTTCTGCTGTTGGTAGGTAACCTGCTTTTGGAGCCACGCAGGTGGGAGGATGTCGAGCACAGCTCCATCAAAGAAGCCTTACCGCAAGGCGCCCCCGCAGCATCGCGAGATCCGCCATGAGGTACCCATCATTCGTGATGACCAGGATGGAGTGATCTTGGCTGAGCAGAGTCAGGTAACGGCTTGCCGGGTGGCAAAGGGCTTAACACCATTGCACCAGCAAACGGGGTTTAGTTACACCGAGGCAGGCCAGCTCAAGCAGGCAGAGGGGTTTGAGGTTTGCAACGTGAACTTCTCTTCATCGTGGTCCCTGGAGTCCAGCAGTGAAAAGGAAGTGACAGGGTGCAGAGCAGAGTTGAACATCAAGAGCCAGACTGTGTCGCCAGCACTTCCACGTGGTGGGAAGATGGGGCAGCGAAGTGGGAAGCGGTGCCCAAACAGCAGTCGTGGGCACCTCAGCAAATTTGTGAGCCGTAGCATGGAGACAGTTGTGGTGTCTGGAGATGAAAGACACCATCCCACTTGCTCTTTCAAGAGCAGAAGCCTGGAACGCTCGCTTATGTTTAAAGAGCCTCCTGAAGTCCTGACACCGAGGAAGTTTCAGGTCTCCTCTACACACCTGCCTCTCAAAGGGATCCTGAAGCAGACCAACATGACAGGCCCATGCCCTGAGACCTTACGCAAGTCCCGCTCAGTAGAGACGCTTTCCCGTGGCCGTGGCTCACGCAAGTACAGCGATCCTCAGGTCTGCCTCAGCTGTAGGGAGAAGCGGTCACTGGAGCACAGCAGCAGCAGTGCCGCTGACTCTGTCAAGCGCAGGGAGAAGATCAGAGAGGAAAAACTGCAGTTCTCCAAATTCCTGGATGAGATTACCCAGCGGGTGCTGAGTCCCATCCGCTTGCGCTCACTGGGAGAGACAAGGGAAGCAGAACAAGACCAGCACTCTCCCCTTTTCCCCAGAAGCTCTGTGCCAGAGGGCCAAGGGGAAGGTCACCTGCAAGGGGTCAAAACCAAACGTGCAAGTGAAAGATCCCCCTGCCCAAGCAGAAGAAAAGCAGAAAAGAAATGTGAGGGGCTGGGAATGACTTTGTGCCGGAGGAAGTGTGCTGAGGAGGCTGAGAGAACTTCCAGACTAAGAAAGAAACCTGTCCTTGGGAGGAAGAACAGTAAGGAAAAACTCCTTTCCTTGGAGAGAAGGGTAGTAGATCTATGTCAGTATCAGCCGCAGCAGCTGGCAGACCTGGGGCTGGCAGGGACATCCTCTGGGCAGCAGCACTCACTGTCTTCATGGAAAAGCAGTGCAGAGGGCAGAAGGGATGAAAGCAGTCCCTGTTCACAGCCTTTACAGCCACACCACCTGTGTGCTAAACTTGGGCAGAAGCGTGCAGTGGAGCCGAACTACCCAGAGAAAGGATCCTTCTCCACTCCAACACGCTGGAGTCGGGAGGAGGGACCTACCCCATCTAGATCCTCCCCTTCCATCAGCCTGGCACTAAACAAGGTAGGTGCCAGGGCCACCGGCTCACAGACAGGGGTCTCACAAAGGCCAAAGCCCCACCTGGATCTCATCTATCTGTAGTGCCAGTGGGGAGAGTGAGAACAGGCCCCCAGACCTCATATTGTGGGTGCTTAATCACCAGAAGCTGTTCTCTTGTGGGTGCCACTCATGGCTGTGCTCCAGGTTGGGTATATCTTCCTGGGAGGAACCAGCTTCTGTTTGGCCCCAGTACTGAAGACGACAGGAGCTGGTGCTGTTCTCCCCACTGTAGACCTCCCAGGTGTTTGCAGGTTGGAGGCCCTCCAGGCTGTGGGGCAGGAGGCAGGCAGCATGCTTGTCAGGATGTTGGGATGCTGCTGGTGCTTTGTGTGTGCCCTGTGCCTGGCTGTCTTGGGGTACTGGAGCTTTGTATGATGGCTGTTTCAGGTCTTTGTAAGCCTTCTCCTCTTTTCTCCAGCCTGCTTTGGGGGCATTGCCCTGTTTTAATAGGATTCACATTATCCCCTTTGCCCAGGCACTAGTATCTGCTGTGTGTGTATTTGCGGGGGTGGGGGAGGCAGTTGCTAGATAATTCTGCGTGAATTAACCGATTGCCATGTGAGGTCAGGATGTAAGAAAAGAATGGGTTGATGCTTTGCCATTAGGGAGAGGAGGATGTATGCAGGTGGTAAGAACGTTCTTTTAAAGTGTGAATTGATGAAGGTAGCAGCCCCATGATGTCTTAGGGCCAGGACTGGACTGGTTTGCCTTCTCTAATATTACTAGCAGCTCAGTGACCTCATCCACAACTGTCTGTGGCATGGCTTCTCAGCCCAGAGCTGGCTGTGACAGTTAATGGACAATCTGAAGTGTGGCAGCACTTTGGGTTTGTGCAGTGCTGTTGGCATTCCAAGCACCAAAAATAATCCATGGGCAGCCTGGACTTTGTGAGAATGGTCACAGTCTCGGGCTTTCACAGAAAATAGGGTTACTTCTATTGTTAATTAAATCTCTCCCAGCTGTGCTGGCAGGCAGCAGCCATCTCACGGGTTAACACAGAGAGTGCAAAAGAAAGTGAGAATAGCTGAGATGTATGCTCTAGTTGTTGCGCTGTGCCTCCTTGTTCTGCAGGTTCCTGCTCCAGCTATCTCTGGGGATCTTGCCCAGAATGTTAGTTCTTTCACAGGCATTTTGGACCTTTGCTGTTTCTTCTGCTATCCCAGAATAGTTATAGTGACAGGTCTCAGGTCTGCAGAAAGAAACCCTTTTCACAGCACAATCTGATGGCATAAATGGTAGGCATATTTTTCAGCTCCCAGATGATTTTCTCTTATTCCTTTTGTGGATCCTCAAGGGTGTTGCGATCGCTGTGGTGACAGTTTAATCCTCAGCATATGCTGGCCTGTGAGATTCCTGCTACCCACTAACTGTGGATGTGGCGGAAGCTGAAACATCGGCTAAGGTGATGATGTTACAAGAGATGCCGAGATTGCACAGTGGGAGAGTAAAGTTAACCAATCCATGTGATGGTTTCTAGTCTAGCTTTTCTACCCTGAACCAGAACACAAGGTCTGTCTTGGTATCAGACAGCCGAGCAGTGTGTACAGATCCCAGCAGCTCTAAGCTTGCCTAGCATGGTCTGTCCGAGCAGGTGAGGAAGAGTCCCAGGTAGGGTCTAGCAACTAAGACTCTGCACTTTAGGATGATGTGAAAGACCAACTCCTCCTCTGAAAGAATCTGACAGCTGTTTTCTTCCCTGTGCAGGAACCCTTGACGGATGCAGAAAGGATGAAGTAAGTGTCGTCCTCCCCCTTTATACCTGTCATACTGCAACTGTGTGGGTGCTGATTCCTCATATCCTGCCTGTGCCACCTGCATACTGAAGCTGACTGGCCCTGCGGGCTCCCTTCAGATCTTCAACCTTCTTAGGGCCATGTGGGCAGAGCTTTGGTCTGTGCCTTGTCAACATCTGCCTTGCAAGTCTGTCCCCCTGGAGGGTGAGGGAACATAGATCCCCAGTGCACGTGCAGGCAGAGGAGTTGGTGGGTGTGAAAGAAAGTAAGAGATGAAGGCTTTAATACAGGTAGAGGGAGGGGTGCCTTTTTTTAACCCTTCTTGTTGTTGCCACTATTTTGGTTTAAGCCCTCAGAGGCAGTATGCAGAGGCCTGCTGCTGACTGAGGGTGAGAGCTGAGCCCTTTGTTGGTGCTGATGTGGGGCACACAGCTGCTAGCACTGAGCTCCAAGCCATAGTGAGGAAAAGCTTGTGCTGCCAGAGAGGAGCCATGCTTCTGGGTTTATCCAAGCAGCTGAGCACAAAGGAATGAAAAACAGGAAATCCTTCTGACCACCAGGCATGTCCTGGCTGGGGAGGAATGGAGCAGCTTGTGTTAGAATGGGCTTGACTGGCAGCTGTGATCACATCTGTAAACGTACCCCACCACCTCTGCTTCTGCAATTAAGGCTGTATAGAGTCCTCTTTCCACTACGTATTAAAGATGTGAGGGCTTTTGAACAGTTTCAGGGAAGGAGAAGATGATTTTACTCTTTTTGCCTTCACCTCTTCTAACCCGGACTGGGATAAATTATTGAGAGGGTTTCGTTCAGCAGTGAGGGACACTAGAGATGTGCAGCTCATCTGGCTCGTAGGCTTTATCCAAGCACTGTAACCTGAGAGGGAGCTGGGAGCCATGGCTGGCCATCTGGCATGTGCTTCTTTGCCCCTGCTGCAAGAGAGTTTGAGTCTCCCTCTCCTGACAGAGATGCACCTCTTGCTGCATGTGCTGGAGTCTCCTGCCAGTTCAGTTCCTGACTTCCTGTGGCCCATGTGTGGGGTCTTGGGCCCTAGAGCAGGGCAGTGGGATGGAGGTGCTGGTGTGGAGTACCCCTTGTGCACTCAGTGGTACCTTGTTGTTGTGTGCCCCAGGCTACTGCAGCATGAGAATGAGGAGCTGCGCCGACGGCTGACGTATGTGACTAACAAAATGGAGGCGATGGAGAGGGAGCTGGAGTCAGGTCAGGACTACCTGGAGATGGAGCTGGGCCAGAACCGTGAGGAGCTGGAGAAATTCAAGGACAAATTCCGTAGGTATGAAAAAGAAAACAAGAGGGATAGCGTTAGAGGGCTCCCTCCCACCAAGGACTCCTTCAGCTGGTGTGAGCAGGCTGTGCCCTGTTGTGTAAATCAAAGGCATGTTGCATCCTCAGAAAGGTGCACCCCCAGACCGTAGGGGAGTTAAAGGCTCTGCAGCCATTACTTCCCAGGATACAGCGTAGTAATGCTGCCAGTGCAAGGGGCTGACAACAACAGGGAATTCTTCATCTGTTGGATGCAAGGCTGGATGCAGCTTGGATGGTTACCCCACATGTGCAAAAGGAGCCACTGATGGCTGCAAGAAAATACTTCACCACTTCACATGAAAAATACCTTAGCTAAAAATCAATGCCAGTCACTGGTCACAGGCTTATACATGACATAGCTCACAGGAGTCCTCTAAAGTCATTTACGCCCTCCCCTGCAAGATCCTTTTACCCAGCCAAACGCATCTTGCCTCCGGTAACTTGGGGTCTGAAGGCCATTATGTGGCAGAGCTGAGGCATAGTTAATATGCCTGGTTGTCTTACTACTGTGAATACCAGTCTTTCTGGAGGTGTGGAGTTGGTGGTTTGCTTGGCAGCTGTGAAGGGGAGTTGAGTAGGTGCCTGAGATCCATTCCCATGTATATCTTGTTTCTTTAGGTTGCAGAACAGTTACACTGCTTCCCAGAGAACCAACCAAGACCTGGAGGAGAAGCTGCATGCCCTGGTAAGTACCCTATTAAGACACTACAGAGAGAAGGTGGAAAAGACCTGTGTGTTAGGAACAGGTGGGGGAAGGGGCCCTGGCTTTACCCAGCAGATGTGGCAGTGGGTGAGGGGTGAGATTCTGGCCACGACCATCTACTCCCCATTCCAGCTGGTGTCATGAACTGGTTTCTTGATTTACTGACCCCCTACTTGGTCATGCACGTGAGCTTTGGTTCCCCACAACATAATTGCATGGTATTCCGTCATGTTGCTTCAGTCCCTCTCAAAATGCCAGGGATGTGTCAGCCAGTCTTGGGGTGGTCATCCTGGGAGGACGGGGGCAGTCAGAGCAGAGCCAATGTGCGTGTATGTCTGTTGTGTGCATTCATAACACTCATGGCTGTTTCTTTTCTCTCCCTCCCCCCCCTCTCTCTCTTTCTCCTCCCCACGCTGCTGCTGGCACACGCTGGGTGCACTCACCTCTCAGGCCTCTCTCAGCCAAAGCTGGATTTTTGCAGTTGCGTCTTTTCGTTTGTGTGTTTTTTCTTTTTCCTCTTTACATGTCTCAGCCTGTTGGTTTCATTGTCAGTCCTACATGCACCATCCCAGATGGAGGGGCCCCAGCCCTCGTCCAGCCAAGGGCTCACCTGGTATCCAGCAGCTGCCCGCAGATGCAACAGGTCCTAGCTTGCAGTGCTCCATCTTAAGAGCGTTTGACTCTGAGCCAGCTGGAGCATGGTGTGCTGGGAAGTGGTGCCCATAAGCTGTGGCACTGCACAAGATGGGGATGGCCGTGAGCCTCGTTTGCTCCCTTTCCTTCCCCTTCTGGGTGTGAGCAGGCAAGTCAAACAGCTGAGATGCTGATTGCCTCCCTGTAGCCCAGGATGAGATTTTCTTGGTTCTAGCACTTGAATTTCTTAGGTTACTATTCATTGTGCTGGTGCCTGAAGAGACTGCATATGTTGGATGCATTGCCTGCCCCTACACCCTTGTGTGTCACTGTGCTGTACCCCTGATGCCCAGCTGGGCACTGGTGGTCACAGCCTCAGAGCAGTCTGGGGAGGTGTTGGAGGAACTTCTTGAGAGGGGGATGGCTTGGTTGTTCTGAGCTGTTGCCCCTCTCTGCTGTTACGTCTGGGTCTCCATCAGCCCTGTACCTGAAGTGTTAGGGAATGTAAAGAGGCAAGATTGCCTGCTTTAGGGAAGGCATTAACTGAACTCTAGATGAAGCTCCACAGTTCTTTTTTTCTTACTAGACTAAGGCTTGAGCTCTTTCAAGATGGTGCCCTCTCCCTGCCAGACAAACCTTTTGTCCATTCAGCATTGACTGATGGATCTTTATGGGCAATATTCTCATTCTGTTGCCCCAGAGAAGAAGGCTAGGTGTCACAAGCTCAGAGGTCTTTGCTGCTGGTGGCAGGATGGGATTGACTGCTCAAAACCACTGGCGTTCCACCAGGCACCATGTGAACCAGGGCAAAGGGGAAACATGGTTGTGCTGCAAGAAGAGATACTGCATTAAGGAGGTTTAAATTCAAACTGTTGTCTCTGTAACTAGCAGAGTGGCTGGCTCCATTTGGCCTTTGGAGTCCCTCCCTTGGTGAAGAGTCAGGCTGTCCCCCTTGTCTGTCTGTCTGGAAGTTTTTGTATGCTGAACATGTCGTTGTGCTATGCTTGGGCTGAGGTGGGTGGTGAAGCCAGGTTCTTCTGTGCTGGGGAGATTTACACCTGGTGTTCTTGCATCCCAGATTAAAAAGGCAGAGATGGACCGCAAGACGCTGGACTGGGAGATTGTAGAGCTCACTAATAAATTGCTTGATGCCAAAACCACCATCAATAAGCTGGAGGAACTCAATGTAAGTGTCAGTCTGCAAATGGCTGTAGAAGTGTGTGAGATGTGGGCTTTTCCTCTTGTTAAAAGTCATTAGTATAAAGGAACACGTGAATGACTTCAGTGTGTATGAAAGTGTGGAAGCTGCACACAACAGTAGGGACAGACAAACAGAAAAGGGTCTGAGGGGTTGAGCAAGGAAGAACTGATACTCAAGTTCGATGTATTTGCTCTTTTGAGCTTAGGCTTTGACCTGAGTCCAGGCTGTGCCAACAGAGGGGTCATTTACTCTAGAGCTGGGAGGGAGCTGATGTCTTTTCTGCACCATTAATACAGAAGTTCCTGGATCCGGTGCTTGTTTCTACTAACTGGTCTCAACTCCCTCTAGTCTGTCTGTCTGCAAGATGCCTGACATCAGGCAGTGTCTTCAGGCATGGCTGAGAGTTCTGGGATGGGATAGCAAATCTGGTGGGACTTCTGGAGATTATTAAAATCCCCAGAGGGAGAGGGGGGTGACACTGACAGAGTAGATGCCTGGAGCAAGGGCTGGAGTTGAAAGGGACACGTTGGCTGAGTTGTAAGAAAATACACAGAGGTGTGGAGAGGAGGGAATGGCAGGTACCCTCATGACCAATTCATCAGATGCTGCCTCCTGCTTCTGTACAAGCAGCATCTGGTCAGGTGGCACCTCGGGTAAGAGATCAGGTCAGTCTGACACTGTTGCACACCTGTGCCCTTTCTTGCAGGAACGCTATCGACAGGACTGTAACCTTGCAGTACAGCTGCTCAAGTGTAACAAGTCCCACTTCAGGAACCACAAGTTTGCTGATGTGAGTAGCAGTCCTGCTCTGAGGTGGGGAAGAAGAGCTCGTGGTCTCTGCCTGCATCTTGCTTTCTCCAGCTTTCTCTGCAAGGCTGTTGGCCTCTCATCCTTCAGCCTCAGATAGAGGTGTGAGGGGGGGCTCTTGTTCCCACTCCCCCTGAGAAGGCAGCACAGAGCCTCTGCCAGCTCTTCTTTCACGCCAGCTCCATTTCACAGCTCAGCCATGAGCCGTTATAAAAAGCACAATAACCTTGAATTTGATAGCCTGCTGGGTGCCTGATGGGAGCTGGCAGGAGGACAGACCTCTCTCTTACCCTGCTCTGTCCTCTTCCCTTCCTCATCTGGCCACATGGAAGGGCCATGCTACCTGATAGGGAGTCAAGCAGCAGTAGTCTGGCCCTGCTTCACTACTTGCTCTGAGGAGAAATGTGGGAGGCAGCACTCGGGGTGTTTTTTAGGCCTCCTGAATGGGATAAGTTGGTACCAACTCATACTCCCCCTTGCAGGGTCTGTTAGCTCATCCTGCCCTCAGCTTGGGCAAAGACAGAGTTTAGGCCTTTCATATTAGTAGCATCACTTCTTTGGTTGGAAGTATCATTCAGGCCCTTACCCCAGCTCTCTCTTCGTCATACCCCTAGTCTCCAGCCCTTCTTATGTTCCTGTCAGCAAAACCATGTGCTTGTCTTTTTTATCTTAGCAGGTGACCAATATGTCACCCTCCCCCATTGTGTCTCAAATTAGCACTCTTGAGGTCAGTGTATCAGTTACTGCTGGGGTAACCATGACCTCTCTCCCAGCTGTCTCCCCTCTCTGGAGCTTTGAATTCTGCCCCCCAGAGTGCCATGACACACGTGGCTGCCACTGGAGAGGGTTGGTGCTGAGCAGCTGTGCAGACAGTCTGCCTCACAGCCAGCTGTTGGCATGCAGTGTGCCCTGCATCCCCAGCTTTGGACACAGTTTCCTTCTGGCTGTGATGGGACAGACGTTTCTGTGTCACTGAGTGGCTTGTGGAGCTCTGCTCTCCACTTCATGCTCTGCACGGGTGTGCTGACCAAGGCACAGGCAGCTCAGCAGGGTGATGGGGAGAGTGGTAGCTCCCATTTGCATGACAAGGAGCAGTGCTTAACCCCTGTTGAGACCCCAGTCCTGCAGCTTTGTTAATAAACACCATGTTAGCCTCTATGAAATGGAGGGAGTGAGGAAGTGGGATGAGGTGGTGAAGTTGGTGGGGACAAGGGAAGGCATCGATTCTGGTCTGCGGGCAGGCTGCCAAGGTGGCATGGCTGCAATTACCACATTCGGGGAGCACTGTGGATCCCAGCACTGGGGGCTGTTGAGTCACTTCAGTGCAACCACCAGCTGATTTTCCACAGATCAATAGACCCCTTCCTAGCATGCACTGGCTGGGCTTTGTCTCTGTTCACAAGCGTGGGGGACTAAGCCCGTGTGCCGTCTTTTCTAGTTCTCTTTGTAAAATGGGGCCTGTAAACCATGGCCTAGAAACACGACTGGTGTGACAGCTAGAAAGCCTTGTTAGTCCCTCACATGGGGCAGGTTTGCTTTGAAAGAGACACCTTCCTCACGGCAGCGTACGCAAATGTTAGGGTCAAGATAAGGAGTACAAAGTACACGTGAAGGTTGGTTGGAAAGGGCAGATTATTTGGAACTTAATGGCTTGCATGGCAGGCCCCCTTCTAATGTCCTTTTCCTTCTCCCTAGCTTCCCTATGAGCTGCAGGACATGGTCAATAAGCATTTGCACAGCACTCAGGAGTCCTCAGGCCCTGGTCAAGAGGCAACTCACACCTTGGCTCCATCTGATGTTGTGCCCACCTCAGTCATTGCCAGAGTCTTGGAGAAACCAGAATCTTTGGTTCTGAATTCAGCCAAGTCTAGCAGCGGCAGCTGTCCCATGGCTGAAGATGTCTTTGTGCATGTGGACATGAGTGGAGCCCCTCCTGATGCCTGCAATAGCGCAGGGCAGATGGGGAAGGAAGGAGGAGATGTGGGGAAACAGCAGAATGGTGGCTGCAAGCCGCAGAGCAGTGTGGAAAGCGTGCCAGAGGAGGTGCCTGCCTTTGAGAAGCTAAGCCCATACCCTACACCCTCACCCCCCCATCCTATGTACCCTGGGCGCAAAGTGATTGAGTTCTCTGAGGACAAGGTAAGGATCCCAAAGAACAGTCCCCTGCCCAATTGTACATATGCTACGCGCCAGGCCATCTCCCTCAGCCTGGTACAGAGCGAAGATGAGAGCTGTGACAGGCACCGAACGCTCCCCAACAGCCCTGCTTCAGAAGGGCGCCGTTCGGCCTCCAGTTGTTCTTGTCAGCAGTCCCCCAAAGCAGCCAGGGCTCACGGCTCTTCTCAGAGCAGCCCGTTCAGCAGCCCTCCCCAAATCCCGAGCGCCTTTGCCAGCTCTGCCAGCTCTGAGGAGGACCTGCTGGCCAACTGGCAGCGTATGTTTGTGGATAAGGCACCCCCCACCTCAGAGCGGGTGCTGATGAACCGCACGGCCTTCAGCCGTGACACGGCCCCTGAACTCCAGAAGAGGTTCAGCCGTTCCATGCAGGAGCTGGGTAGGGCAGCCTCGGCTTACTCGGACGGTGAGGAGTCTGCACAGAGCTGCAGCTGGACCGTGAGCCGGGACTCGAGCGTGGACACAGACAGCACTGAGTCCAGAGCCCGCAGAAGCCATTTCTCCTCAGACTATGGTACAGATTTCTCCCAGGATGAAGCCCAGAAGCTGTTGCAGGGAAGCAGTGGAGGCACTGCTGAGCTTGGAAGCCCCTCACCAGAGAAGCACAAGGACTATGTGGATCTTGGTTTGCCTGAGAGCCCAGCTGAGGAGAGAGAAATGTTGCTCCAGGGAAGCAAGGAGAGTAACCAAGGAGGTGCCCAAGAGGAAAGTGGAGAAGGCAGGGTGAAGCCTCCCTTCAGTCGGCCACACCGCAGCCCCAAGAGGATGGGGGTCCACCACTTACATCGCAAGGACAGTCTGACACAAGCCCAGGAGCAGGGCAACCTTCTCAGCTGAGGCAGGGCAAGAAGCAGCCACACGCTGCAGAGCTGTGGGCTGCCTCCATCTGTCCACCTGCTGAGGGAGAAACCTCTCTCAGTGCCCTTGTTCCAAGGGGGCTCTGCTCTGAAATTTTATATTTATTCTCTTCTTTTGCTACCTGGAAGAGCTGAGGTCCCCCTTCCCCAGCACCTCAGACCCACAGTACTAGCACAAGCAGTGTGCAGAAGCACACCCACTGCCCCGGCACACTCACAGCTCTCTTCACAGCCTCACACTGGTGCCTGTACCAGAGCTCATTCTTGGTACCCCTCGTCCTGGTGCCTGTGCCTCTTTATGCTCGCATCTTTCTTCCCCCTTCCCACTCAGGTACCTGAGGCCCTGGGTGCTCTCATGCTGGTTGCCCACAGCTGCCCTGCTCTCTTTTAACTTGTGCCAACAGGGCAGAGTGCCTGTGTGGTGGTGTCTGATTCCCTGGGAGCCCACAGGGGCCATGAGTGGGGCACAAGGACTCTCCCAGCAGATGGCTGCGGGCCCCTGGGGATGTGCTGGGATTGCTGGTGTCTCATTTTCCTGCTGGGTTTTGTTTTCCTCGGCTGCCCTCTGGGTGGTTCTTCAGAATCTGCCTCTGCAGGTCCCCATCGCTTGGCTCTTGCGTCAGGCTCAGCACCCGGCCCCCACTGAGGCAATGCATGGATGCCGGTGCTGTGGCATTGGGGCATGGGTGCTGTCTGCCAAGGTGGTTTGGGGAGGCACTGCCTGCTAGGCGCTGGGGTTTGTGCGTCTCCTCCCTCACACCTCTTCCCCCGCTCTCTGTGCTGTTGTGTTTGAACGGTGCTGATGCTTTGCTCTTGGGTGGGCTTCTTACTTCTTTCCAAGCCTTTGGTTTTGGGGTGTATTGTTTTTTCTTTCTCCCCACCCTGCATAAACAGACACAGCCGTTGGCAGCTGGTCCGATGCCTATGTTGAGGGTGTGTTGAGGAGGCTCAGCTCTGAGCTGCGCTTCCCTCTGATCCTGGCTTCCAGCCTGCAGAAACCCCTCCAGGCTCAAGAACAAGGTCTCGCCCCAGGCGAGCAAGGTGTGAAGGACGCTACTGGGCTTTTCTGGGCAGGGCTTGGTGCAGGGCCGGCAGGGATGCGAGGGCAGCGTGCTGAGGAGCTGCTCCCTGCAGACGCACTACCTCACGGCTAGGCAGCAGCCCTTTGCCAGGGTCTCCTCGCACGCCCCCTCATTGGGGGGCTCCAGGCTGGCTCTGGCGCCTCTCCATGGCCTCCCCTTCTGGGTAGGGCCTCTCTGCGTGTTTTTCTTAGTGTAGTCTGATACCAGTGTGACTTTTCTTCACCGTCTTGTGTGCTTGGTGTCTCGTTGAGGGGAAGGGGAGAGGTCTGTAGATGTAGATATTTTTTGAGGGCTTACAAAGCCCAGGTATCCTGTTTTAATTTTGTCCTGTGCCCTTGTCTGTCTGGTGTTTCTTGGTTCCCCTGGGGGGCACGAGACAGAGAATAGTCTCGTTCCCTGGGCTGTGCCCCCCTCACACCCCACTGGCTGTCCTCAGCCTGCTGTCTAGTTTTTGAGTTGGGTTTGTGTTGTCGTCCCACCCTACTCAATGAGGGCTCTTTGCTGGGCTGTAGGAGAGCAGCCCTCTGTCCAGGAGGGAGCTCCCATTCATACACTTAGAGCAAGATGTGCAGCCAAGAGCTGCCTGGGGACCTTGCTCCCCTCTCCAAAACCCCTGTCTCTGCAAAGGGCCTGCAGCTTGCAGATGGGGCCAGCCAGGGCTTCAGCTCGAGCCTGGAGGCTCCAGGGCCTGTGAAAGGGAGCTGCAGGTCTCCCTGGTGGCTGTATAGGTTGGTTTGTGTACCCTGGCTAGAGCTGCTGCCTACACGCTTGCCTTGGTTCCTGCCTCTTAACAGTTGTGGAGCTGGATGCCACCCTCAGGCGGGGAGGTGGGACTCAGTATTTCACTACAGTATTTCATTTGATACCTGTGCAAACAGGCTGGTGCTGAGAGCGGGAGCCTCCTCTGAGCCTGCAGGGTGTTCATCTCTCCTGTCCTGAACATGGTGGTGGGATCCTTGGCGTTTGCTCTCATCAGCCACTCCACTGCTGCATTTCTTCTGTTCTTCTGCAGTGTTGCCAAGGGCTTGCACCTGCGGCGGCTGCCAGCTCCTGCCTCAAGGACATTACCTGGGGTTGGGTGCTCACTGAGTGAGCTCCTCTGGCTCTGAGGCTGCTGGTGGCCCGTCTGTGGGACAGCACAGCCACTTTGGCAGTGGGGAGGCATTGCCCCTCAGGGCTTAGCCCCGTCTCCCCTGAATCCTGGCATGGTGGTCAGGGCAGAAAACCCACTCTTGCTGAAGCAGCGGGTGCTGATGGTGCTGGGCAGAGCCAGCCTCCCTCTGCTTTTGGTCAGCATAGACTTAAAAGCAAAACAGTGGAGAAATGGAGGGGTGGCAAAGAGGTGCCCATCGCCTCACCAGACACTTCTGCTTTGCAGCATTAGGCTGCCGGCAGAGGTTGAGGGGGAACGGTGTCCTCAAGAGGAGCAGAGCCCTCTTCTGGCAGGCACGGTGCCTGCCCTCTGCACTCCTGCTCACCTCCAGCAGTATTGGCTCTGGGGCCTTGAGCTGACCCCACTTTCAGTGTCCCAACTTCAGACTGTTAATCTGTAACTAATGTGGTTTTTTTTCTGAAATTTTCAAACTGATGTATATTTTAAGACCAGAAATAAACTATTTTAAAAGTAGGTGGCGATGGCTGTAGTGCTCTCTCTGGTTAAGGTCTGGACTGGACCAGTCCTGAGCATGTGAGTGAGCAGAGTCTCTCATGGTACAATATCCCAAGTTTGCTGAACTGCGTGTGCCACCTGTTAGCTCTCCCAGGGAGACTGATCCGGTGATCTGTAAGCTTTCCAGGCAGTTCTGAATTCACTGGTTATCCTTGGTGCCCACTTTGGCAGCAGCCTGGTTCAAGGTGTTTGTGCAAATCACCTGTGCTGGAGATGAGGTGCAGTCCCAGGTGAGGAGTGATGTGTGGGATGAGCCGTGTGTCATGTCTGTAATTGTATCCAAGCTCTGGAAACTGCTCTCTGGGTCTGAATGCAGATGGTCAGCTCAAAGATCAGACCAAGCCCGCAGATCAGAATCTGCTGTTCACAGCAGCACTTGTGTCACTTTTGACTCAGAAGCTGACAGTAGCTTAAAAAAAGGGCAGATTGTTTTTAATCTTTCCCAGAGTTGCCTGGTTAAATCCTGTGGGCAATTTGCACATTATTTGAAGGCTGTAAAGGCTAGGCTCGTTCTGTCAGACCCCTGCAATGAAGCCTCTTGTACTGTAAGCAGGCTCAGTGTTACTCATAAAATTCTGCCTAACCCATTTCAAGTATTTTGCTGGCTGTCCTCTCTGATCTGTGTCCTGGCAAAGGCCTCCGTGTGCTGATCTAGGATGAGCTGTAGCTAATTCTTTTAATATTTGTTGGTTTTCTTGAAGCCCCAGCTCTCACAGTTGTGTGAGAGTACCAGTTCTCCATTTCAGAAACTGAGTTACATGGAAACATGTAACATACCCCCTCTCTGAAATTCAGAAGGTTTATAACTCTAGTGTCAGTATTTTGTGGGTTTTTTTCTTTGTGTGTGGAGGGAGGATTGGGGTTGATAGGACACATGCCAGATAAGAAGCCCTCCAAACATGAGAGAGGGGGATTCCTGTAGGATGCTGACCAAGACATTTGGAAGTGTTTCCTTTACATGTTGAATGGTGCTGCAGAGGTCAGAGTGCTGTGGTAAAGTTTCCTCCATCTCCCAAGTTATGCTGCCTGTGCCTTTTCGACCTAGGTGTATGCAAAAATGCAACATAGGAAGAGTTTCTTGTTTCTTTGTCCACATAATTAATGATTTTATTCTGTGTTCCCTTGAGCAGCAGCTGCTGCCACAATTTAATTTTCCAGCCTAATCCGAGCCTTGAAACATGATCTTCCTTGCCTGGCTCTGGCACAGGGCACTTGGCCGAGCAGTGAAACCCGCAGTGCTGGTGCGGGCTGAAGCCTCCACCAGAGGGTGCACGGCTGGTGCCAAACTCCCTGCAGATGGGCTCCAGCCCAGCCCTCTCCCTCCTGGGCAGAGGGAAGGCCCGGGGGGACAGCAAATTGGGCTATGAGCGGCTGCCCCCCAGGGCCAGGGCTGCAGTGGGGCGGGGGGCTGCTGCCCCCTGCCGGCGCCCCGGGACCCCAGCACAGCTCCTGCCTGTGCCTCTCACCGGGCAGCTGCCGGTACCGATCGGCTACTGCCCCATTGGGGCCGCGGAGTGATGGAGGCTCGTGCTGCCATGTCTGTGACCTTTATAAAACTCTCATCGTGACAGCAGTACAAGCAATAGAAAGAACATCTCTTATACACATCTGAATAGATACAGCCTGCGCCCCGCGGGCACAGTGGGGAGGCAGGGCAGCGTGAGCTACACATGCAGCGACTGGACAATCACAAGCGGCCGATGAGGCGTGTGACAACACAGAGACACGTGTAGAAATTCGCTCGGACCAGGCTCCGGCGCTCAGAGAGCCGAGGGAGGCATCAACAGGACATGAAATGTGTGAGAAGACAGCTGGGGCAGCCCACCAGCGGCAGAGGGGCTGGCGGACGCACGCTCCTCCAGCAGGCATGGTGCTCTTCTCAGCAGAAGCAGGCAGGGTAGCCCAGCTACATTTCTGTTTCTGCTAAGAGGCTGTCCCCCAGACCTGACGTCATCAGGACCATCTGGGAGCTGGAATCTGTGGCAAGAGAGGGAGAAAAACCATGAACCATTTGGGCTGCCAGAGAACGCAGAGCTGTACTCCAGATCCAGAGGTGAGGATGAGGAATTAGAGCACAGCACGGTGGGAAGTGAACTGCTGAGAGGATTGTGAGATTAAGTAGTAACTAGGTCTGCTCTGGCCACACAGCACAACAGAATCGATGTTTGGGGAGGGGGGAAGGCAGAGACAGCAGCAAGAGCCCAGGGTGGGGATCTGCATTTGTTAGCTTGGCTGTCAAGACGAACATCAGCTCTGAGCCCTCCTCACATACACTTGCAGGTGACAGTGGTTGTGCTGACCCAGCCCTACACAGACCTTCAAATCTGCACTCACTGAGTGTCTTTTCAGCTATAGAGACAATGTCCAGGTGGGCCAGGCTGGCAGGCTGCAAGCCTGGTGGTGCCTTCCCGAGAACAGGGAACACAGCGGGCAAGCAGCCATTTTATGGCAGCAGAGGCCTGGAAATCTTGACTTTCTGCACTGCATGAATGGAGGGTTTGTGCAGGAAGGTGAGGGCAGCTTGCTGGCTGTGCGATGGCACAGAACGCCAGCCAGGAATGCTGCGACTGCCCCCATGCCAAGTGAATTGGCTGCAAGGAGGATGCATGCATAGCAAGTAAGAAACTCAGCAGGGTACCAGTTTCCCATCCAGAAGCCTTTTTAATCACACAAAAAAATTTTTATTTTCCTGGAAGGGGGGGGGGATCAAAACTGCTGCATACGATCTCTGTTTTGGGGATCAAATTCTGGAAACTAGACCCAAAACAGCCAGAGCTGTCAGTAAAGGATTTTTATGGTTTTAATAAATGAGGATCCAGATGTTTTGAGACCCAGGGAGTGGTTGTGCTTGTTTGCTGCTAGTCTGATAAGAGAATTGGGAGGGAGGGAAGGACAACTAAAGGTTAAAAAAAACCCCAAACAACCCAACCAGCAGGATCACAAGGTAGGCATGACAATATACAATATATATACCAACCATACACAACAGGCTACTGCTATCTCCATATTATACCTTTTTTTTTCCTGTTACAAGCCACTGCACAGAAGATAGGCTGTGGCACCTGGCTAACCCCCCCCTCACACGTTTAGGACAGAGATAGGAATATCTGATGCTGTGCGGATTACAGGGAGGTTCTGGAAGCAGTGACGAATGATACGAGTTTTGGCTAGGATGTCTGGCAAAGGCACCTGAGATCTTTAATGCTCCTGCCCTTGAGTTTTAAGACTTTGCACAAAGATTTCATTCCTGCAGCATCAGGGAAAACGCCTCTGAGGTACCATTTCTACTCTTTGCAGCAGCCGCATTGTCCTTGGAGGCTGGCTGCCTTTCTAAGCAGCTCAGCCCAATGCTATTCCAGGTGAAGGTCACGCCTGGAGGCTGTCTGGATTCCAGTTCACAGGGAGGAGGGCAGACCCCATTCACCAACCCAACCGCAGCTGGAAACACCCCAGACACCCCTATTCCTGCCTGTCAGCCCCTGCCCACAGCCCAGGTCCCAGAGCTCTTACTGTTCTGGCAGATCCAGGGGTTCTTCTCCCTGGCTGTGACTTCACGAGCCTCTGTCTCCTCCTCTTCCTCACCCTCTGAGAGCAGGTCAGAGATCTGCTGCTGCAGCTCGGGACTAATGTTGTTCTCTGCCAGGATGAGTGTCCGTAGGGCTGTGGGGTAATTCTCTACCATATCCAGCAAGGTCTGGGCAGAGAGCAAGATAAACAGGCTGACAAACAGCAGCTAGGCTGAGCAGAAAGAGGTCTATCTCCCTGCAAACTCCGGCCCTCTTCTTAGCTCTGCCTTCCCTTGCCTTTGACCTCCCTTCTCCAGGCTTTCTGAGAGCCCGAGGGCTTCTCATCTTTCTGTGGGAAGAGCTGAGCCTGGATTTCCTGGCTCTACCTAAAGAGGAAGGGACTTGTCTACACCCTGTTGTTTTCACATATCCAGGCTACTCCCCTCTTACCACTGGGAGCTGGGGCTCTGAGGGGAGAGCCTGTGCTACCAAGCCTTGGCCAGTATCTGTCCTCAGAGCTTTATCTCTGATCCTCAGTCACAAATCCAACCCCTTACTTCTTCCAAGAAAACCAAGCTACAAATAGAGCCACATGTTCCTGCCTGCTGACTTGAGGGAGATCCAGGAGCCCTTGTAAACCTATGGCCTACAAGCTCCTCCTGTGACCAAATGCAACAGGCCAGGGGAAAGCAACAGCAGCCTTGGGCGCAGGGAGGGAAGGGGATGCATGTGGACTCAGGGAGGGGGATGGAGGCAGGTGTAGGTGCTAGGCCCTCTACAAATGGCCAGGACCTATGCCCTTGAGACATTAGTGATGCTGTAGAATAACCGTAGGCTCTCATACCTGAGCTGACTGGTTGGTAAGTCCTGTTCCCTCCAAGTCCAGAACTTCAAGGGTTCGACTGGAGGCCACAGCGACAGCAAGCATCCCTGCTACCTGGTCACCTGTGGGAGAAGCAAATGGGCTGTCAGCAGTGCCTGCCTTCCCTCATGTAATACCGCATGACCTCATGAGCCTGGGGCTGTCATGGAAACATCCTCTGTGTATTTCTGCCATCAGACAACCTCCAAATCTCAGTTACCTTGGCAAGGGGGGAAGCTGATAACTGAGAAAAGAGACAAGGCAAAGGTGCACCATTTTGTGGTTACGGGAGCAGTCACTGATTATCAGGGTGAACATGAAGGAACACAGTGAAATTGTTTTTACTCCCTGAGGAACCACGTCTCCCCAAATCTTCTTCCTACTCAAAGATGCAAGGGCCTTTAACAGTCCCTGTAAGGCATCCCAGACACAGAATAGGGAGCTGAATACCTCCGTCTAGGGGGAGGTTGGAAGGTTGGAGCCAGACAGGGGACCCTGCACCAGCTGACGGACTGCCTCCCTGAAAAGGGGGCAGACTTTTGGGGGTGGACGCAGCAGGACCAGGAGCATTAAAGATCGATGCTGGTGAAGAGACAAGAATGCAGCACGTTCTCCTGACAATCCCCAGCGAGTGCCAAGATACTGTACAACTGTGACACCTTCTCTTGGGGGGAAAAAAAACCCCACAATCTGCTGTCAGGTAACACCAGGAGGTACCTGGTCAGACAGACAGGGCCTGGGGGAGGCTTACTTTCCAGACAGGGTGAGGAGGGGAGCGCCCAGCCGATGCTCAGGGAGGCATGGCCTGGTCTCCTCCTCACCACCTTGCAGCAGAGCTGGAGAGAGTTGGTTTCTATGGCAACCAGTGCCAGGCTCTCCTCCTCCTCCTCCCTGCTCTGCCTGGAAGATGAAGGGGGGAGCACGGGGACATGCTGCATCTGCCAAGCCAGCATTGGCGCCCAGGGCTTCAGAAACAGGGGAGATGTGGAGGGTCAAACGTAATGACAAAGGCGGTGGAGCGGGCAAGGCACAACCTCATTTCTGCACCTCCCTGCAGGGCACACGGCCACCTCGCACAAGCAGAGCGGCAAGGCTGGCTTTCCCCACAGCCGAGGGCACCTGGCAGGGTGAACTTGCTGTCGGAGATCAGAAAGGACCTATGCAAGAACCTGCCCCATCCTGCTGGTGAAGCTCTGCTGCCCTTCTAGAGCTTGGTTCCCAGCCACCCACCAGCACAAATCACACAAACACCGAGAAGCGGGAGTGCAGCGTCCCCTGCTCCTCCTCCCTGGCACCCCAGCTTACCTAGGGGGTTGTAGTCCAGGTTCAGCACACGGAGCTGTGAGCTGTGAGCCACTGCAATGGCCAGGCGTCCCCAGCCTTTGCTTGTGACACCTGGGTTGGCGCTCAGTGTTAGCTCTTTGAGGCCTGGAGAAGAGAAAGAAGCCAAACCACAGCCTTAGGGTCACCAAGGCAGCCTCCAGGGAACTAGTTCAGCTAACCAGGACAGCTTCAAGTCGTGTTCCCTGTACCCTGATGGGCTAAAGGGTTTGGTTTGCTCTGACAACAGTCATCACATAGTTCACTGATCAGTGAAACATTTCACTGCCTTCAGCAGTGTCCCTTCATTTGCCCATGCTGTGACTGCCCTATTTCTCTGCTCTCACAAACTGTGTCCCACTTACCCTAAATAGCAAACACAATGAAAACAATAAGGGGTGTGCGAGGTGACTGACCAGAAGGAGGTGGTATGAGGTGACAGGTTGGAGAGAGGATAACAGGGACAGTAGGCTCTGAAGCCTGCACCTAGGAGGGGTTGCCAGTTGAGATAAGAGCATCAGTGGCACTGTAAGCACACAGAGAAGAAGGTGCTGAGGAGAGGAGGTAGAAAGCAGTTTGAAAGTCAGGAGAGAGGGGTGGTGTTACCTCAACACATGCCAGCTCTCAGCTTAACTGGACCACTGGTCTCTGACCCTATAAAGATCTGAGTCATGATGCTAAGGCTACAAACACCCAACTACACACTCATGGAGTGGACCCACAAGCAGGGACAATTCCCAGGCACTGACAATCAAGCCAAGTACTCAGGTGGGAGCACACCATATATGTATGTATAGTCATAAGCAACATGCAAATGCAAAATAATAAATTCAAAGTCCAAGCTGTCCCTTCTTCCAGTTTCAAACACTCCCATCATGAAACCGAAGCAACCTGTTGGTCCCTGAGCTCCAAACTGCCAGCAGGACAGATCAATAGCAGAAAGACCATGCCTGCCTGAGGGAACCGCTCCTCTGTTCCTTGGCTTTTCTGCCTTACTTAAGCTGGGGAAAGAAGTTCCTCAGCCCAGGCAAACTATAGAGCCTGACTCCACCAGGGCTGAGGATTTACTGCTGTATGCATTTGCTCTATGTGAGAGCTCCACCAGTCGTTGTGCAGCCCACGGCCCCTGGTGCTTACCGGACTTGGCCCCATCAGGCGGCAGGAGCCCACAAATAAGGTTGATGCCTTCATCACCCAGCATGCAGTCTCCTAGATCCAGAGCCACCAGTGAGGGGTGGATGGAGAGAGCAGGGTTGAGGAGGGCCAAGCCTGCATCTGTCAGGGGACTCCCATGGAGGCTGTGCAGGTAAAAGGGAAAATTACTAAGCAGCCTTTTTTTCTGGGGGCTAACTAACCCAGCAGGGAGGGAGAAACAGACGAAAGGAGGAGGATGACAAATCCTAATCCCAGGTGGGGAAAAAGCACTGGGAATCCTCTGCTGCGAGGGTCACCTGGCCGTCACGGCGGCCCTCCTCTCCTGGCCGGGATGAGGGTGCGCAAGGGATGCCAGCAGGGCAGGGGCAGCCCCCGCCACCGGGGCAACCCAGGTTGGAGGGGCCGACACGGAAAGCCAGGGCCGTGCCCAGCCGGCGGGGGCAGCCGTGGCTCCCTCACAGCCGGGTGAAGGGCGAGGGGTTACCCTCCGCAACTTCAAGGGCATTTTTTTTCCTACAAGACTTAAATTCAGGGGCTGACCCGGAGCTGCGAGCCCCCCGAAAAACCCATCCCTGCCCGAGAGGGGACCAGGGGCACCCCCCGCAGCCCCCCGCCCCGCTGTACTCACAAGAGGGACTGGACGGAGCGGTTTGTCTTCAGGGCCTCGGCCAGCTGCTTGACGCGGTTGATGTTGGAGACGATGCCCAGGTTGAGGTTGAGCTGGGCCAGGGAGCGGGACTCGGCCGCCCCCCGGCAGACGTGCCCGAAGTCCCGCTCGGAGAGCTGGCAGCCCCGCAGCGACAGCAGCCGCACCGAGTTCTCCCGCAGACTCTCGCAGATGTCCCGGATCTCCGCCCCCGACAGTGTCTCCCCGGAGATCTGGATGGAGCCCGGCAGCATCTTCCCCCCGCTCGGGGAGCCGCCGCCCGCCGCCGCCCGCCGATCCCGTCGCGGCGGATGGGCGCCGGGGGGGAGCCGCGCTGCGCGCTGCGGGCCGGGGCGGACGCCAACGCCGCTACCGCCGCTGCCGCCGCCGGGCAGTTCCAGCCCGGCCCACCGCGGCCCCGGGGGCGTCACCGCGCAGCCTTACCGGCGACCGCCGGGCCGCCCCGCTCCACCCGGCAGGGCCACCGCCCCTCCGCGGGCGGCGAGACCCGGGGGAGCCATCGGCGGGGGCTAATCCAGACCGGCGCCGGACTCTGAACCCCGCGGGGCCGCACCGCCCCGCTGCACCAGCATCGCCGGAGGGGGCCGGGCAGCCCCGCTGCTCCCCGCCCCGCTCCGCCCGCACCTGCCGGACCGCCCCGCCTCCTCCCTGCCGCCGCTCCGGGCCGTCCTACCGCCTGGGGCGGGCCGCCCCCGGCCCCCGCCCTCCCCTCGGCCCCCCGCCAGGCGGGGCCGCCTCCTCGCGGAAGGGGGCGGGCGGGAAGGGACACGCACCCCCATCCCACCCCGGCGTCCCCCGACGCCATCTTGGGTCCCGACGCCACTCAAAGGCCATGAGGGGCAACACCGGCGCCTACCGGCTCCTGCCCGCCGCCCTGAGGGCTATGTCCTGATTGCTGAAGGGGTGCAGAAGGGGAGGGAGGGTGCGAGAAGCTCTTGGCTCTCCTTGCTGGCCTCCCTCCCACCTAAGGGAGGCTAAAGTCATTGGGCTATGGCATACTCTGCTTCTTGGTCTGAGGAACAGCAGCCTCCCGCAGGCTTCAGCAACATTTATGCATAAACATGTTGAGCTTGGACCCATGGCTTAATGGTGAGGTCGGTGTGAACCACTTCTTGTGGCCC
Organism: Grus americana; assembly: GCF_028858705.1. Classification (NCBI taxonomy): domain Eukaryota; kingdom Metazoa; phylum Chordata; class Aves; order Gruiformes; family Gruidae; genus Grus; species Grus americana. The sequence goes on from NC_072854.1 coordinate 91,138,574, forward strand.
AGAGCTTGTGGAGCTGGTGCACAGAGGCAGCTGGTGAAAGGTGAAGGGGTTGAGGAAGTGCCGCAGGCATCCTTATCCCCACAGCTCACAGCCTTCACCCTCAGCCTGACCCGTAGTGTGAGGGCCGTACCTTCCCCCCTGCTAATTTGCAGGTCTGGATCAGAGGGATTTGTTTCTTCTCTCCCCCCCGGTCAGGTAATCCTGTACTTGGAGAGAAACAGGAAGCAGGGCCTCTGCGTTTTCAACTCCACTGAGCTGAAAAAGGAAGCCAGTGATGTGGAAATTAGGTTAAACTGCCTAAGTAGGCAGCTTTCTGCACGTAACTAATCTGGCTGCTGCGTATAGCAGTGCTCAAGTGAATTTCCAGTCCGGTGGGTAACTTGGGGACAAACCCAGGGTTCTCTGCTTAGTTTGCAGGCCAGGGAGGGAGAGAGAGGATGGAGAGTGAGGAGGGAAAATAGGATGTAGAAGGGGACGTGAAGCAATTCTTCTCCATTGAAGTGGAGGCGTGGGGTCACCTGAGCCAAGGGCTGCACGTTAGGTCCTGAACAAGACAAGAAGAGCACCAGATAAGAAGCTGGACTCAGATGTCAACTTTAAGACTTTGGCTGCAGCATCTAATTTACAGTGTTGGTGTTGCTATGCCATTTGAGTAATCCTTTGCTGTTCTCTAGAGCTATCTACACACCTCCCTCTGTTTTCCTGTTGCACAGGGCTGCGTGGGCTCAATATTGCACCTGCAAGATGCGCCAAGAACAGACCACTGGCCTGGCAACTAATCTGCGCTGGGATATGAGCAGCAGCTGTGAGCATCGATCTGTGCAGTACTGGTACAGGTGATGGCTTTCAGAAAAGGAGGGACTGATCTCTAAGGGCACATTAAATGGTCCAGGTGATAACAAGATCCTATGTATCGCAGGGCTGCGAGGGGCAGAGGCTGGATGTCAGAGTAGTGGGCAGGAGGGTGACTGAGAAAATACCAGCTGTTGATCAGCACAGGTTGACTGGAAGACTGCACTCAGTCTCACTTTGCAATTACCTCCAGGCACTAATTAACCCATGCTTTGTTAAACAGGCTATTATTAGAGAGGTGCTTGGAGGAGAGCCCCTGAGACATGTCCCACTTCAACTGACAGCAGTAGTCCTGAAGCCTTGTTTAGAGAGCATCAGGCTGCTTCTAAAGCCCTAGTGCTGGCATCTTCACTGCCTGTTGTCAGGAGCAAGAGCACATTGAGGAGACATGCGTCCTACCTTGCTTTATGCTCAAATACATGGGGAAAAGTGGCACAGGAGCTAATGGTTTAAAGCCTTGGCTCACTAAACCTAATTAAGGGCTATGCAGAGGGGAATTTGGCAGTGAAGAACTAGATACTGCTTCCTTGTCATGTTACCCAGCAGGTTTGGGGAAGCTAGTTTATTGTTTACCTACTGGGGGCATGAAGAATGAGAGTTGATTCTCTAGACTGATACCATTAAGACCTAACACATAAAGGGAGAAAAACAGTGGATGAGGAGTAGCTGGAGTGAGACTAGATGTAGGAAGGAAAACAAATGTGAGAAGAAACAGCCAACCTGTAACCCAAACCACAGCTAAGGTGATGGTAAGTGCAACAAGGATGGACTGTAAAAAGGGCTGGACTCCCAGTTACTGCAGAGGAAAGAAGTAGGTCATAGCATGCTTTAATATACATTTTACTTTCCTCTTCTGAATCTGACAGCCTTATATGTTTATTTCAGCTTTAATAAAACGGAGTTTACACAGTTTTCACAGAGCAACCCTTCCTCAAAAGAGGGAGGTAATGGGGGGGGGGGCAGGATTATTTCAGATTTGCTGCAAGGGAGGAGGGAGAAAATTATTTTAGATTTGCTGCAAGAGCCATGGCAGGAAACAAAGGCAGAGATAGTCTAGTATGATAGGGCTGTAAGGCTTGTCCTGATAACTAGAGGACTTGAGTAAGCACTGAGAGATGCCCTCCCACAAAGACTTTACTAAGGCTGCGTGCTCGGCATGCTCCCTGGAACTGCAGCACGCATGCATTTCCCTGCAAAAGCGCATCCCTCTGTCAGCAAAAGGAGATGCTGAAACTCTCAGCCGAGTGCTGGATTTCTGGCAGTACAGAACAATTCAGCTTCCAGTTGCTGCTGCACAGATAATTAATTAGGGCTGAAGAAGTGGAGCAGAGCAAGCCCACAGTTTCCGAGAGGGTGGCTGGTTGTCACCCTGGTCATCTGTCCCCAGCTGACATGACACACAAGCTCTGCAGGGGAAGCATGAAAAGTTTGCTCGCTGCTCTCTCCTGTGCTTTGAGTGAAAACACAGGGCACAGTTTCATCCCTCTGATTTAGCCAAGTGGCTAGGTGTGGGAAGGGAGCACGGCATCTGTAGATCAGCAGTGATAATGTTTGGCACAGAATGATTTTTCTTCTTGGCTGGACTTATTCTAGGACAACTGTCTCCTTCTCTTTTCCTTCCCCTCTTGCTTGTGCTTGGCGAGCTTGCACCAAGAGAAACAGAACTGTTCTAGGCTGCCAGGGCAAGAAGTGTGAATTAGAAACCAGCCTCCTGTGGAGCTATAAAGAGGGAAATACCAGAGTCATGCAGCATTACAAACTAACACTTCCATTTTGTCAAGTTTGAAAGTAATGGAAATTCTAGGAGCTTAAAGTGGTTCAATTGGTCCAAAAAATGTGGCGACTACTAGCCCAAATAATTAATTTGATTTCCCCAAACAACTTGCTTTGGTGTTTTCAGCCACAATAAGTTGGGGGGGGGGGCAGGAGAACAGAGTGAGAGAACACGTCTATTATGTATGTTTCTTAACAGACAAGCTTCTTGATCTTGGAAGGGGAACAAATTGTGAACTCAGGAATAAGCAAACAGTGGAAAGTAGATCTGTGAAAATGCTCAAGTCCTATCCAGTGACGTTCTTGTTTTTAAGTGAAGCAGATGACCAGCCTGACAACAGTAGCTGGCGCTAGCTTCCTTTCTTTCATTCTACCTTGGCACTAATTCGAATGCCACTACAGCTGCATCCTCTCCCACCAATATAAGCAAGGGGGCAAAGAGTGCAGTTCTGACATGCTATATCTGCTGTGTGCACAGCTAACTTGTGGACACACCAAGAAAGGGAAACATCTTGGGGGGGGGGTTCCAGCTTGAGCATAAGGGTGAACTTCTCTGAGGAGTGGCTCCTCTCCCCAAGTCATCCAGAGCTACAGGGAGAAGAGAAGGTGAAAGCCAGATATCAGTGAACAGCTTTCTACTCTTGGACCAGTACAGGTTAGAACAGTGAGGGAAGGCTACATCCTAAGTAGGTAGTGAGCAAGCTCACTACCCTGGACTTCAGGAGAGCAGACTTTGGCCTCTTCAGGGATCTGCTTGGTAGAGTACCACGGGACAAAGCCCTGCAGGGAAGAGGGGCCCAAGAAAGCTGGTCAGTATTCAAGGGTCACCTTCTCCAAGCTCAGGAGCGATGCATCCCAACAAAGAGAAAGTCAGGCAAAAGCGCCAGGAGGCCCACATGGGTGAACAAGGAGCTCCTGGGCAAAGTCAAACAAAAAAAGGAAGCCTACAGAGGGTGGAAGCAAGGACAGGCAGCCTGGGAGGAATACAGAGACACTGTCCAAGCAACAAGGGATCAGGTTAGGAAAAGCTAAAGCCCTGAGAGAATTGAGCCTGGCCAGGGATGTCAAGGGCAACAATAAAAGCTTCTATAGGTATGTCAGTGATAAAAGGAACACTAGAGAAAGTGTGGGCCATCTCTGAAAGGAAACAGGAGACCTGGTTACCCGGGATATGGAGAAGGCTGAGGTAATCAACTACTTTTTTGCCTCAGTCTTCACTGGCAAGTGCTCTAGCCACACCACCCAACTTGCAGAAGGCAAAGGCAGGGACTGGGAGAATGAAGAACCACCCACTGCAGGAGAAGATCAGGTTCAAGAATATCTAAGGAACCTGAAGGTGCACAAGCCCATGGGACCTGATGAGATGCATCCGCGGGTCCTGAGGGAACTGGCGGATGAAGTGGCCAGGCCACTCTCCATCATATTTGAGAAGTCACGGCAGTCCAGTGAAGTTCCCACTGACTAGAAGAGGGGAAACATAACCCCCATTTTTAAGAAGAGAAAGACCCAGGGAACTACAGGCCGGTCAGTCTCGCCTCTGTGCCTGGCAAGATTATGGAGCAGATCCTCCTGGAGACTATGCTCAGGCACATGGAAAATAAGGAGGTGATTGATTGGTGACAGCCAACACGGCTTCACTAAGGGCAAATCATGCCTGACAAATTTGGTGGCCTTCTATGATGGGGTTACAGCGTTGGTGGACAAGGGAACAGCAACTGATGTCATCTACCTGGACTTGTGCAAGACATTTGACACTGTCCCGCATGACATCCTTGTCTCTAGATTGGAGAGACATGGATTCGATGGATGGACCACTTGGTGGATAAGGAATTGGCTGGATGGTTGCACTCAAAGAGTTGTGGTCAACAGCCCAATCTCCAAGTGGAGACCAGTGGCGCTCCTCAGGGGTCGGTACTGGGAGCGGCCCTCTTTAACATCTTTGTCGGTGACACGGACAGTGGGATCGAGTGCACTCTCAGCAAGTTTGCTGATGACACCAAACTGTGTGGTGTGGTTGACACGCTGGAGGGAAGGGATGCCATCCAGAGGGACCCTGACAGGCTGGAGAGGTGGGCCTGTGTGAACCTCATGAAGTTCAACAAGGCCAAGTGCAAGGTCCTGCACATGGGTCAGGGCAATCCCAAGCACAACTACAGGCTGGGCAGAGAATGGATTGAGAGCAGCCCTGAGGAGAAGGACTTGGGGGTACTGATTGATGAGAAGCTCAACGTGAGCCGGCAGTGTGCGCTTGCAGCCCAGAAAGCCATCTGTATCCTGGGCTGCATCAAAAGAAGTGTGACCAGCAGGTCGAGGGAGGTGATCCTGCCCCTCTACTCCGCTCTTGTGAGACCCCACCTGGAGTACCATGTCCACCTCTGGGGGCCCCAGTACAGGAGAGACATGGAGCTGTTGGAGGGAGTCCAGAGGAGGGCCACTAAGTTGATCAGAGGGCTGGAGCACCTCCCCTATGAGGACACGCTCAGAGAGTTGGGGTGGTTCAGCCTGGAAAAAAGGCGGCTCCGGGGAGACCTTACTGCAGCCTTCCAGTACCTGAAGGGGCCTACAGGAAAGCTGGAGAGGGACTGTTTACAAGGGCATGGAGTGATAGGACAAGGGGGAATGGCTTTAAACTGAAGGAGGGTAGATTTAGATTAGATATTAGGAAGAAATTCTTCTCTATGAGGGTGGTGAGGCACTGGAACAGGTTGCCCAGAGAGGTTGTGGATGCCCCATCCCTGGAAGTGTTGGATGGTGCTTTGGGCAGCCTGGTCTAGTGGAGGGTGTCCCTGCCCATGGCAGTGGGGTTGGAACTAGATGATCTTTGAGGTCCCTTCCAACCCAAACCGTTCTATAATTCTATGATCTGAACTACACAATTCTAAGTTACTGCAGTGCAAGTAAGCCTAGGCTGGACTGCTCTGCTTCCCCATCCTTACTGGAGCTTTCCTGCATCGGCATGCTGGAAACAAATGTGCCAACTGTATTACCATTGCATGCTCCTCCATTTCTCTTTATTTAATGGAAACAATGGAGAAAAGTTTGCCAGAGACACTCTTCTCTTAAGGCTCTGGAAGTCCTTTCAGAAATAAGGCCTAGACTCAGCTTGAATAGGCAGACAGTACACAGCAGACTGTGTGTCTGGGGGAGCAGGATGCCACTCCTGCTCAGAGCAATGAGGTGAAAGTCCCACGGTTGGGAGACAAGCTGCATGAGGGTGGACTGAAACATCCACAGAAGACCATACACAAACATGCTGCCCCTGCAGTCAGAACTGCCATCCCACAGAGCGACATGGGCAGAAGGACAATAAGAACAAAAGGTGCTGTGGAAGCACGGGGACAGATACATTTCTAATGTAAACAGGAGAAGGGATGGTAAGGTGAGACAGCAGCTTGGACCAAGTGAAAAGAGAGGGATCAATCTGGAACACGGTTAAACACACGGTTAAGCATCGTGCTGCTCCTGAAACTCTCCAGAGAGACTAAAGTTCCTGCACCTTTTGGGCTATGGAAAAGGTGTGCAGGACAGGCCACATATCACAGAATATTTGAAGTAGGACAGCAGAAAATTGCAAAGAATCCTCCCTCGAGTCTAGGACAGGATAGATAAAGGCATAGAGACCCAACACCATTCTTCCATTACACAAGTAGGCTCAAACATAAGACATCATTCAGCACCAACATCATTTAATTCTTCCCTCTTCAGGACAGGAACAGGGCAGATAGCCCTGGGGTTACATCAGCAAGCGGAAAGAGGGGTAAGGGACAAACTGTGCTGGGAAATCCCAGCTAAACAGGCAGGCAACAGAACCACTACACTCAAGAGAGCCCAGACCTGGGTGGAGGAAGAACATAGTTCTTCTGAGTCATTGAGGTGCCCTCCACTCAGCTGCCTCAAACTGGAATCCAAAGGATAGGTCCAGGAAAACAAACCCAAGTCTTCTTGCTGCTGTTCTGTCCTGTTCCTAAGAGGCAGCAGGTTACTATGGCCCTATGCAGCCCCAAAAGTAGTGACTGAAGCAAGTCCAAGTCTGTGAAACTACAGGGTCAATGCAATGGCTTTGGCTGTTGTGTTCAATACAGCATTGGAAACAACTGGAATGTCTCGGGCAACTCTCTGAAAGGGCGGCATGTTGGGTCCTTCCAATGTGTCCAGGATACCTGCAGGGAACAGAAAGAATGGGGAGAGTGGCAAGAGTAAGTTCAGGACATGTGAAGTGCTTGCAGACAATGGGACGAGACATCTAGCCCCAAAGACTGAACGGGAGTAAACACCACCATCCAGACAATACAGGTCAGAACTTGTCCTTGGGGCAGGGAAACTGCATGTTCCTAAGAGGAACGTAGATCCTTCCACTTTGAGGGTGCCAGATCCAGTCCCCTCCCATTTGACCTGAATATGGACACTGCTAGAGACGCAGCTTTGCCGAGGCAGATTGATAAAGTCCTCTCCCCACCTCATTCCAGCACAGATCCTGCTCTTAGACCAATTGTTTGCTTTCATCCTGAGATACACTTCCAGACTTGCATCAGGAGCTGCAGCTGGGGGTGCAATGTGGAATTTTTATCACTGCAATGCAAATGTAAGACCACGCTTGGCAGGAAACACACACATACCAATGCAAGTGTCCTCCAGTCCCTGTCAATTACGCTCTCAAGATTGATAATTAGTCTTGGAGTGCCTTGGAGTATATTTTATCTTATATCATCTGCTGAAAAGTTGCAGATGAACCTTCACCATAAGAATGTATCCAGGAAAGAACAGTATTTACATCTAAAATGATTTGTAATGCTATGCTATAACCCCAAATTATGCAGATTTATCTGAAATATCATGAACAGGTCTGGCTGCCTAAACTCATGGAGAGGCTTGACGAATTGCATATTTAGGGATCTGGAAGCTCTCTAGCGATGGGGTGGAGGAATACTTTTTTTTTTTTAAAAGGAGTTTAAGATTTTGTTAGGAGAAAACAAAAAGACACACAGAAAGGGGACCTGAACATATATAGCCTGGTAAAAAGCACCGACAGGGGAAGGTGCAGCTTCTGCTATCGGTACTGTACAACACAAGATAAAAAAGTTGTTACACAGAGAAGGAAAAAGACTAATGAAACATTTCCTGATCAGAGAAAAGCAACCTGACTTCAGCAAGATTCAGGAAGGGACTGGACATCTGCATGCAAGAACAGTCAGTGCTGTTACACTTCACTTGTGGGGAAAGAATGTGTCCCCTCTTACAACTTAGGTCTTAAAGTATTGAGTACTAAAACTGAGTGCACAGAAACTACCCCAACATCTACCTGCTGCCCTACTTTGACAGCTTGCTCTAATAAAGCTAGTGCTGGTCATTCTTGGGTTGGAAACTGGCACAGATGCCCTCAGGTCAGATCCAGACTGTCTATCCTTTCTCTCAGAGAGCAAAAAGCAGCTCCTCTTCCCCCAGATCAAACAGCAAATGTCTTCATATCTCCCTTGCTTACCTTCTACCACCTTGTGATAAGCAAAGTGCAGATAGAGGAGGAAAAGCATATGCAGAGCAGCAAGGGTCCCACACAGGATAAGCCGCTGGGTATGCCCCACGGTGCGTGACACCAACACTGCAACCTAGGAGAGAGGTGGAGATCAGAGACAAGGTAGATGCTACCTGAGCTTCTGGCACTGTAGTGAGGAGCACACAGGAGAACTGGCCAAGTAGTGAGAGCCAGTGGAAACACTGCTCAGAGCCTTTTTCACAGTTTGCACCAACAAATTCAGAGTCATCTGACTTTGTTTCGTGTAGGTGAACCTTGCCCAGTCTTGCCAAGAGTGCGGGATGCTTAGGCATGACTGCACGGCAGTGGGGGCTGCAAGGGGCCAAACCTCCTGCAGCTGTTAGAATGGGTGAGGATATTAATCCAAGCATTACCCCCTTACAACAGTGGCCAAATGACCCCAAAACATCAGGCTGTTCCCCACAGCAGCCTGACTGGCTGTGAAATGAACTGCCAGGCCCGAGGAACAGAAAGCAACCACCACTTCCCCCCCCCCTTTATTTGTCCCCAGAAGAGGAGGGCCCCAGGCTATTTGTTCCTTACCATTCGTAGTGTAGAGAGTCCGCCAACACCCAACCAGAAGATATAGAAGAGGGAGTGGAAATGGATATTATAGGTGACAAAGAGAGTGATGCAGTGTCCAAAAAGACCGTAGCCCTGACAAAAAAAAATATTCATGTGACAAGTGTCAGTCCCACACAAAGGGCTGTTGATCAAGAACATGAGCAGCCTATTCCTGTAACGATTCACAAAGGCAAAGCTTCACAAACAACTCATTGAATGCCAAAGAGTCAAACAGCACAATTTTAACAGCAGCTCACACCCAGATAATCTGTCCGAATGATTCACAGGAATGTCTGAGATTGCAACTTGGGAAACAGAGGAAAGAGCCTCTGATTCCAGAGCAATTTGAATCTCCTGGGTTTTTTACCACTAGGCTCTCAGATCAAGAAGTACAAAGCAGGAGACCTGCACAAAGGAACTGCCTCTTTGTGCTATTCCTGTGCCTGGGATGGGGCAGGTCACAAGAGCATCCTGGAATTCCAGGTTGTCTGGGTGCAGTCACCTGGGACCAGTGATTTACAAGGACTTTTCCCATTCTCTGGGAAGAGCTCACAGGCCACCCTTGTGCTGGAACACCATGCAGCCAACCCGCACCTTGGGACATCCCCATCTGTACATACCAACAGCGACAACATCTGCACCATCGTGATTTGGGCATTGCACAGATATGCCAGGAAATAGATGAAAGAGGAGACACCCAACCAGTAACCGAAGCAGGTGCCAATGGCTGTGCCCATCAGTGTGCCTTCCCTCTGTGGAGACAGCATCAGTATGAGGATGACTCAAAGAAGAAGGAGCATCTGGATAATGCTCTTAGTCATACAGTTTAGTTTTAGGTATTCCTGCAAGGGGCAGGGAGTTGGACTCGATGATCCTTATGGGTCCCTTCCAACTAGAAATACATTCTATTCTATGATTCAAGTCATGCTAGCACTCAAATTCCACCACAGAGGGTTCCCAGAGCCTTTCCAGGCATTATCAAATAGCTGAATAGCAGCATCCAGGGTGCCATGTGACTGACACCCCAGCTCTCCCAGCAGCAGAGCACCAAGATTTTCTGATGCGTCCTTCCTCCCATCCCCAAACCAAGAGGTTCTTCCTCAAATCAATCTACTTTTCAGCAAGGTGCTATTCAGTCATGGAAGAGGTTTTCTCTCCCTTTCTAGTGTCATTATAGCAGTCCAGAGCCCAGTCAAACTCAAACTTATTGCTGAGACTCGCCGTACAATGATGGTGTCCGAGGTCTTCATCCCATGCAAAAGGATGGCCACTAGTGTGAAAACCAGCATGAGGGGTCCATACAGCTCGCCTGCAATCTTCTACAGGAGGAGACAGATCAGGAAGGGTTTGGTTAGTGCTCCTGAATACTAGGCTCCCTGCCCCAAGCGATGTGAGAAGTGCCATGGCTGCAGTTTATCACCTATCCACCCAAGAAGTAACAGCAAGGCCATTGCTGACAGGAGCCAGACAGAATGGGTTGTGTGATGAGGAGTCTGGGATATGTGAAGCCTGGAGGTCTAGAACTGTACCAGCATTAAAGGTAGCATGCTGGGCTTTGGAACAACCACAGGAAAAGCTTTACTAACATTTTCAGGGAGATGAACACCTAACAAACTCAGGTCCTTAATAACACAGACTAATTAAGTTTTACAAGGTGTCTGTGGGATGTTCACTTGGGCCATGGAGTCTGATTTAGCAAAAGGGAACTCACCTGTGGGAAATTAATCATCTTCACAGGAATCATGGACTCCAGCAGTCTGCACCATGGCAAAGCAGGGAATGACATCAGAAGCAGGGAGGACAACAGGATGGTTAACAAAATGCTTCAAAAGTAAAAGATCCCATACACCCATCACCAGTGTTTTCTACTGTGGTCACAGGCCTTGTAGGGCAGAGATTCTTTCTAAATGATCACACAAGGTAACTAAAGAAAATAAACCTTACTGTCCTCGGGTTAACTCTGCTGGAGAGATTCAATGAAAATGTTTAGAGATCCACTCAGGGTGAGAGATCATTGACAGAACAGCAGGAAGTAAAAGCACCTTTCATCATCCAGCCTCACAAAACTTTGCCTTTTTGGACACAGCTATGTTGCAAGCCCGACAGAAGCCACATAATGCAACTGGCTGTAAAAGCCTCCTATAAAAGGCTGAAGATGCCCCAAAGCCCCCTTTTTTTTTCCCTGAGCAGCTCTGCTGGGTGATGGGGGGTGACCTCATTAAGGAGAGTGGGACAAAGCGCAGTGTGCTTCTGCATATCAGAGCCTTGCCGCACAGCTGGCAGCCCACCCCAGCTTGCTCACTCTGGGGGGGCTGCCAGCCTCTCGCTGGCAAGAAGCCGCTGTCCGCACCCCGTTCCCCCATGCCCCTTGGTGGATCTGGCCGAGGCCAGGCCGTGCCCACCTGGTGCGCACTTGGACAGGCTCCACGTCAAAGTAGGGCCGGAGGATGTCGATGTTGGCGTAGAGGCTGAAGGCCCTGGAGGCTTGCCTCTTCCCCACCTGCCACATCTGCGGAGAGAAGGGAGCTGGAGCTGGCAGCGGCCGGGCGGTGCCCCCCGGGGGTGGGGTGGCAGGGGCCCGGGCTCACCTGGTCAGCCACCTGCCTGCCCAGCTGCCCCCGCAGCCCCTTCATGCCCAGGAACTCCCCGTCCTCCTCCTCGGCAGCCCCCGCCTCGCCCTCCGCCGCCTCCTCCTCCTCTTCCTCCTTCATGCGCTGGTGCATCTCGCCCATATCCTCGAAGCTGGAGCCCGACGTGTCGTCCATGTTTTCCATGTCAATTACGGCAGAGCCGCCACCCTGCGCCGGGGCAGACAGCGTCAGTGCCCGCTCGGCTCGGCCCCACAACGCCAACGCCGCCACACCCGGCCCGGTCCCACCTGCATGTTGTCCTCGAAGCCGCCCCAGTCAGCGGCGGTGCCGCTCCTGCCGCCGGCCGCCACCCCCGGCGCGGACATGGTGCCCGGCCCGACCCGCGCCGCGCTGGCTGCTGCCGCTCGCCAGCAGCGGAGCACCCGGATGTGACGTTAGCGGTAGAGACGCCCCCACACTCTCGCGAGGCCGCGCGAGCGGCACCACCATCTTGTGTGTGGCGCAGGACGGGGAAGGGCGCAGCAGCATGGGGCAACGACGAGACAGCGAGTGGGGTTGGCGAGGCGGGCGGAAGGGATGCGCTGCTGCAGGGACACCGGGTCGGCCGGCCACAGGCGAGCGCTGCTCTTCCCGGTAGCGAAGAGGCCACGCGTGGGCGGGCAGAGGCCCGTCACGTGCCGGGGAGCGCCGCCCCCTCCCCCCCCCCCCCCCGTTGGCGGCGGCGGCCATGGCGGCCAAGAGGGGCACAGACGAGATGCGGGACCGCGTGGTGCTGGGCGAGTTCGGCGTCCGCAACGTGAGTGGGACGGGGCGGGATGGCGGGGAGCGCCTGGCTAACGGCCCCCCTCACGGCCCTGCCTGTCTGCGTCCTCGCAGGTCCACACCACCGACTTCCCCGGCAACTACCCCGGCTACGAGGACGCCTGGGACCAGCGGCGCTTCGAGGAGGTGGGTGAGCGCTGCCGGCGGTTGGGGCGGTTGGTGGGGGTGTGTGTGCGCGCGCGGGGGTCGAGTTCCGCACGGGGCGCCCGGCGTGACCCGCGGCGCGTGGCCTGTGCAGGCGTTCCGCGTGGACATAATCCGCGAGGAGGAGGGCGCGCTGGAGTTCGACATGGTGGGCATCGACGCCGCCATCGCCAACGCCTTCCGCCGCATCCTGCTCGCCGAGGTACCGCTGCGGGCGGGCGGGAGGCAGGGAGTGAGGCTCACCGGGGCGGTGTGGGGAGCTGGGGGTGGAGGCCTAGGAGCGGGGGGACTTGCGTGATGGGGAGCAGGGAAGGCCCTGCCTTATGTCAGCCCTTCTGGACAGCATCAGGGTTTGGAAGAGAAGCGTAAAATCGTTATGCACACATGTCAGGAGCCCAAAGAGAGTTAGGGCCTTAGCGGTACGAGCAACAGTGCTTGTTGCTTTTTAGGGTGCTGTTGGTAGTGTCTGTGGATCAGCCTGCCTTTCACTTCTCGTGGTCGTTTGTTTAAAAAAAAAAAAAAAAAAGAAATGCAGAAGGGGGTATATTTGGTGTAAGGTTATATTGGGTTGCCAGGTTAGGCAGAAATAGCACTAAAAATTGTCTGCAGGGCAGTTATTTGTGGGAGAGAAGGAACGCTAGCTGGATATTCTGTTATCATGGAGTTCAACTGTCATCTTATGCTGACTTGATCTCTTGTCTCCATGAGGTGCCAACGATGGCTGTAGAGAAAGTCTTTGTGTACAACAACACATCCATTGTGCAGGATGAAATTCTGGCTCATCGGTTGGGCCTCATCCCTATCCGAGCTGACCCTCGACTCTTCGAATATAGAAACCAAGGTGAGAGTCTTGGATCAAATAGAAGTATTGAAAGTTCCACCCAAAGCAGGAAATCGAGGTTATGTAAACTGAGCAGAAGTGTGATTCCACAGAGGCTTGTGCTGTTTTTCGTTTCCCAGGAGATGAAGAAGGCACAGAAATTGATACTCTGCAGTTCCAGCTGAAAATAAAATGTAGCCGAAACCCTCAGGCAGCCAAGGAATCATCTGATCCTAATGAACTATATTTCAATCACAAAGGTGAGAGATATCTCCTATAAATAGCTGTTCTTTTTTGGTCTTGGGAGACGGGATTTGGTCCGTTCTCTCAGCCTTGTGAGCAGAGCGAGCCAACTCCCTCATTCTGCTAAACTTACTTTTTGCCACCTCCAGTCCTGTACAGGTCAGCAACCTGTTTTGAGACAGCAGCTGGCTGATGCTTGTGGCTTCTCTTCACAGTGTACAGTAAACATATGACATGGGTGCCCTTGGGGAATCAGACAGAGCTCTTTCCAGATGCTGACTTCCGACCTGTTCATGATGACATCCTCATCGCACTATTGCGACCTGGCCAGGAAATAGATGTGCTTATGCATTGTGTCAAAGGTATAGGTGAGTCGTGGGTCCTGGGACAGCAGGAGGAGGAGTGTGAGTGCTTGGACTAGGGCACAGCTGTGTGAAAGGGAAGGGTGGAGAACTGGCTTTCCCCCTGGAACTTCAGACCCCGGCATCCTTGCACTTTCATTCCCTGAGGCCTGCCTTCATCCTTGATTCTTAACTCTTCATGCAGGTAAAGATCATGCCAAGTTTTCTCCTGTGGCCACGGCTAGTTATCGACTGCTTCCTGACATTACTCTCCTGCAGCCTGTTGAGGATGAGGCAGCTGAGGTGTTGCAGAAGTGCTTTTCCCCTGGAGTCATTGAGATCCAGAACATCAAAGGTACTTTTTTCCTCCTCTAAAGTGCCTTTTGCATTACAAGCCTTAGCAGAGGCTGATTAGAGACTAGAGCCAAACCTTGTAGAGTCAAACCCACATTGTGATGTTGTCTTGCCAGTCAGCAGCTGTTCATGCTATTCTGAGCCTGGTTTTATGGATGAGTGGCTGTCACATGCAGATGTGTTGGGTGATGAACTGGGATCTCCCTGAAATGCTGAGGCTCTGGGTGTTTGTCCGCAGAGCTCTGCAGCTGCTGACTGCAGCTTCCAGTACTGTTCAGTTGTCTGTAATACTGGGTAGCAAGCTTGCTCTTTCCAGCAGGTAAGTGTGGAGAAGGCTTCTTGTGTCCTGCCCAGGGGTGCATATAAACTTTGTGCTTGGGTTGGAACTGTTCAAGACGACCAGTTCTGTCAGGCTGGAGTTTCATGTTTGGGATGTGCTAATTCTTTATAGTGGTGGCTTTGCTGCCTTTGCTGATGGGAGAGTGCATGTTTGAGGGGTAAGCACCTGCTGTGACTGCAAGGTACCCATCTCCTCCAGGCACACATCTTGTTTCATCTTTTCCCCTTTAGGAAAAAAGGTGGCAAGAGTAGCCAATGCACGGTTGGACACGTTCAGCAGAGAAGTTTTCCGTCACGAGGGTCTGAAAAACCTTGTGCGCCTGGCAAGAGTGCGAAACCATTACATCTGTAAGTGCCCTATTTTCCACAGAACATAGAGCCCTGCTGTGGTTTGTGCAAACAAGCAGAGACTGGCCGGCATGTGTAACTGGGTTTCTGCCTCTCCTCCCTCCCACATCATCAGCATTCATACAGTCATAGTCCAGTGGGTAACTACTGAGGTTGTGGTTTGGTGTTGCTTTGGGATTGAATGTGTTTGTGCTTCCTGCTGGTAAATGTAACCTCTTCTGATAAGCCAGATCTTCACAGCCAGAGGAGAAGTGCAGTGTAAGGGAAGACAAGGGACAGAAACGCTGGAGCCAGGTGAAGGCTGAAGCTGCCTAGTGGCTGTGCTGACTTGTGTCTCTGTGCAGTTTCAGTGGAGTCTACGGGTATCTTGCCTCCAGATGTGCTGGTGAGTGAAGCCATCAAGATCCTGATGGGAAAGTGTCAGCGCTTCCTGAATGAGCTGGACTCTGTGCCTACGGAGTGACTGGGCTGTAGCTGGGAAGCATGTCCCTGCACTGCTGTTCTGGGTTTCCTGCACCTGCTTGCAGGGGTGATTCCTCTTCCGTAGGCAAGAGGTTTGAGATGGGCTTGTTAAGTCCTAGGACCATCTCTTTGAATTTCTTTTCTGTTGGTATTGAGCCTCAGTGAGGAGATGCACTAAAATAAAGGCTTTTCTTTACAGCTGTCTCCTTCTGTGCTGTTCACAATTGTGAGACTGTAATACACAGAGAAGAAAGTGGCAGCAGGTCTAAAGATGAATAATAGCATTTATTTTAGATTGCATGCAGTATGTGAAGAGGACCAATATGGCAGCGTAGTAAAGCACTTTGCAGCAGGTCAGTGAGATTTAACAAGTCAGTATCAGTGCAGGACTGTTTTGCAGGTTTGTCTAACCAGCTCCAGGGTAGTTAAATGTGGTGGATAAAAGGCTGTACTGTCAAGAGGGCTGGGACACCTCTTCTATGAGAAAGGCTGAGAGTTGGGGTTGTTGAGCCTGGAGAAAAGAAGGCTCCAGGGAGACCTTGTTGTGGCCTTTCAGTACTTAAAGGAAGCTTTTAAGAAAGATGGAGAAAGACTTTTTACCAGGACCCATAGCAACAGGACAAGGGGCAATGGTTTCAAACTGAAAGAGGGCAGATTTGGATTGGACAGAAGACATTTTTTTACAGTGTGGGTGATGGTGAGGCACTGGAACAAGTTGCCCAGAGAAGTTGTGGAGGCTCCCTCCCTGGAAGTGTTCAAGGCCAGGTTGGCAGGGGCTTTGGGCAACCTGGACTAGTGGAGGGTGTCCCTGCCCATAGCAGGGGCAGATGAGACCAGATAGTCTTTGACAGTCCCTTCCAGCCCAAACAATTCTATGATACAATACTGGGCTTCTCTGTGCAAAGGTGGGGTTTACTTTGGGCTGACCTTGAAGCAGAAGGGGACAATGGAGCACAACTGACAGTCAAAGGCCTGTCTCCATGCGGGGAAGCCTGGGAGAACTTGCAAGTTAGTCTCAGTGGGGAGCACTGTTAGTGAGTGCTGGGTAGGTCTTGGCTTGCAAAAGTCTCTTGACAAGCTGATGAGGAACTGGAACATCAGAGAATGGCTAGGGGTACTGGTGCATCCCAGTTCCTTAAGTCAATCCTCACTACAGTGCTGGAATTTAGCATAGCAAATCCTACTTTACCTGTTTCACTGGGATATAGTTATATATACTGTAAACATCCTTATTTATTGAAAAATAGTAATTTCTAGTTGGATCCATTCTGTTTAAACAAGTTGAGGCAGTTGCCATGCTGAGCTGGATTACAGCTGGGGCTTTGGAAAAAGGTTTTGTAACACGAACTTAGATTGATGTTGCTCAGGCCCACCTCTTTGAGGGCTTCTGCTTTTGTTGTAAGAGAGACCTTCTATACAACCTTCATCAGGTGAGGAGACAGACCAAAGGCAATAGCTACATACATCACTTTCCTGTGTTACTGAAAGGGTTGGCTGGGAGAGTTACAGCTAAACTACAGTACTATCACAAGACATTGCTCCTCCCAGCCAGAGCTCAGAGGCCACTTTAGTATCACCTGCACTATTGCTTTGCATATTTCCCATATTGCTTATGGGACATACCCTGGAATAGTCATGCTGAAGGGTTTCCACTTTGGCAACATGGGCCCTTCAAGCTGTAAACTGGGACCTAAAGGTCTTGTGGAATTAATATAAGCCAGCTGTGATTGACATCTAAAAATGCAATTTTCCCCATGCCTTCTAAATTTAATTATGTAGTCTGGAATGGTTCATCCCCTCCCTGATAATGTATGTTGAGTACCAGCAAAGGGGCTCCCTTTCTGGTAGCTGGAATAAGGAGTGCTGAACAATCCTTAGGAAGGCAGTCTGGGCAGCAGAGCCCTCAAAGCTTACTGAAACAGATAAAAGAATAAAAATGAAACCATGACACCACGTGTATGAAACTGGAATAGCTTTACTGACATTCAGAGGTGTAACACAACCAGTTCAGAGACAGCTTCAGATTTAAACATTCCTACAAAAAGGGTTCTAAAAACCATTTAAAAAAACCCCTTGTGTCTAGCATGAAGTCACAGAATGTTAAAAATATCACAACACAATAAATACACCCAGCCTTTGCTAGCGCCAGGAGCCATGTTAGCTCAGAGGTTAAAAAAGTTTGAGGCCAGGAGGAAGGTGGAGGATGCTGGTGGAACAGCAGGGGCAGGAGGGTGAGTGGATTCCAAAGGCCTGCTCTTCCTTTTTGCGCTCTCCCCCTTCCCAACCGCAGCTTTTCTGTCCAGTCTATCCAAGTGGAGATGCCACCTTCTCTGCCCGCCACAGGTTATTACTTATTCTGTCTCCTGGATGGGAAAAGTGCCAGCTAGCTCTGGTCAGACCCTCCCAGCTCCTGTGCTAACACTAGGATAGATCAAGTGAACCATTTGTCATGTAAGAACCAGCTTTGCAGTCTGGAGTGGTCTGATAGAGTCCCACCTCATCTAAAACCCAGTTTCTGACGTCGCTCCCTCCCTGTAAACTGCAGTGTCAGCCCCACACCTCTTGCCCCACCATACAATTCTCTGAGAAGTACCAGACTGGGTAAAAACACAGACTACTATCACCTCCACAGTATCAGGGTGAGGAGATCCCTTTTTGTTCGCAGGTGCTTCAGATATTGGTCCAGATTTTGAGTACCCTGCACTGGCCACGTTCGAGTCTACAGGGCATGGTAAAAAGAAAAGATGATAATAAAAAATACCTGTCCTGCTCCCCCTGAGAGATTGCCAAGAAAGGCTGGCACAAAGTAAAAGCCTTCCATTTGGCTCTGGGTGGAACAAGCTGTATGATCATATGTATGTATACATATGACAGTGTCTGCCTCCTTCTAGAGAGCAGCTGCACCTTAAAAAGGCTGATCTCAAGGGAGATCCTAGAGCACTGCTAGGCCTCCTGGCACGCAGCCCTCAGCCCAAGGCTCAGCATCCTGGAGGGAAATGGATTCATCAGAATACCAGTCCGCTAGGGACAAGTGCTGACAGGCATGACAGGAGTGTCTATGTGTTCCCTACAAAGCCTGGCTACTAGCACCCAGAGGAAGATGAGGGTAGCCCCGTTTCACATGGCGCACTACTCTGTCTTTTGCATTAATCCTAAACCCCAAGGGATGAAGAACTGGAGCAAGAGTGACCCAAGGCCACAGGGTGACCAGGCTTTACCTAACGGAGTCTATGGGCTCAGCTCCCACCTTGCAGAGAAGCGGAGGTCTAAAGACGCTCATCCAACGGAGGGGAGGGGAAGGAATCAGGGAAAGCTTAATAGACTGGTTTAAATGCCACCGCAGGCCCTATCCCAGTGTAGGGAGGAGAATGGTACAGGACCCATAAGGGGCTTTACTCAGACAAATGCTTATGGAGGCGACGACAAAGAGAATCTAATGTGCTTACTATGAGGAGAGACAAAATAGAAGGTAGGGGAGGAGATGGTTGCAGCATCCCAGGCTCAGGGCTCAAAGAGTGCAGTGAGGCCCTCTCCATCCTCATTTTCTAGCACGTCCGACTCCAATGATGGCTTCACCTTTTTGAAGAGAGATGGGAGGTTCCGGATATGAACTTCCTTGCGGAATTGCTCCCCGAGGGGTTTCTGCAGAGGACAGACAGGCAGGCAACAGTCATTACTGCCTTCATAGCCCCACTCAACTTGGGGAGCCTGCCTGCAGATCAGAGGCAGACCCCAGATTCTGAGCAATTTCTGGGCCTGGACCCTGTGCCTGCCTTTTGGGGAATCTCAGGCCTGGTCCTTTGCAAGTGTGGGGCACTGAGGTAACCACCAGCACACCAGCTCCCCAGCTTCTAACTCAATGCACCAGACTCCAATGCCACCATCCTCACAAAAGCCCAGCACCCACCTAGCAGCTTTGTTCAAACCTTTCAACACCCTGTTCCCCCAAGCACCCTTGCTGTGCAAGGTACCCCCTGCCTCTCAATGCTGGAAGGGCTGCTCGGTCTGTTCTTCCATCCTCGCTGTACCTCAAGGTTGAAGAGATGGAACAAATACTGAGATTATGCTGCAACAGCTTCCTGGCTGGGAAGGGGGGTGGTTGGGGAAAGGCAGGTAGACTGGCTGCCCCATCACTTCTGCAGGGTATGGGGATGAAATGAAACAGATTCATTTTCCTCTGGGATAACACCTACCCCAATGCAACCTGCGATGAGGCGCTTAAAATGATCCTTCCGGCGCTTGTCTGCCACCTTCTGCAGTGTTGGGTTGAGAAGTTTTGAATCAAACTGCTCCAAAGACTCCCTCTGGATGTCTGGGATCTGCTCCATCACCGCCTTCAGCTCAGCGTAGCGAGGGCGCTGCAGGGAGAAGCATGGTTAAACACAGCTCTGCTGGAGGAGCAGCCCTTCCCTCCTTGGAAGGCCATTAGCTCTTCTGCCCCTACCCAAGCAGACATGGGATTAGTTTCCCACCACTCCCTAGCCAACCTTGTGTCTGGACAAAGTAGAGTTACTCACCAAGGCCTCATAGATCTGGAAAGCCAGGTGGACAAGAGCTGCCATGCAGCCATCGTGCTGCCCATGTGTCTGTAAGCCCTTCAGCACACTTGTGAAAAACCAGGACACAGCATCAGGCAGGAGGTTTCCTGGAAGCACCTGGGGAAGAGGCACTGTCAGCACAGAAGCAGGATACAGATACATGACTGCCTTTCTGCAGCAGCTTGGTCTTCCCAAGGGAGAAGGTGCCCAAGGGTGGAGCAGCCATGCTTCTCACTACATTCAGAGCTTCCTCTCCCAACCCTGCCACAACTACTCCCTTCTTCCTCCCAGAACTACTTCCTTCTTCCTCCCAGAGGTACCTGTTTGAGCAGCGGCCAGCAAAGCTGCGTTGTGGTTCTTTGGCAGGACAGGGTGTCCTTCCAGGAGAGGGATGTGTAGGCAGTGATCAGCAGCGCAGTGCAAACGTCCTGAAAAGGAGTCACAGAGGGAAACCAGTCAGAGAACTATGTCCCACCTCCAGAGTTCAAACCTGAAGGGAGCCAAGAAACAGTCCAGGGACTCTGCAGCTAGCTTGGAGCTATCTTCTGGGAATCCTGCATGCTGCTGCTTCTCCAGCTGAAGGTGCTCAAAGGCACCCAGCATGCATCATTGTAGACATGAGGAACCAATGTCAAGCAAACCTGCTCCCTTCATCTCCCCTGGAAAGGCCATGGACTCCCATCAGCTTCTACTCTTAAGTCACTGCAAAAGCTGCTGCAAGAGCTTCTGAGGAGTTCACAGGAGAGGAGTACAGAGGTATCAGGATGAAGGTACTCTGCACAGCAGGTTGTGTTAACACTTTGGATCCTGTGCCAGCTCTGGCAGATTTTACAGAAAAGAGCTGCTGGGTAAAGTTCTTCCTGGTGAAGGCTGGAACCCAGGATGGAGGCACAGCCAGGGAGCACCTTGGGTGCTGAATGTCCAGGGCCTTGCCCACAGAAGGGCTGAAACTCTGTGGCTGCAATGTTTTACTGGATCCCACCCCGCATTTGCTTTGTGGCTTCTGCAACCATTAACAAGGCACTTAAACACATTGTCCTGGTTTCAGCAGGGATAAGAGTTAATTTTCTTACTAGCAGCTGGTACAGTGCTGTGTTTTGGGTTTAGGATGAGAATAATGTTGGTAACACATTGATATTTTTGTTTTTGCCAAGCAGTCAAGGACTTTTCAGCTTCTCATACTGCCCTGCCAATGAGAAGGCGGGGGACACCCAAGAAGCTAGGAAGGAACACAGCTGGGACAGCTGACCCAAACTGGCCAAAGGGATATTCCATACCATATGGCATCATGCTCAGTATGTAACTGGAGGGTGAGCCGAGAGGCAGCGCAGCTCAGGAACTAGCTGAGCATTGGTTCTGGGTGGTGAGCAGCTGTGCTGTGCATCACTTGTTTTGTATATTCTTTTATCATCATCTTTATTAGTCTCTTCATTTTCATTCCTATTAAACTGTCTTTATCTCATCCCACAAGTTTTACCTTTTTTTTCTTTTTGATTCTCCCTCCCATCCCGTGGTGGGGGAAAATCAGCGAATGGCTGTTTGGTTGTTTTAGCTGCCGGCTGGGTTAAACCATGGCACACATATGTTCCCAAGACTGTCATGCTGGGGAATGCTCCAGCAGCCTTGATCTCTGTAGCAGCACCTGGCTGCACCACAAATAAGCATGACAAAGAGTAGAGAGAGAGGATGGTGGAAGTCAGAGCATGTGCTCTTACCTCCTGCTTCATCAGACACTTGCCAAGCTCGGTGAGCTCTGCGCTGGCAGGGGGAGTAACCTCCGTGGCCATTGCCTCATCATCTGCAGAGCAGAGAAAAGGCAGCACTGTGAACATGGCCTCCTGAGGACCAAGGGAGACACAGGGAGGCACAGCGAGAACTAAGCTGGGAACCAAGAGACTGCACACAGAATCAGTTATGCTGGCACAGCGTGCCAGAACATCTCTCTGCAAGCAGAAAGCACCCACCCTTTGCAGGGCATGAAGGGCACCCAACTAGCTACCTCTGGCTCTCAGTAAGACCGCACACATTCCCCTCTTCTTGGTACCTTAAGAATCATCTGCTCCAACATGTTACCTGTGAACCCTACAATACATTTGTTCCCAGGCTAGACCAAGTTTTTCTGTGGCCCCCAGACACTGGGCAGGACAGAGCTGAAGGCTTTTTACCAAACCTACACCCCTCACACATAACTTCCAGCAAAAGGCCAGCCTGTCCCTCAAGAAATGCATGAAAAAATGGGAAAAGTGCTTGTATACACCAAGGGTAGGAAAGGCAAAGGTAGGCATCTACTCACCATCTCCATCTACAGCAGCAGTACTGTTATGCTCAACACCTTTCTTAGAAACACAGCAGACAGCTGCAAAAACAGTTGCAGGTCAGAGGAGCAGAAAAGGGAAGATGCTACTTCAGAACATGCAGAGATTATCCTACAGACTCTGGTGGGCTCACAGATGCTTCAAGCTCCCCCCAGCTCTTACCCAATATCTGAAGAATCTGAAAGCCCAGTGTAAAAGCCAAATACTGCACTACCTGAAAGGCTGAAACACCCCACCCACAGCATCCCACAGTGGAACCTGTTGCACGGTGGCTGCCTATAACCTGAGAACACCACCATCTTAAGGCAACAAGGCCAAACAAGAAAGGAGATAGAAGGCTGAGGATCTGTGATCTCTATGTGGAGTGAATTTTCCCAGCCTCTCTGCTCAAAGCCACACGGACAAAAAAACAATGTTGGAGAAAGGAAACACAAAGGGAGATTGCTTTGGGGGAGGGACTCTTCCATTCTGTCTGGCTAGAAACATGGCAACTGGCAGCAATAAAACCGCTCTACACTCAGGTTGTCCACAAATAGATGTCCTGTATTGGGCTCCAGGGCATAGAAAGAGAGAACCCAGATTCCAAAGGAGGACTGAACTCCTACAGGGACAGTGACAAAAACATGGAGCCCGACATGCTAACAAAACAAACAGAAGAAACTCTTCTAAAGGTTTTTAATTGATCTCTTCCTAGGTTTTAGCTAAGATTTTGGCAGGGTTAACTGTCTCATACCTGGCTTCTAAGGATTATGTTAAATACTACTGGCCATTATAGTTAAGTTTTACTGCACATTGGAAATTGCTGTTGTCCTCTCCAGGGCAAACTTCCCAAATATCCCAGGGGACCTAACTTGATTTCACTTACTGATGAGATCCATGACTTCTCGGGTCAGCAGCCTGACCAGCTGTTCCTCAAGCATCTCCTGAGACTCGGGGTTGTCATCTGCAGCATCATCCTCACTGAGGAGAACAGGTTTTAGTGGGAAGAGAGCCAATGCCTTAAAGTATCCCCTCTGCCCAAGCACTGGGAATGAGTCACCATCAGGGTAAACATGGTGCTTTCCAGCCTCTGCTGGCAGGGCCGTTCCTTGAGCAAAGGGCCACATAAAAGACCAAGGCTTCATCCCACTCCCCATTTCCCCCTCTATCAAGGAGTGGAAGCTTACCAGAGCATGCTTCGCTGGTTGATCACCTGCCATTTCTGAGACAACCTCTGTTCAAGACAAAAAGGAAGATTCAATACCTTCCTAAGGAGCCATGCTGGACACAATGCAGAGGCCCAAGTCAGAGCTGCTGATAGAAGCACAACAGCTTTAAACACAGCTCTCATACCAAGCCCCATTTTGAATGGGACAAGAACTGCTGAAGATGCTGTGGCTGTACTGGCTGTATGAATCTGAGTGAGCTGTCAGGCAAATTAGAGGACACAGGCAAAAAAAACCCCACAAAAATTCTCAGCGCTGAACATCGAGGAGCTAATATCCACAGGTTTGCATTCACAGCAAGGGGTGCTGTGCAAGAACCAGGGTTCAACATACCTCAAAAGCCCCCCCCCAAACAGCATCAAAATCATTAAGCATCGAGACTCTGCGGGCTTTGCAGAGACGGATGTTCTCACATGGTGCTGCCAGCTGCTACAAGGAGTCTGGGCTGCCAAGGAACAGGCATCAAACAAGCTGCTTTCTTACCACGTGCAGATAGGTAAAGAGTGGTCCCAGCATGGGGCAGACAAGGGTTTCGTAGTATTCTGAAGGGCAGGAGAGTACCAAGGGCTTCACAAACACACCTGCACAGACCAGTTAAGGAAGAGATCCAGCACATATGGCCAGCTGCTGGGCAGACTGCAGCACACCACCCAAACCAGCCAGTGACAGACACATTGAAGCCCATCTTCTCACAGCCCTGAACTAACAAGTGGCATCTCTATACAGCAAGACCACGAGGTATTCAGCCCCTTCCCCGACAGTTCAGCTGAGGGTGCTTCGTGCCCATTTCCCAGCTGTGAGACTGAATGTCCAGCCCTGGAAAAGTGGGGTGGGAACCCCAGATGGTCTTCCACACAAGAACAAAGTCTAGTCAGACATCCTACTGCCAAGCTCCTACACCATCCAAGCCCCCTGACACCCCAAGAAGGCACTACCCACCTCTCATTGTGCCTCCAGGACCACACAAATCCTTTGCATTTATTCTCTCTGACATCATGCACTGCTGTTTCTGCTCGTGCCCTCCTAAGCTCACACCTCATCCCCACCAGGTGTATCCGTGTTTGTTCACCTCCTCAATCACCATTCTTAGGCTTGGCCATACTGAAAATGATGCAAGTTTTCAATTTATGTGTTCAAAGCCTCCCTAGCTGGCCTGAGACAGTGACAGAAGGATACGGAGCATGGGACGCAGTCTGTAATCAGGAATGTTGTTGAGGTTGATGAAAGCTGAGCTGAGGAGCTGGGTTGCGAGACCCTCAACGGTGTAGAAATCCTGTTGCATGGATGGACCTGCATTTCCCAGGATGTGGAAACTTCAAAAAACCCCAACAAGTTAGTTGAAAGTCTGCCAGACAACAGGAACCATGCCTCTGGCCTGCAAAGGCTACAAGTACTATCACTTTTGAGATTTGATAGTTGCCATGTTCTTGAACAAATACTATAGAGGAATTTTAGCACAGTATCTCTTTTTTTCTGGGATACCTGCAGAGGGACAATGAATTAAGCATTTAAGCACTAAAATACACTTTCAAGTGCTGATGTATCCTAACACATGATTAAAAGTGGCAAAGACACAAACTAGGTCAGGATATCAGATCCAATCCAATTACCTAACTGCAGAAGAGCTAAAAGCAGATCCACATTTTGAGGTACTTCTCCCAGCGACTGTGTTCCATGTGTACGTGGTAGGTTACAACCACCAAGTATAGTCCACCACTGCAGTTTGTACTTGGCTATTAGAGGATACAGCTCACGTGAAAAGTCTTAAGTCTAGAAGTCAGCGCCCAGCAATAGCCTACTGCTCCAGCTGTGTGGTGTTGGATTGTGTGTGGGATATCTGGTGCTCTTACCAGTTGTCGTAGAGGGTACAAAAGAAGCCCTGCATCCTTTCTAAGACTGTTTTGTAAACAGGAGAGTCATAAAGCTCCAGCAGAGGCTGAGGAAGACCTGTGGGAAAGAATAAGCTTCAGCTACATTAATGACAGCACAGGAGGGAAGCACTTAGCAACCTCAACATACAGCCAAATGGCAAGAGGTGCAGCAACCCTGGGCCAGAACCTCCCCTCAGAGGTCAGCCAAGTTCAGGTCAGTTGTATGCAGAGCAGAGGTGTTCCCACTAAGGTTGTTATAGCCCCCTCATTTCTCCAAAGCCCATCCCTTCAGGTTTTTATTCATCTCTGTTGGAGCCCCAGCACTCAGGGATCCTGCTGAGCACTAATTCTGCTCAAAGGCAGACAATTACAGCACCCCCAGTCTCTCCCGCCTGAAATGCCATGTTGCAAAGACCACCACCCAGCTGGGATAAGCAGTATGGTAGGGTACCCTTCATTTCATGCAGAAGAAACCAATTTGTCTGAGACCAGTAACTGACTTAAGTTCATTTCAGCAGGTTCAAATCACAGCTGAGCTGCAAATACTATGAAGCAGCTGGCTCGCTCTCTTCGTATCCATTGCTATTGATGGACCACTGCCTCAAGTGCCTCTGAGAATCTGCCCACACACTCCTCCTGAAGAGAAGCCCCTTACCTAGGATGGCATTCTTCTCCACCTCCAACATGTCTAAGGCCTTTGCAAATGTCTCCCCCAGCCTAGCCACCATCTCTGGCACGTAGAGATTGTTGTGAGTCCTGAAACAGAAGAGCACTTGGTTTATGCTCATGTGGCTCAACCCCTTTTGCCCTTGACAGTGGGATCCTCTCCTTCAGCTTGTGAACAGCTCCTCTGAGGCAGATGATGAGGAAGGTGAGACCAAGCACGTGTGCATGGGATCCCCCTTCCCCACCTGCAAAAATATGGGGGAAGCTGACCCAACAGAGACATGGAGTGACTCCATCTCATGTCCTGAATCTCCTGGCTGCCCCCACTTAGTTCACCCCACCCCTTGCAAGTACTGGCAGTAAAAACTCCCAGCAATTCTCCAGCTGATGCTGGCAACAGCTTATTAGCTTGGCCAAAGGGATCAGAGAATGTATTTCAAAAGCTGACAAGACATGGATTCTGGAATCTCAAAAGATCTTCAACACCTAAGGCCCCTGCAGAGGGAGGGGCTGTTTCAGCTCCAAAATACACACACTGCCCCCCAGGGATGGGTCACAGTCCCCAGAATGGCAGGTGGCATTGGAGGGACTCTAGGGAGAACATCAGTCCGATCAGATGTTACTCGTGGCAGGCACATGTGCCCCCTGGACAGCACATCCAGCTGGGAACAATTCCGCATCATCAGGAGGCGGCCATGGTCAGCTCTCCACGAGGGACACCAATTCAGCCACAGGTGGCTGGTTCTTGCCATCCAGGCCAAAATGGGTCCCCTCTTTAGCCGGGGTACTGACACTCAGAGCTGGACTCGGCAGGGGGTGTCTCTCTCACCTACCTCTCTCCTTTGAGACCTCAGACCTCCACTCTGGGTGTCGCCAGCTGCACACAGCACAAATCCTGCAGCCTCCTCCAAAACTGCAATGCCATTGTACCTGCTGCTAGAGGTGATCAAGGGCAACTCAGTATCTCCCCCTAGAGCAGCGTTTCCCAAAGCAGGGGGGTACATGGGAATGGCTGGGGGAAGGGAGCACGGACAGACCTCAGTATGTTCTCCAGAGTCTCAGCTTTCACTCATGTCTTAATGAAATTTTTTTTTTTTTTTTGGAAGGTCTATGTTCACAGTCCGGGCAACCTCGATGCAGTGATGTCTGCCTGAGTTTGCAGAGAGTCTGAGTTAGCTCCGAAATGGCAACTACCCCATTTCTCTCTGCAAGTGTTAAATACTTCCCTGCTCACTGCACGTGAGGAAGGCAAGTATGTAAGTTTCATAAGAAAGAGCTACACAAATGACGACTTAACGACTCATACTCTCATTCTGGGCTGGATCTAATACCATGCAACAGGCCTCAAAGGCAGCACAAGCTGGTTTTACTTTCCCCAAGAGGGGCCAGGGAGCAGGCCAGCCTCCAAAAAGTTTGAATTATGTTGTTCCACTTTACTCAAAAACCTGTGCATTTCTGCTTAAGGTTATCCTGAAACCTAGCTACTAAAATCATCTCCTCTTGAATGTCTCCTGCCTGCTCCATGCCAATGTTGGCTTTGCCTTATGCTGGGCAAAGGGCAGGGGGGCGAACCCAAGGACTGTGGAATTGGTGGTGGTGAACCTTGAAATCTCACTGCTCTAACCCCAGAAGGATGGGCCAGACAGTCATATCCTGAAGCTGCGGTCACGGTCCTTAGATGTTTCAGAGTCCTTGAAGCATTTTCTCAAGTTTGACAGTTCACTCACAGGCCAATCTCCCTTAATTAATACTATAACAAAGTCGCAGTGGTAACAGAGAGAAAACAGCTAATCAGCTGCTCCCCGTGGGAGTTAAATCATACATGATGAAGATGCAGCCCCTAGGCACATTCCAGCTGAGACTCTCAGCAGTGAGTAGCACTCCTGGGCATCCCACACAGCAGAACATGGAAAAACAAAATTCAAGAGACATTTATGCTTTAGAAAAGACAAGCAAAGGATATGGCAGGACTTTGGGGATTTTCAGCAATGGTCACAGCTCTGCTGGAAAGAGTGTCTGATGCCCAGAGAGATGGGCTTGAAGGCCAGAAGATGAGTCCTTTAGGACAGTCCACGCTTGAAGAATCTTTATCCAAAGCTGGAGCTGTCTACAATGAAAATGCCTACAGCATCCATATCTATCCGACAATTCTTCCACCAGCATTAATGCCTTGGTAGTGTCAGTGTCTCATCAAGAGGAGTTCCAAAAAAAGCCTTTGTCCGTGTGAAGCATTTGCTGAGCCTGACCAGTCCATTTGTAACAAAACACGAGCAAATCCCTGCATGATAAAGGTGCTGTGCCAATCAGTTCATGCAGCTACTGACTCCAGAGATGTGTCTTTATCTAAAGGTGGCTGGAGATTATGATTTGGTTTTAAATTCAAGAAGAGAACAATTTAAGCCAGAAGCTAGAAGGCAGCTAGATGAAATGAGGTACCACAGAGAACAGGAGAATCATCTCTCAAAAAGCTGCAAGTAGTGGTTAATAAAGCAACCTCAAAATAATTCGGTGACTACAGCTACCAAGAGAGACAAATATGGCAAGCACAGAAAGACGCCACTCAAAACTACCTTATTTTTCCTTGCTACCTGGACTCCCTCGCATTCCTTTTGGCTCTTCGGTCTCATCCATGACCTACCTTCAAGCTACTTACTGGGGCAAAGACACAATGGCTTCACAACTTTCAGTGCTTCTGTCTGCAAACACAGCAAAAGAATGCCATGCAATATCCAGAGAGCAGCAGACCCAACTGCTCAGCCTGCAAAACACCTTTTTTGTGTACCAGCGCCTGACTTGGTGCTCAATTCAACTGCTCAGTAGGATCTGTGCTGCTGCTACTTGTAGGTATGCTCACACAGTAACCAACACAACCTGTGAGGGCTTAGACATCTGCTTCCTGCTTAAGCACATGAGCAATGCTGGACCTTGCTTATCCCTGCTGAAAGCTGCCTAATGGCAGAGAGCTAAGAGAAGCATCCATCCCCAAGTAGTAATGCAACTACATTCCTGAAAGCATCCTCCACACAGGCAGCTTTCCTGCCAGTCAGCCTCCCTCATATCCCTGTACTTCCTGCCTGCTGACAGGCTGCTACAGATTCCACATTCTCTTGTGTAACCCATATTAAAGAGGGCCTGAGGAAGCAGTACATGGAAAAGACAATCAAAGCCAGCAAAAAACACACCAGAAGCTCCACAGCACAAGCTCCAACTTCTCCAGAAAGACATACACATTGTCATTTGCACTGAACAACTATGAGCTTGCAGTTGTCACACAAAGAAGCCTCTACATCCAGCAGCAGCCAAGAAAGGTATGATGAGGTGGAGGATCTACTGCTCTTAAAACATCATTCATTGGTTCTTGTTGGAGCAGCCAGCCTTAAGAAAAGCCTCAATACCTTGGAGTGAAGTACAGGCCACTCCATGTATGTTACTACCACGTGCTCAGAAAAGATTTTGGTCTGCAGGGGAGATGCTCGAACAACACGGATGCATTATCTCAACAAAACAGCTACGGAGCCTCTTCCGTTATGTAGATGGGGAAGGACTGCCAATAGAACATAGCTCATGTGTTTTCCTGGAGGTGGTAAACAAGCAGGCACAGAATTTCTGCTTCTTTACAGGTAGTGATAGAATTTGACAATAGTTTCCTAAGCTGCTTGTATCAGAGATCCCAAGTGTTTTTCATAATGCAGAAGTTCTGGCAAGAACAGTGATTGCACAAGCAAAAAGTGTCTGTTGCAGCCTGTTCGGACCTTGGGCACCAGTTTAGTTGGTCTCCCGCAATATGGAGCATGTTCCAGACTCCCAAAGAAATGGCATGAGGCTACCTCTACTCAGGCAACTCTACTCAGTCTCTCCCAAAAGCTCATTGATAGGTTCAACCCTGCTCACTGGTCAAAGTGCTACCTGCTGTGCTACACAGAGCTTTGCGATGAGAAGCACCGCTAGGGTGGGCCAAGACAGAACGCGCTTGTCCTACCCGTCCAGCATGTTGCTTCTCACTGGAAGCAGCACCGTCCTGAGCTCAGTGACTACCAAACATACCTGACTAGACAGAGCTTGAGTAATAGGGCTCCTTTCCTCACAGACCCGGGAGCTGAAAAATCCCAGTGGATCTGAAAATGCTGTTTCCCAACAGGCTCCTGCCAAGGCCAGAGCCTCAAGTTTTCAAGTACGTAACATGTAGCATTATGTGACAAAATTGCCCCATTAGCTTGGCAAAATCCCAGTGTCAGCAGTTATCCTGAGACAGATTCCTCCTTTATAATTCTGGGAACTGCGTTATTCAGGATTCCCCTTTTCTGCCTTCTCTTGGTCCCTCCTCTGGCTGCCCCAGATGTACGCAACACCAGTGACGTGCAGAGAGGCACTGCAAGGTAGCAACAGCCTGAGAGTATGCATCCAGTGATTTCAATAGCAGACAGTGCTTCAGGAGGCTGGTGTTCATGTTCAGCAAAACCAGCTTAATTTAACACTGAAGAGAGAACAACGCAAACAGGATGTGATGAGAGCTGGGACTGCCCTGGTGGTGACTGGAGAGGTGGCCTTGTAGGGGCTAAGGGCAGAGCAGAAATGTTAGTTGAGAAACGATTAACTGGGTGGCAGATTTATAGCAGTGGAGGTGGGGGAGGCAAGCCCAGCCCAAGCTCCCATTGGCTTTCATGGACTCTTGTAGGCCAGGCCAATGAACATTCAGAAGGCTCCAGTTTCCCCAGTGCCATTCCCCACTGTGAACAGTCAGGAACAGTACTTGGGCGCCTGCACCAGCCTGTGTTCCTGCTGGCTTCACTGGGAGAACATGCTCTGAGCATTCCATGTATTTATCACAGTTTGGCTTTCAGAGATTCTTAAGTCAACATAAACGATTTCAAGTCAACTTGACCCACCTTATAAGAGCAAGTAAATTGTCGAGAAGCTTCAGGACCTGCTCAGTGCAGGGATTACGATAGATTGGACTTCCACTGGGCATGTATCCCACCAGGAACCCTCCAGCTTTCGCCTCTTCAGTAGCAGCAGGCCAACGAGCTCGTTTCACAACTCCCAGAATGGTGTACACACAAAAGCTTATCTGCAGCAAGAGATGTGGAGAGAGTGTTTCTTAGGCAGAGCACAACCTGAATAAACAGGTTTTCAGAGAAACCTGTCATCATCCCATCTCAAAGGCAACGTGCTACAGTGAGCCTAATCTGGTGATAGAAACAAACTCTGGTGGGTTTGCTGCCAAGAAAACACAGCAAACGATCATGCTATGTTCCATCATCTTCAGTGACCCTTGGCCATGGCAGGACGGCCTAGGAACTCACTGTAGACAAAGAATCAATGACATACAGTCTCATGAGTATGCAAGCAACCAGGTAGGCTGCCCTCTAAAAAGAAGGGTCTATACCATCAGTTCCTCATCTCCTTCATGTGCTAGGATGGATGTAGAGATCTGTGATAACACAGTGGTCAAACTGAATTAGCTCCAAGCCACAAGCACAGCTCTTTGGGCTGCATTTCAGTGTCTTCTACAGACCTAAAGAGAGCAACTGCATTTGCAGTCTGTACAAGAAGTGAAGACATTTCATTAACACCTCAAACAACACGAGTCTCCTTGGATGAACTTTAATTACATTCCATGCTGCAGTCTCAACACGATGCTTTCCACACTGCCTGGCTCAAAAAGCTCAATTCACTGCACCGTATTTCCCAAGAATCATGTAAACCAATCACTCCTCCAAAACCAAACTCTGCTACACAAAGAGTAGGGAATAGTGTGCTTCACTCTGCTGAATAATCTGGTTTTGCGTGCCCTACGTGCTCATTACTGTAGCTTCAAGAGGCAAAAGCCAGGCTGTTATTCTGCAATCTGAAAAACCTACTGATCTGCACCCTAAAGAAGCAGATGATCAGGATAGATCTTATGTGTAACCACAACAGAAATGGGGGATGGAAGGAGGCAAGTCCCATCTCGCTAAGGATGACACCTCTCCTGGCAATGATACTCACTCTAGAGCGGTTCAGGCCACTAGGATCTTCCAAGACTGGATCAGCAATTTTGTTGTCTGCACCCACATAGGAGATAAAGGCTTCAGGATCCGAGAGGACTCTGGCAGCACCAAAGACAGCAATGGGGGTTATCATACCAGGGAATATGAGCACAGCTTTGCACTGGTAATAAACTTCTTAACAAATAGAGAGCAGGCTAGAGAGACTAGCTCCACACTGTATGTGGGAACATGATAAAAAGCACCAGAGATGTGTGCACTCTCCAGACATCTCCAGTTCTCTTGGGCCATAGGGACCTAAAACCTTTGAATCTCTTATGAAGATAGCCCTGCTGGGAAAACTCTTGTGCATGCCCAGCCGCCCATGGCTGCAGGACATCTCAGCTTTAGTAAGGAGAGCTCAGCTTCCTACATTCTCCTCCAGATGAACAAAACCGTATTTCATTTCTCGTTTGAGCATGCTCAAACGTTCTTCTATCACCTTAAACAACTCTTACCTAGCAATTTTCAACAAACAGCATTTAGACTCAGTTGGCAGTTTCTGAACTGCAGGAGAGCTGTTACCACAGCAACTGCCCAGAGCACAGGAGCTCATGAGGCACCCCACCACCCTCACTTGGTTTGTGCGTTCCCTCATTGGGCACATTACCTCTGCAACACCTCCAGCTCAAAGCTCAGAAAAATGACCCATACCTCTGCATCTCTGGGGAGAGCCATAAGCCAGCCACAGGAGCCATGAGCTCCTCTAGGAAAACTTTCTGCCGCTCATAGTCCTTGAACTGGTTGCTGATGAGGACGAGGGCCTCCATAAGAGCACACTTCTCCATCTGTGTCAGAAGTAGCTCATTGGAGAGCAGCTGCTTCACGTGGTTGTACAACATCTCAAAGTTTGGCTAGAAAACACATCCAAGTGGAAGAACATCACGTATTTGGTGTGGAGGAGGATCACTGGGGGAGGCAGAGGTGGGGTGTACCATACTACACAGAACAGCTGGAGAAGCATGTCTAAGTTACCTTTTCTCTACATAGCCATCTCCTTCACAGTCTCAAGTTTCTCTGAAAGTTCAGTCTAAAAGAACCTCTTTTCTTCCCTACCCCTCTATCATCATCCTACATCCAGTTTACTTTAGTCTCCAGAATGACTGAAGTAAGCAGAGGAAACCTCTCTCTTCTAGGCAGTCATATCCCTTACAGCAGTGTCACATCTCAAAATAGTTCTGGTGCTTTTATTTGCTCGTAGTTCAGAGCTATTAATGTTGCATGCAAGCTGTTTAGTTCAGCCAAACCAAACAAAACACTGGCTCATGGATTTTAAATGTGCTTGTTTTTTCTAGTCTCCTCAAGCTAATTCAGAAAACACATACTCTCCTCTTGCTCCTACATTCTGCTAAGTAACAGAACAAAGTCTGGAGATTAGTTATTGCTAGCGTCTTCAGCTAAGGAATCAATTGAGACCACCACAAGTGACAAAATGGAAATTCAGCAAACATTCCAATAAAATGAATCTAGTGCTGGTTGTATCCTCCTCATCATCCCTTTTGCATTTAACTCATCACTTTACAATTCAGCTCTTCAGGCAGAAAATTTTTCAGAGGTGGGGAGGGGAAGAAGGGAGATGCAGGGAATAAAACACTTTGCCATTTGCACAGCAGGAATGTTTCTTGGAAGAAAAACAAGAGGCTGTAGCCAAGGAAGCTGAGGATCCCACAAAATCCAGCTGAAATTGAGGCAAGACTCTTCATGACAGAATTGAACTTACATACCAGGACAAGCTGAGGGTAATCCCGACACATCTTTATGATTGAGGAGCATGCATGCCTTCTAACATTCTTCACTGCTCGAGTTCTAGGAGCCTGGACAGACATAACAAACTTCAATGCAACAAAACAAAAGTTCAGACAAATGCAGGGTATCTTCAAGAGACAAATGCATTACATACAGTTCTCTGCACTGTTAAGTACAGATCAAAAAAGTATTTCCACACACCCCCTACCCCAAACAATCCTGCAACAACCAAATTTCCTCTGGAGCAGTAGCCAACTCAAGAAGCCCATGTTTGAACAAGCTGTGCTCCAGGAGCAAGGATGCCATGGATCTTGCTCACTATTTCAAGACTCCAAGCACTCCCTAGGTAGCTGGCAGCTTTACAGTCATCCTTCACAGCCACGTATACCAGCTACTGAAGAATACCCACAGCTAACGAGGTGATTTCACTCTCAGGAAGGCCAGCATAGACCTGGGGACTAAGTGCTCTGGCCTTAGACCATGCCCGTGGCCTTCTAAGTTTGTAACCCAAAGCTTATTAGGCTATGTCAACCAAGAAGAGATCAGTCATATCTAGACTTCCCAGCCCTTTCCAAGAGCAAGACTATACTTCAGAAGCCTGCTACAGCGGAATCTCTAAATTCAGCAGGCTCTCAAACAGAATGATTTATCCAACTGTTAGTAAATAATAATTCAAACATACCTTACTTTCTTCTATAACTTCAAAGGTAACTGAAGCAAACAGCTGTGAGAAAAGGGAGGAAAAATCCAAAAACTCACATCATTTGTTAATATCTAGCACTCATGTGTGTTTTGAGCTCAAGGAATAGATCCTAAGACTTTAGTGCAATTTCATTAAAGCCAGTGAAGAACCCCTGACTAAGTTGAAAGATCAATCATCAGCACAGCGAGGCCTTGAAATAAAACATGGTGTTTACTGGCCCGAGTGTGCACTTAATCTTAAGAGTTCAGGCTAGGAACTGCAAAATTTGTGTTATATGACATTGTTTCTTCTTGAACAAAACTCAGTTTTTCTCATCTTTAACACAAAGGATAGTCCTTCCCTGACAGTAAGGCCAAAAGGACTAACTCCTGCAGTTTAGTACAAGGGCCTTGCACCACAAAAAGCCTACCTGATTTTAGCATGGTCTGCAAGTACCTACCTTGGAAAGTACTTGCGGTAGGTATTCTGGTTGGTAAGTGACAAATGGGAAGAGAGCAGAGACGTTGGTGAGCACACAGGACAGGATGAGAGGATCCTTTGTTTCAAAATTAAGGACAAGCTGCAGCAGATCTATGCCATCATTCACTGGGATTTCCTACAAAGGCAGCAAAGGGAAAGAAGGAGGAAAGAAAAAAGGAGGCAACACTCAGTACTTCAGCCTGTAGCACACATCCTAACACTCCTAGAGCTAGGCCATGGAGCTGCTGCTATTGTATCAGTCCTCTCAGCTGAACACAGCTCTTCTCAAAGCAGAAAGAAAAGCAGTAGAAACCTCAGTTCAACTGTGTGCTACGTGCACTTGCTGAGGGAAAAAAAGACAGCAGCAGTCCCGTTGTTGGTAGGGCAGTCTTGAGATGTCAATCTCAAGTCCCCATGCTATTGCTTGCACCTCCAGGAAAGGCAAATTTCCTCTATCTCAGCCTGGCTCCCAACTCTCCTCGTCATTCTGTCCAACAGATTCCACGCTTAACCAACTATATCAACCCATATAATTATTTTACTGTGATCACAATGATGAACTGAAGTGCATGAGCAGCCTAATCTAATTAAAAAAAAAAATCAAGTCAGTCTACATCAGACAGAAAAAAATGCTTTCCTTCTGATTCACCTGCTGTGGAACAAAAAGCAGAGAAATTGCTTCTGATCTCCTACTCCCTGAGCATGAGTTTCTATCATTTAGTTAAAGGTTTTTTTAAAAAAATAAATTAAAAAACCTAATCAGGGGATAATTAAAAAAGAAGAAACTTAGGAAATTTCTGCTTAAGCAGTCCTCTTCTCCTCCAGCAAGGCACTACGTCAAAGCATGCCACCTGAGTGCTCTCTGTGACTTCTCATGACATAGTGTCCAGAACCAAGACATGCCTGAGAGCAAGCCAGTATGAGTTTGGTCTCATCTAAAGAATCACAGAATGGTTTGGGTTGGAAGGGACCTTAAAGATCATCTAGTTCCAACCCCCCTGCTGCGGGCAGGGACACCCTCCACTAGACCAGGTTGCCCAAAGCCTCATCCAACCTGGTCTTAAACACTTCCAGGGATGGGGCCTCCACAAGGAGTCGTCACTACTCATGAGAATCACTCACCAAACAACCTGGGGTTTTGCATGGAGGTAACTGGTTACTACAAACTTTTCAAGGACAACATCGTTAAAAAAACCCTACTCATGTCAACCCAGAACAAGCCAGGAGAGCAGGCAAGAGCATCTGATACACATACGTCTTTATCCAGGGTTCGAAACATCTGGCTGATGACGCTCTCTGAGAAGAAGGTCATGGCATCCCACTGCACAAAGGATGGAGAGAAGATGGAGCAGAGACCTTCGCCTGTCTTAGCTGAAAGGAAGAGAACACTGGAGCTCTCACCATGCTCCTCCACACATGCACAACAGCAGGCTGATAACATCTTGGCACTCGCCAAGTGTTCTGGTCACACAGCTCTCCCTTGCACGTGCCTGGCAGGGAGGCACCGGGAGCAATTAAGGTATTCCCATGTGATTTGCCTCATTCAAATGAGGGCTCCCGAGACATAAGTCTGCCCTTTGAGACACTATAGGGAGCAACACCAACAAATCACAGAAGGGAAAAGAAAAGGAGGGAGCCCCAGACTCAGCACTGCAAGCAAGACTGCCCTCAACATGACTTCGCAAAGCACCCAGTGGCCCTCCTTCACAGGAAGAGAACAAGCTCACTGACAGAGGGATTTGCCAGACAGGCAGAACTTCTCTGGACAAAAATAATCAATATATTACGGAGATAACAAGGCCCAAGGAATTGTAAAATTGTATCAGAGGGACAGCTGCATCTGTTTTGCAGAGGGATTTGCAGGGAGGGAAAGGAGGAACCAGGGGCTTTACACTAGCTATTCCATAGGTGGCCAACAAAGGGTTAAATTTGGGGTGGGGTGTGTGTGATTTGATTTTGCTTTTAACTTGCAACAACCTTAAAAGCCTGAAAACCCAGTGTTGAGTCTTGGCTCCCCCTTAAAAAAAAAAAAACAAAACTAAGAGACCAAAACAAAACAAAACAAAAAGGTAAAGTTGTTTCTTCTTGGCTTGAATTAAAAAACAAATCCCATATCCCTATTTTTTTCAGGTAACTTACAGTTCATGGGTCCAGTATCAACAGGAGCTGTGAGTTGGTACTTCAGCCATTCACCGGCCATCTGGAAGCCAGTTCGAGGGTCCAGACGACAAGCCATCCTCATCACCTCTCCTTGCTGGGCTCGGAAAGCTGCAGTGAAAAAATCAGACACCATGCAACAAGCTGATGCTGCGAACACTCCCTTCCCCAAAGCTCACCCGCAGCTTTGCAGCCCTGGGAACATTATGGACTGTTGCTCTGGCAACAGCTGTGCAGTAAGCTCTGATATACAGTCAGTAAACTGGGTGTAACAGGATGGGCAATTCTGAAGCAATTTAAATGGACTAAAAAATGATGGATTAACAAAAAAAGAAGTGCAATTAAAATGCAATATGAATTATGAAAAATCTATACTAAACCCAGATTTACTACAATTAAACCTCTATTTTTCATTTTAAAAGTTATTAAAACTATACATGTTTGCTGCTGCTGAAGCACCTTGAGATACTGAGATAGAAAACCAGCATTAGGTAATGACCACTTCCTTCAGCTAAACACACATTTTCTAAATTATTTAGCTTAACCTAGTTCACATTCTAGGCTGACAAACTAATGGGAACTCAAAAAACCCAAAGGAGTCTTGTTTTCAATTTCAAAGATATTAAAAGCGAAGCACAGAACAAGAATTTCATTTGTTCCAAAATATTCTAGTACACAACCACAGAAAACAATCAGCTCTGCTGACTATAGATGCAAGCTGCATTGTTTAAAAAAGTTGTTTTATCAAGTAATTTTGTGTTTCAAGACAGTTTTATTTTCTTATACTTGTAATACACCTTCAATATAATTTAACTCCCTGAAACTATTTCAAATGCTGGCTTTGTGTATTTAGCTACTTTTTGATTTCCACCCAAATAGTTTTTTTTTTTTTTACTTACTGCAATGTATCTATCTAATACACAATTAAAAACTGCAACACTTAAAATCTTCAAACCTAAATGTAAAGAGTAAGAATTTAAGTAATTTATTAAGTATATCCTCCCAGCCACCAAGTGAGTACCAAACTATACCAGCCAGTGAGAACCAACCTCGGGTTTGGGAAGTCAAATACAAAAAGAAAGAAAAAATAAAATTATTAATATCCAGGGTTTCCTGTTTGCTGTTTTAAGCTCATGATTAAATGTGGCTATTTTAATTGCTCCCCTCTAGCTATTGGTACTGAACCAGAAGCTTATTAGCAGGGCCAAGACAGATTTTCTTTGTGGAATGACATTTACAGTCTTTTGTAAGGTTCCTTCTTCTCCTAACCCGAGCAGGACTCCAGGCTGTTTTACTTCCTCCTCTAGGTGATCAAGAGGCATGTTTTCTTTGACATTAGGCAGTAAATGCTACTAGACCACCTACCTGGCCAGCAAGCAAAATAATAGCAGAAAGTAAGTAAAATGAAACGCCTGAGCTGTCACAGAAAATGCTAAATTAATTTAACTTCAAGATCCAGGCAGCAAGAGCCAGGATAAAAATGGAAGCTGCCGAGCCAATTACGGTGGGCTCCAAGCTCAGCCAGCAACTGAAAGTAAGACGAAAGGCACTGACAACAGCATCCACATGGGGTGATGGCAACTTACAGTTGAAGAAGGCATTGAAGTCCTCATCACTGTCAAAATCAAAGCGGGAGTATTCACAACTGGGGCTGTCTGTTTTAGAGGGAAAGCCCACCTGGAGACAGAGTGGACAAAGTCAGGAAGGAAGAGAAGTCACCCATCACAGCTAATACCACCTTCAAGGAGATGAAGGCTGAAGGCAAGGAGCAGACAGTAAAATGCTGAGATAGAGCTGTTTGCTCAGCGGCCTGGAGATCACATCTCTGGCAGACGCAATAAAAACATAGTTTCTCCCCCGAGATCCACAGGCCACATTCACCTAGGCACCTTCTCACGCCTCTCTGGCTGCAGTTCCCACATACCTTCACTAGGTTGGTCATAGATGCACGGAGATACTTGGGAATCATAGCCAGCAACAAGGGGTCACGAGACAGAACTTCATGCCGAAAGAGGGCTCCCCACGTGATCTGAGTGGAAGAGCGCAGAAACTGGAGGGAGAAGAGAGAAAGGAAGGGAACAGAGAAGGATTTCAGTGCTGGAATCTCCACTGCTAACATTAAATGTTGCTATCAGAAGGCAATAGCAAATTGCACCAACCAATCAGTTGAGGCTGAAGCACCTTGCAGGCACAACCCAAATTTCCAGAACACCAAAAGTCCCTAAGTAAACACTAGGGCCGACTGCAAATTCTACAGTTTCTACTCAGCACCTCTGTATCAGTCACTGTTCCTAATGGGGTAGTAATGAAGGAGAAACCACTCTGCATTTCAGCTCAAATGGAGAGCCTGAAGACCAATATTTGGCTGCTGAAGTTCTGCAGTCCTCTACAGGTTAGCTCAGTTACGCATTCACACATTCTTACATAGACATACACGAGACTTTCAGCCCTTTACATACCTGGCTGGGATGGGTTGTGAAGGCTAAAAATGAGTCAAGGAATTTTCCAAAGTTGGCTGGCGTTTCCACATCAGAATCTGAGCCCTATTAGGAAGGGAAACAATTTCAGACAAAACACTAACTCTATGTCACGCTGGGCTCATAAGCGGTATGTCTCTGGGTAAAGCAGGAGCTCTACATCCAAGGCCACAGAATGTAAAGGAGCAGAGACAAAACCACTGAACAACTGTTGATTTTTTTTTTCTGAAACCAGTATAGCCTGAGGAGCAGCAAGTTCTGCTGACCAGCCTGGGGGTGCTGGAGACAGCACCACCCTCACTCAAGAGAAAAGGGTGACTTCTCAGATACTAGAGTTTCACTAAAATCAAATTCATAACTGCTGCTACTGCTGCCGCCATGAGTCACAATTTCACTCCTGTTGGGTCAAGCCCACCCAGCAGTACCAAAGCGGAGCAATTTGCAACTGCACAATTTCACAAGCAAATACACCCAGATGATTCCATTCCCATTCCTCTGATTGTTTTCTGCATTTAATGTACGGACATCTCTTACCAATAACTTTCTGGAAAGTTTGTCAGGAAAATAAATTTTGCCCAGAGCCATAAAATGAAGGTTTTGCTGCTCCTCACTAACCATAATATGACCCAGTGCCCTCAGGATCCCTGTTCTGGAGCTGTACAGCTCAGTGCTGCCTCTCCCGAGGGAATCTGGATGAGAGGACTCAAATCCCTATCTCATTACTTCATTATGGACTAACAGCTCCCACTGCCTAGGAGCAAGTGAAGTCACCGAAAGTCGTAACAAACCTTTTGCTTGCTGTCCATTCTTTTTAGGGATAAATTCTCAAAGTGGGTGGTTTTTTTTTCCTTCTCTGCCTGTGAGAATTTACTTTGCTCTACGACTTGCACACAGGCTGGCTGCCTCAGTCTCCCCACAAACAGAATCTCTCAACAAGCCTGCCTTCTTTACTGTAGCAGCACTGTGCTGAATGGAGGGAGCGGGTATTCAGCAACCAGCAAGGCATGCAAAGTATCAATGTGTATCTTCATCTCAACATCGACACAAAGCATCAGAAAGATGAACGGCAGGAACAAAATCTGTTTCTTACTCCAGCTTGAGATAATCTTGGTAGAAGAACCAACAGGTATACTCTGAGGTATTTTTAATAGGGAAATTTGAGAGGCTTCCAACACAACAGTAATTTCCTGGAGTAGTTTTTCTGT
Source organism: Grus americana (assembly GCF_028858705.1). Classification (NCBI taxonomy): domain Eukaryota; kingdom Metazoa; phylum Chordata; class Aves; order Gruiformes; family Gruidae; genus Grus; species Grus americana. Next base: position 91,179,125 of record NC_072854.1, read on the forward strand.
AGCAGTAGACAGCAAGAACCTTAACCAATTTTGTATGAAGCCTCAGCATTTTACAGAGGTTACAGATGATTCTTGAAGACAGCAGAGGCCCAGAATCAGAATGGTCCCTCCATTCAATATTCCTATGACTTGGCAGGATACAGCTATCCCACTTGCAAGCAGAGCCATTTCTGCCTTTTCAGAAGTGCAGAGAGAACCCTGGTCCTACCTTAGATCAGGGTTGCCTCACCCCCAGCCCTAAAAAATAGCCTTGCCAGGGTTGCTGCTGGTATTAGCAGAGACTTACTAGCAACGCGCATAGCTGGCTGCCCAATGCGCACAAAACTTGGCAAAGTCTCTTCAAGAAAACATAGTGCTTCTCCACCAGGCCTTCTGCATCTGCTGTCCTGGGAATGAGGGGAGGGGGAAAAACAGGATCACAGTTACTCACACTGTAGGTAACAGGCACACTGCTGTCTATCTTGTAGATAAAAAGAGGACTGGAGCAATTTGGTTTTATCGCAGTGGGATTTTCTTTGCTATTATCAATAAGTACTGCTTTATTTATTACCATCCAAAACCTCTGAAATTTCCTGTCTGAAAGAGTCCCTCCTGATCAGTTTCAGACTAAAAGAGAAAGCTGGGGAAAGTGCAATATTTACACCACTTTGTCTTTCAATTATAGGATTTGAAAAAACTCGCAGTTCTTCAAGTTTTGCAAAAGAAACGGTGGGTTTGTTCTCTCCTAACCCAGTCCCAGCTTCCTGCAGTTAAGCAGCAATATCTTTTGAAACCACATCTACCATGCCATTTGGATGCAATTTTGTGTGAAATTCAAGTAGCTGGATGGTACTCACTGGGCAGCAGAGAGAATGTAGTGCATGGCAACATCTCCAAACAAGACCATCAGAGGTTTCCGGTCCTCCAGCTTACCCTATGTGTAAAATAGGCCAAATGCCTCAGTTAGAAGATAACTATTTATTCCCATCTACATAACTATTTATTCCCATCTGCAAGTGAAATCAGGAGATCCCCAGTTGTCCTTCCATCTGGGGAAGGGCTTAGATTCCACAAATGATTTCAGTAAAAACTTGCAAAAAAATCTAAGGTATTCCTGATCTCAAGAAATTTCCTAAGCAATCCCACCACAGGAACTTTAAACAAAAAAAACTGATCCTGAGACATTAACTCTTCTTCACTGCAGACTGGCTAGTTACTTAAAGGCAGCTGATAAACACTCAGCCTTGACACTAAGCTGCTTATGAAAGTATGGGTCAAACCACCTGTTTAGATCCTGCTGTCATTTCTCTGAGCTGCCAGATGATACAGCTGGTAACAATATTTCCCACTTCACAGTTGTAGAAAGTGGGAGGAAAAAAAAAGTCAATGGGGATCTCCAACTTCAAAACTGCGAAGAAAGATGAGCACAGAAGTTGGAGAGGGTTCCAACAGTTGCTATATGTCTTGTACTGGCATGATATTCAGGCTAGGTATCATTAACAAAAGCAGTCAAGTTTGAATTTTGTGTCTTAAATAAAAGGGCAAAGATATCATTGCTCAATTTGAAGAATTACATAGGAGAATAAGAGTAAAACAAAGAGGAGCCAGAGGAGCTGAGGAGGAAGAACTCACTTTCCTGCTGACAGCAATCAGGAGACACTCTGCTGCTCCTACTTGGAGCTCAGGCTCATTTAGGAGCAGACACAACATCTCCAAGAGCTTGCAGTTGTCTGCTGTGATGTGGCTCAGGGCCACCCAGTCAATGTAGCCAGCCAAGGTGTTGAGTGCCGCTATCCCCACGCGGCAGTTTGCCTGGGCCTGGGAACAGAGAGGAGGCAAGAGGTCAGAGCCAGAGACACAGCAATTCCCATCTAAAGCCGTCCACTCCTGGTACCAGGAACCACCCTCAGAGTGAGAGACTTGGACCCTTCTGCTCCCACCCCTCTCTCTTCTCAAGCAGTTTGTGTTATGGGTGAAACATACCCATCTGTAAATGAGAACTGCAGGTAACAGACTCCAAAGCCTGGGAAAAGCCTAGTTCTAAGCAATCTTGGTCTTAAGAATGACTAATGCGCTAACTCCCCCACAGCTCCACTCACCTTTGGCTCCTGAGCCAGATCAGTCTTCTGAAAAAGAAAACAAGAGATGGTAAGTGAGCGGCCACAGCCCACGCTTCCACCCAGCCACTGCTGGACAGGCTTATTCTTGAGAACGCAGCCAGAAGCGGCTTCACAGAAGAGCTCCCTAGTGAAAGGGCCTGCAACACAGTCTCCCACTCAGGACATTGCTGCGGCCATCATAACCACCTCCGCAGCTCTCTGGCAGGTAAGACAACAGGACTTTGAATTCCAAGTTAAGCCACAATTTCCTTCTCATCCAAAAGATGACACTCCAGTCAGCAGGCACCAGGGAGACACACGGGACAAGAAGGAAAGGCATTTCAGTGCTTCCTGGAAGCTTCCAGGGAAGAAACTTTTGACCTTTTAGAGCATCTTACATCCAAGAAGCCAGACTCTGAAAAGTGCTGGCAGCTTTTATGTACTGAGATTGATGTCTGAAAAGGGTGATTTGTCCATGGTGTCCTGGTTTCAGCAGGGATAGAGTTAATTTTCTTACTAGCAGCTGGTACAGCACTATGTTTTGGATTCAGGATGAGAATAATGTTGATAACACACTGATGTTTTTAGTTGTTGCCAAGCAGCCAAGGACGTTTCAGCTTCTCATACTGGCCTGCCAATGAGAAGGCGGGGGGCACCCAAAAAGCTGGGAGGGGACACAACCAGGACAGCTGACCCAAAGTGGCCAAAGGGATATTCCATACCGTATGGCATCATGCTCAGTATATAACTGAGGAAGTTGGCCAGAAGGCAGCGCAGCTCAGGAACCAGCTGAGCCTCAGTTCCGGGTGGTGAGCAGTTGTGCTGTGCATCACTTCTTTTGTATGTTTTATTCATATTATTATTATTTTTCTGTCCTATTAAACAGTCTTTATCTCATCCCACCCCATGAGTTTTACCTTTTTTTTCTTTTTGATTCTCTCCCTCATCCCACAGCTGTGAGGGAACAGCTGTGTGGTTGTTTTAGCTGCCGGCTGGGTTAAACCACAACACATGGTCAGGAAGGCAGCTGGAGAGAGAGCTGGGGCAAGAGCTTACAGCCTGACTCCCAGTTCCAAACACTTAAGAGCAGCAATGCACTGCTTGCACCATCTTTTTGACTAAAACGAGTCCCTCAGACACTCAGGTTTGATTTGTTTTTCAGATGCAAAGAAACCACAAGCATTTCTTTCTGCTGCAAGGTTTTGGTTTGGAAACTCAGTCCATCTATGTATTCAGCACAGTGATTCTGAGTTAATTTGGTTGTGTCCCAAACATTTAGCATCTGAGCCACCATACCAGAGCTGCATACTTATATGCACTGCAGATTATTATGGTCTTGGGGAACTGTCCATCATCTCCCCCAGTCTCAGTGTGCAGACTGAACGCCCAACCCTCAGAATTTACCCTGGGCATAAACATCCCAAAGATCTGCTAACCTGTGGAGTGGTGAGGGCTTCTTGTTCCTGGGGTGCTCCAACCTTGCCAATCAGAAAGATTCCACCGTTAGCAGAAGCAGCCACACTTCAGAGCCTCAAGCATTGCAATTCAAACCTTAGCTAGAAATGTATTTCAGCCAAACTACAAAATGCATCAGGGTCTCCCACCCACCACCATGAACTGCACAGAGAACTGTCTGCTCTACAGGTGGGTTGGTTCAGCCCATCAGTGCATCAGGAAAATGAACAGAAGCCAGGTAGCAGAGGGTTTTTCATTGCCTCCCAGTTTCACATTTAGTGTAACTCCGGATTTTAATTCACAGAAAAAAAGAACAAGAGATACACCTAAGCAACTTATTTCTAGATTGGTTTTTCAATTGTGCTTCACTCTCAAATCCACTTCCTTCTCACAGGAACAGACTGGGGTGGTGACTTGCCTTCACCATCCATCTTGACCAACCTGCACACCTCTGACTCTAGGTAAGAATTCAGGGAAGTCTCTTTACACAAAAAAATAAGTGCATTCCTCACCACAATTTGACAAAAAAGGGCTTCCTGACCTGAGCTCTTGGAGAAAAGGACCAGAAAGGCCCAGATGCAATGGTGAGACATCAAACACTCATGCAATTTGGTGCATCGCCGCAAAGACACCACTGCAGCGTAAGAGAGCAGATGCAAGCCTAGGACGGCATCTCTTTACCACTGTGCATTATATAAGCTACCCCAAATCTACCCGTTTCTGCCACAACCACACCTTTGTTTTGCTAAGCCGTACACCCCTAGTGTCAGCAGAGCATTCCAACAGTACAGACGAGGCACACATCCGCTCCAGCCATTTACACTAGCAAATCCAAGCTACCAACACTAACCCTGTCAGCCTTGTACATTCAGTCTCTCTGATCAGCATTGGCTTCCCAGGCCACAGCAGATCCTTTCCACACAGCAACAGCAACGGATTTCAGTTTCTGCACTTGCTTCCCCAACCACTTGTGAGTTGTATCCCAATTCCTAAACACCTCCAGCACTGACCGAACCCAAGGAAAGGAGACTCTTACCATGCGTCTGTACTTATTGACGTTCTGCTGCAGAGTAGATAGTAGGAAGTTGAAGATCTTCTCCATGTTCTGGGTGAGGGTTTGCTGGATATCTCGTCGCCGCTGGGTAGGCAGAGTTTGAAAAGTCACCACATCCTCTGCCAAACGTAGGAGGATGAACATCACCAGTTCCGTCTGAGTTTCCTGATGTCCCAAAATGAAATATGCTCCATCAGCACTGTTCGAACGTTAAAATCTCTAGAGGCTAGCTCAGAGATGTAGAAAGAAAGTGAGCATGCATGAAGATACAAGTCACACCTTGGGAAAACAAGACAGGAGGATGGGTCCTCTCTCTGCTAAAATCACCTCCTAGAATAACTTAATCTTACGGGGATTTTTTAGTCCATCATCAGCCTGTCTCGCCTGACCACAAGGGAGTTAGGCTTGTCTCAGGGTGATGGAAGACTGAAACCCATACTATGAGCAAGCAGGAAAGAACAGGTGTGTTTCGTACCCCTTGCTTGGAGAGCGTATCCAGCTCCTTTAGCATGTCAGGCCAGTGCTGAGGCCATTCGCGCTTGATCATCTCCACCACAATGCGAGACAGAACATCCTTAATGTGACTTTCCTCCTCCAGAATACTTTGAGTTCCCTGTGACAGGAGAGGGGCAGTTATACAAAACAGCAAACATCAAATGCCAGCACTGTGGTTGCAAATATATTAAACCACACAAAATAAAACAACAAAAGAAATCACAACGCTGGGCAGCTCTTTATCCCAGCTACCTTGGATGACACTCCTACCCTCCAAGCATCCGTAGCTAGTGAAGTCTGGGAACCAAAAGGATTTTCCTCAAAGGAAGGTTGTTTGGTCAGAAGAGGAATCACAATGCTACAGAAAACACAACTAAGATAATGACTTAAGTATTCTTGCAAAAACTAAGATGATCCAGATTTAATAAATTTCCTCCTAAGAAAGAGTACCTTATATATGTTATACAAGCCTCACAACTTCCTGGCATGTGAGGTGACATGGTTATTGACCTGACTACAAGACAGAGAAAATCACTGGAACAACCAGGGATGCATAGCAAGAAAGTAATGAAATGCAGAATTGAATTCAGGTCCTCTGTGCTAATTATCTGGAGTGACTTTTTCCTTTTGCTTGCACTTTCTATCTCCAAGTAAGAGAATCATGTTTCAGAGAACAGTAGTAGAAGGTACTTACGCTGGATATGAGGCCCATGACATTGTTCTTCAGATAAACTTTTTCTAGGCGAGGCATATTGTTCCAGCGGAACCTGTTCAAAAGAGTTTAAAAAAAGAAAAGAGAGAGAAACAAGAAGGACACCAAGTCAAAACAAGATCTCTGACTTGATTTTCAATGAACCATCACTTCTTTACCTAAACTAGAGAGACTGCAGCTCACTGACTCTGCCAGTGCCCAATCCCTTAATGAAAAGGCTGAGCTAAAACTGCTGCTGGCAAATGGGCGTGCACCACTGAAGTCAACAGACATGAGAAGCAGCAGCAAAAGCACAAAGCATCAGGTCTGTAGAGGCGGCAGAGAAAGGAATCTCAGAACCCAACTAATACAAAGCCTCTTTGTTAGCATGAGGCTAATGACAGAGAACGCTGCAAAGACCTACCGATAACCCTGTGTGCTTATTTACACCTTGCGATGCAAATGTGCCTTAGAGCTTGGTGAATTAACCTTCCCAACCTGCCTGAAAACCATTTTCTCCTCTCTTTTTACAGATAAGGAAAGAAACAGAGCAGGACAGCAACCACCCTCTGCTGCAGAACAGACTTTCTGTATCCTGAAAGTGCCTCCCTGAAGCGGGAAGCGCCGGAACGGGAGCAGAGCTCCGGCCAGCGGCTGCGTGGCAGCGGGCTAGCACCCTTCCCCGGCGCAGGGGGGCGGGCGGCGGGACGACGAGCTGCCTTACTTGACCACATGCTCCAGGATCTGCAGGCCGAAGTGCCGGACGATGGCCGTCTGCGTCTTCTCCGCCAGCTTCAGCCCGCAGGGCACGCAGATGGGACACTTCTCTTTGAACTCCTCGCAGAACTGGGAAAGGACCGGGGACACGCACACGCAGTTAAAACACGGCAGCTGGCACGGGGCAACGGGGAGGGGAGCGGCCCCGACCCCCTCGGGGAGCACGCCAGGGTTGGGGGGGGCGCCCGACCCCCTCAGCGCCGCGCAACCGCGGCCCCCGCCGCCTTCCCCCGCCTGCTGACGACTCCCAGCGTCCCGGGGGCTTCCCGGGGCCGGCCCGCCCCGCCTCTCGCCCATGGGGCCCCGGCGCCGTGCGGAGGGAGCACCCGCGTGGCGGGAGCCCGGCGCCTCCTCTCCCTGGTCAAGTACCTTGAGCGCCTCCAGGCGGTAGCGCTGTGTGGAGGCCGGGTCCATGATCACCGTCACCGCCTTCACCAGCTGCTCGCAGAGGCTGCTCACCTGCTCGGCGGACATGGCGGCGGCAGCGGCGGATCCGCGCCACCGGCCACCGACGGGCGAGAGGAGGGGGCGGCCGGCACGCGGCGCACGCGCGGCACCGCAGCGGATCTGCGCATGTGCGGAGGGAAGGAACCGGTTGGGAAAACGCATGTGCCGCGTAACGTCGCGGCGACACACCCCCCAGAACTACGACTCCCAGCGTGCCTCGCGCGGGGACTACGGCTCCCGGCAGGCAGCGCGGAGGGGCGGGGCGCGGCATGGAGGGGCAGGGCCATCCACCCCGCCGGGCGGGAGGCGGCCAACGGCGGCGGGAGGATGTCGCGGGGTCGGGAGCGGGTGGTGGCCCTGGTGGACATGGACTGCTTCTTCATGCAGGTGGAGCAGCGCCTCGACCCGCAGCTGCGCGGCCGCCCCTGCGCCGTGGTGCAGTACACTGAGTGGCAGGGCGGCGGGTAGGTGCCGGCGGCGGGACCGGCCCCTTGCACCCTTCCCGGCGGGGCCGTGCTCGCCCTGCACTGCCCTGCCCTCCCGTGTCTTGCAGGATCATCGCGGTGAGCTACGAGGCACGCGCCTTCGGCGTGTCCCGCGGGATGTGGGCGACGGAGGCGCGGGCGCTGTGCCCCGACCTGGCGCTGGCGCGGGTGCCCCAGGCGCGGGGCAAAGCCGACCTCACCCGGTGAGCGGGGTCGGGGACCGGGCCGGGGGTGGCGGCGGCAGGGGTCGCCTTACGCGGGGCGGCGCCTGAGGCTGTGCCCGCCGCCCGGCAGGTACCGGGAGGCCAGCGTGGAGGTGATGCAGGTGCTGTCGCGCTTCGCCGCCATCGAGCGGGCCAGCATCGACGAGGCGTACCTGGACCTGACGGGCAGCGCGCGGGAGCGGCTGCGGGCCCTGCAGGGGCGCCCCCTGGCGGCCGCGCTGCTGCCCACCACCTTCGTGCAGGGGCTGCCCGACGCCCCCGACCCCCAGCCCGGCGGGAAGGGTACGCACCGACCCGGCACCGCGGAGCTTCGAGCGCCGGGGCCGGCGCTTTGCATACCGCGGCGGGACGGCTCTAACGGCTTTGCTTTGAGGCCGCACAACGCAGCGAGAACGGAGCCCAGTGCTGCCACCCCCGGGCCCCTGTGCTGTCCCTGTCCCGCTCCATCGGTAACGCTCCCTGTACATCAACAGAGGTAGAGGGTGGGCTGCTTTGTCCCGTGCAAGAGCACGGTAAATAGGATCTGTGTTTCCCCCAATGAATGACTTTTAGGGTGCTCGCTTCTTGTCCTTGCCGTTGGCACGCAGTTACAGAAGCACGCGGCTGGCTGCTGGGGCTGGCTGATGCTACTGGTCCCTTTGCTGGGCTCAGCAAGAAATACCCATGCTGACCCCCTTTGTGTCCCTTTTCTAGAGGAGCTGAGGCAACGTGGCTTGCACGAGTGGCTGGCGTCACTGTCTTTCGATAACCCTGATTGTCCTGACCTGCAGCTGACCATGGGTGCAGTAATCGTGGAAGAAATGAGGGTGGCTGTAGAAGCAGCCACCGGATTCAGGTGTTCAGCTGGGATTTCACACAACAAGGTACGTGTGTAACACATCAACCTGCTTTCTTCTAAGTAGCAGAGTCAGAACATGCTGTAGACGCTCTCCTATGTGTTTTCCCAAGTCTCCCATAGAAGATGAGCTCAGTGGGGAATGCAGCCACGTGTGAGCACACCTTCAGGGAAATTATAGGACATCTGGGAAGGAGAAGAGTTTTCTTCCCAGAGATGTGGCCTATGCAGTCAGCACTCAATTAATTGACTGCCTGGATTCCTGGTGTACCTTGATGAGTTAGCTCACGAGGAAGAAAAGGGTTTTAAGTCCCCCAGGAGAGTTTTCTTTATAAAAAAGATGAGCTTAAAGCAGGAAACCTCCACCTTGAGTTTTAGGCAATGGTGGCTGTAGCCAGGGAATGGTTTTTACTGACACAAATTCCCAACAGCTTGGAGGAAGAAGAATACCAGTTTGGGGCTCTGGCTTCCTCTTTCTGGTCACTCAGTCTTCACCCCTGCTGGCTGTTCTTTGGGTGATGCTCAGCCAGCTGCTGAGAGCAGCTGCAGTAGCACTTCGTGCATGACAGCAGCTGCAGAAACAAACAGGCTTTGATGCTGCAGCTATAGAGGGTTTCCTGCTGGGTGAAATGCTAGGGGCTCTCAGTAAACCACCCTGCACTCGTTTCATTCTTTGCAAAAGGGGCTTATGTGTACAGTGACGACTTTAAAAATGCAGGCTCTGACTAAAAAAAGAAAATTATAAAGACTAAATGGATGCTTTGGAACTTAAAGATAAATTTCATCTTAGACTGCTGTGGAAACAACTGGAACTATTACCAGCTGTATAGAGGTACTGGAGCTAGTTCTGCACCAGCTCACCTTGAAACTAGAGCAGACTGTAAGGCAGAAATGAGCTAGCTGAGGAAGACCAGTGGTGTAGACATTTCCAGTGGAAAGGATGTTCAATTTGCCTTTTTGCTCTCTCTAATCAAGAATAACAGAGAACATCCCTGCTGTCCCTAGCAGCTTCTCCCAGCTTCCATTTTCTAAGCCAGCATTCCTCTTTTGGTTGTTTGGTTGTTTGGTTTTTTAAAGGGAGTAAGAAAATCATGATGTACTGTGCTATCCCTGAAGAACTGTATATCTATATCAGCAAGCACAGTGCAGAGATTACCAGAGCCTACATGTGGCTGTACAGAACACGCTACAGTGCTTCCACAGCCAGCTGACCTCTGTAGGTACAAACCTTTTCTGCAAAGCATGAAACGAGTGCTAGGGGCTCTCAGTAAACCACCCTGCATTTCACCCAGCAGGAAACCCTCTGTAGCTGCAGCATCAGAGTCTGTTTGTTTCTGCAGCTGCTGTCATGCACGAAGTGCTCCTGCGGCTGGCTCTCACAGCTGGCTGAGCATCACCCAAAGAGCAGCCAGCAGGGGTAAAGACTGAGTGACCAGAAAGAGGAAAAGCAACTCGACTTACCTCAGTGCTCCAAACTGGTATTCTTCTTCCTCCAAGCTGCTGGGAATTTGTGTCAGTAAAAACCATTCTCTGGCTACAGCCACCATTGCCTAAAACTCAAGGTGGAGGTTTCCTGCTTTAAACTCATCTTTTTTCTAAAGAAAACTCTCCTGAGGGACTTTTCTTCCTAGTGAGCTAACTTGGTAGAATACACCAGGAACCCAGCCGATAAATGAGACCAAATAATTGAACGAGCTATTTGGAAGCAGCTGGAAGATAACAGCATGGTTTTATCAAGAACCACTCATGCCAGACTCATTTATGTGCCCTCTTTGACAGCATATGTGGCCTAATGTACAGGGGAAACTGCAGATGTGAAGTGTGCACCTTAAGGTTTCTAACGCGCCCCACCCTGAGTCACATAAGCTGATGATGACACCCTAGTAAAACACAACATTATTGAGGTTATCCGAAGAGCGTGCATCTAGCTGAAGAAAATCTGACTGTTTTCCATAATGATTTTTGTTCAGTGAGTTGCACTCAAATTGGGACGTTTAGAGTGGGAGCCTGGGGGGAATTGTGTGAGGTCCACTAAGAGCCAGTATTTTCACTGAAGCCTGTAGAGAGGGAGCAGCTGTAGGAATTCAGGTGATGCTAAGCACAGATGAGGCTTGGGGCCTGGGCTGTAGGAGTTCTGGGAGATGAAATTAGAGCTGAACAATCTGGGCTTGGAAAAGCCCAGAAACAGTCCGAAATCACCCAGCAGTGCTGCTTATGCTCCTCACTGACGGTTTTGTGGTTTATAGGAAAAAAGCAACCAGCAGGCTTTTGGCTAAGTCATAGAAAGTCAGGAAGTAACCTGGAATTATTGTGGACAAGCAGCAGGATGAGTCAGTAATATGAGAGCTCTTACAGAAATGGCAAATCCTGTTTCAGCACGTGCAGATTAGAGAAGGTGTCAGAAAAAGTAAATTATTTCTCTCCATGAAGTCTCAGTGATTGGTTCAGCTTGCAACACTTTATGAACAGTGTGGGTAAACTTGAAAGAGTCTCCAGCAAAACAAGAATAACAGTGATTGGACATGTGGAAAATGACTGGATATGAAAAGTTGAAGGAAAGGGATCTGCTTTATCTATTAGAGTGAGAACATATGTAAACCTGTAAAGTAGGTTGTTAATAAAGATCATAGCTTAATAGGCAGGAAGAAAAAAATTGCTTAGTTATAGGTGTGTGTGGTAAAGCAGTGAAAGAGCAAAATTATTAACTTGTTCAAAAAAATCCCAAACACCCAGCTAAATATATTTCAGGCTGGTCTGTGTATTTTTGATCCTGTGGTAGATTAGGGTGGGAGGGGAACCTGTATAGCAGATAAGCTAGAGAACATCCCTTCCAGGCTAGCAATTCTGTATTTTGCAGATTACCTTTTGCAGCATTATGCTGCTGTGGACCTCGCAGAGAGAAGATTAAAATAGTGACACTGAAAAAAAGCAAGACAAATGCAGAAGATGATGGAGCAAGACATAGTGAGAGAAATAGCCTGGGGAGGATTATGGGGATGCTCTGGAAGCTCTAGTGTGCTTGCCTGATGGAAAACTAAGCCGAGCAGAACAGGTGATAGATACAGATGCCCCAAGCTGCCTGGAGCAGGAGTCCAGCCTTTGCAGAGCTAGAAGTCTGGAAGCAGCAGTGCTTTCAGTGTTCCCAGCCAGTGTGTGCCAAGTCCCAAGGTGGGTACTACCTGGGAGCAAGCAATGGTGCAACCTGCACATCCTTCCTAGCAGATATTCCAAAGGCAGATCTTAGAGGTGATACAGCACAAGCGGTTAGGTACAGTCACAATAAAGTCAGTGCAAAGATTGTAATAACAGGGTTTCCATCCTCTTCTGTGTTACAGACGCTGGCAAAACTGGCCTGTGGGTTAAACAAGCCCAACCGCCAGACACTAGTATCTTCACGATTTGTTCCACAGCTCTTCAGCCAACTGCCCATCAGCAATATGTGAGTACAGGGGAGCTGCCTGCTTTTGTGCAGCCTGGGACTCAGGCTGAGCTGCTCTGTGGCAGGAGCGTGTATTTGAAATGCTGGTGCTGTGCTTCCACAATCCAGGTTGTTATCAGGAAGAGAGCCCTGCTTGTCTTCATTGTTGCACTTGCTTGTTGGTTTGTCATCATTGCTTGTGTGAGCAGAACTAAAGTGACTTGAGGGAAGGAAACTGTTCCTGACCACCTCAACAGAGAGCAATTTGATGCTAATTGATAGTGGTCAGCAAAGGCATTCAACTCCACAGTAACTGCTCATCAATGCTTGTAAGAAATGGAGAGGAAATCCTGCCAGGAATTCCTCACAGCTGTGAGCGACAGTTCAGGAGGAGCATGCTTGGGAGCTGCAGCCCTGCCAGTGAAGGGACCACACTCAAAGAGCCCACTAGTGTCCCGTGGACAGCCTTTCTCTGTGCACAGGGTAGAGCTGTGCTCAAGATGACTGCTGGGCTGCATAGGTGTAAGCCAGGAGCAACTGTGGGCAAGGGGGCGTTAGGTACTAAGTGTTCCCTTTTGTCCTGCTAGTTCCTGACTGCTTCTAGCTGTTCTGATCTAGGGACAGCTGCTGCAAGAAGACTTGGCCTAGTCCCCAGATGTTGTTTCATTTGTTTTTTCTTTCTTTTTTTCTTTCTCTGCCGTAGCCGTAACCTAGGAGGCAAGCTTGGCACTGCCATCACAGACATCCTGGGAGTAGAGTACATTGGGCAGCTGACGCAGTTCAGCGAGACAGAGCTCCAGACTCACTTTGGAGACAAAACTGGGTAATGATAAACCTCTCGCCACAACTTGACTCTTGGCAGGAACCGAGACTTCCTTTTGGTCACAGGTTGTTCTGCTGCGATTAGGAAGGTTGGAAGGTAAAACTTCAGTGACGTCTTTGAGAAGCATGGGTCTGGCAGGCCCACAAACAGGTTTCCAGGCTCGCTTGCTCCTAGGCACCCTTCCCAGGATAATGTTTTGCCTGTCAGCCAACTGTGCCTTCTTCTACAGTGTCTAAGGATGGGGCCAAGCTGTGAAGGGCTCCCTGCAGGCTAGGAAGCAGGCAGGCTTGACAGTCTCATTACAGAGGAAATTACAAGGCTGGACTGGAGCCTGAAACACCACTTCTGGGCCCAGAGCAGCAGTTGGGGTGCCCTGCAGACTGGTGAACTGTTGCCATTTAAGGAGAAGAGGCAGAGGAGTTGCGCTGTCAGGCAGTTGTGGCCTGAAGGAAGTCTGCTTATTCAGCTGTGGCCGCAACTGCAGAGCTGGGGCTGAGAGGCAGAGGTGCAGCTTGCACAGAACTGAAAGCATGGCTCAGCAGAAGGCTGACTTGCTGCCCAGCAATGCCTGCCTATCTGTGGCTGCCTTCACATCGTGCTTCCTCTGTGGCTTTCAGGTCCTGGCTCTATGACTTGTGCAGAGGAATTGAAGATGAACCTGTCAAAAATCGGTACCTGCCTCAGTCTATTGGCTGCAGCAAGAACTTCCCTGGGAGGACAGCCCTGGCCACACAGAAGGAGGTAGAAGCAGCCTACATCTAGAAGAGGGTTGGCCTTTGCACTGGAGAAGATGAGAATGCTAAAAGTTGAGACTAGCTTGCAAAACCGCTGCTTTTCTGTGTCGTGGTGCCCTGAAACTCAAGACTAGGGGCTCAGTGGGAGGTGGTGGTTTGGGCCCCAGAAATCAGGGAAATCTGTGTTTGACAGAAATATATCGACAAACTCCTGCACAGAGAGGTCCAACCTAGTTGTAATTGCCACAAGGAGAACTGTGGGCCTGTGCTGTTCAAAAGGTATTCACAGTGCAAAGCGTCAGGGCCATGGTTGCTAGAAAGGAGGTAACTAGCCCAAAGAAAGAGGGAGAATGCACCTTACCTGTTAGCTGGGGAGAGGTTCCTACAGAGCTGTAGGGAGACACAAAGAGAGATCCAGGGCAGGGGACCCAGGTTACTTGGCAAAGTCTAGTAGTAACACTGCAGGACTTGTATGGTATCTACAGTGCCTTGTCTCTGGCGCTGAATCCTCACCTGGGTGGATTTCTCCAAGAGTACTGCAGATATGGGGCCTTGTGATAGTCTGTGTCCATTCCAGTCTGATTCCCCCTCCAGCATTCCCCGGTGTGCAGAGCATTGCTCTGGGCTGGTGGCAGTGCTGTAACCAGAGGCCCAACCTGTCTGTTACCACTGTTTTGTCCAGGTGCAACACTGGCTCCTGCAGCTGGCCTTGGAGCTGGAATCCAGACTGATCAAGGACAGGAGCCAGGTAAGGAGAGGAGGCACAGGGAATGGTGTTCTCCCCGCTGGCCTTCAGGAAGCCATGCAGAGCATTTGCACCGTGAGCTGTTTGCAGGAGGCTGAGGGTGGTGTGTGGTGAGGGAAGAAATCTGCTCGCCCTCAGATGTGTGCCTGTGTGCTGCGGTGCCCCAAGCAAAGAGGTGTGCAGGAGCCCAGCCAGGAAGGATGGTTTTGCTCCAGAACCCTGCAGGGCCAGGGACGGTCCTTGTCCCATGCTTTAGGATGCAGGGACCTGAAAGCCACCACGCCTTCATCCTGCCACACTGCTGCTCCCTTGCAGCTCTGCCTGTGCTGTGAGCTGCAAGAGGAAGTGATATGCTCAAATCCGGATGGTAGACTGTAGGCGAGGGTGAGATTAATCCGCTAGCTTCATTGCTGCAGTGGGGGCAAGAAATGGTGCGCAGCTGCCTTTGAAGGAGAGCAAGGACTGACTGCTTCCCATCCTGCGTGGTGCAGCTGTACGAGCACTTGCTGTCCTGTATCTCATCCCTTGGAGATCAGGCCAGGCAGGACAAGCTGCCATCTGTCACACAGCATCATCCGGAGGTGGTAGCTGATGGTACAAGGTTGTGGGCAGCTAGACGGCCCCCTCGGCCTTTCCTGCTCTTTCCTGCAGGGGTCGCTTGAAACACGGCTCCTTCTCCTCTCTGCAGAACCACCGAGTGGCCAAGCAGCTGATGGTGGTCATCCGCATGCAGGGAGACACCCGAGTGTCGCGCTTTTGCGCTCTGTCCCGCTATGATGCCCAGAAGATGTGCAACGATGCCTTTGCCCTCATCCAAAACTGCAACATGGCTGGGGCTCACCAGGCGGCCTGGTGAGTGGAGGAGGGAGCGATTTGTGTCCCTGTCAGGGGTTTTTCTGTTGTGGGAGGTGCAGGATGAGCCAGGGACCTGACAGAAAGGAATGAGTGTTATGCCAGCTGTCAGGAAAAGTGATCCCCAGCACACGCGCAGCGACCTCCACTTGTCAGCGGTAGGACAGCTGTGAGAGCCTGGCCTCCTCCTAGCCCCACATCTGGCAAGACACTTCTGTACTTGGAGCTGATTGCTATTGGCAGGGGGGTGTCCAGCTGGAGTGAGTTAGTCCTTGCCCTGCTGGGCTGGAGAAGCTAGTTACGCCTTGCTTTCCTTCCCTAAGGACAAAGCTGCTTGGGGGTGGGGCAGGAAGGAAAACTAAGGTGTGCAGCTCCTGTATTCAACATTACTTCTTCCCTTCCTCCTGCTCTGCAGTGAAGGCTGAGGTATAGGTAAGGCAAGAAGGTCCTGCCTGTTAGGCTCCAACAAGGCTGCAGCTCTCTCAAGGCCTTCACCTTGCCTGGGCATCTCACAGCAGCTCTGGCTTGTGGTGGACCTAAAGTCCAGGCTGGCGGCCAGCTGTCCCTGCTCCAGTGCCCTTCCCTTTGGGAAACGCTGTTCTGGGAAGAGGCTTTCTCCTCAGCTCAGTGCAGCCTGCTGTGTCCATGAGACTCTGTTCTGGAAGTAGCAATACTAAAGTTTTGTCTGAGGAAACATCTCTCCCACTCCTTGCTGGATACCCAGACTGCAGTTCCCCTATCCCCTGCCTGTGAACATTTTATGTTGCTTAAAGTCTTACCTCAAAAGACTTCTTGCTTCCCAGGCTGGTGTCTGAGCTGATGTTGGTCTGTTCTTCACAGGTCTCCACCACTCATATCGGTGCTTCTCTCGGCAAACAGGTTCTCAGAGCCTGCCACACTCCTCTCTGCAGGTATTGCCACCTTCCTGACAAGCAATACCCAGCCTGATGGTACTGCTGCAGCCACTTCTACGAGGCCCAGGGTCAAGTTCTTCAGGAGCCCAAGCAAAGAGCACAGGCAGAAGCCAGCCAATGCTATTGAGTCCTTCTTCCAAAAGGCGACAGAAAGGCAGCAGTCACAGGCAGTGACAGCCACCAGCCTGCCTGCTGCTACCACTGCAGCATCACCTCTGCCCAGCTCCCCAGAGCACCAGGAGAGAGATGGCATTGGACTTGCCTCTGTGCAGTGCAACCTGGAGTCCCCTGTGAAGCGGAGTCCCAGAGATGGGAGTCCTACCTCTCAGTATGAGAGTCTTCCCTGCAAGAAGTTGCTCTCTGATGCTACACAAACACCCTCGACTCCACCCAGCTCCAGGACCCTTCTGAAATTAGAGCCAGCTACAGAGGGAAATGAACAGAATTTGCCACCCTCTCCTGAGCTTGCCCTGCTCCCTCCCGCCTCGCCGGGGGACCAGCAGCGCTGTGAGAAGTGTGACCAGCTCGTGCTGGTGTGGGAGTTCCCAGAGCACATGGACTACCACTTTGCTCTGGAGCTGCAAAGCTCCTTCTTGGAGCCCAGTGCTCCCACTGCTCCAGCAGCAGCTCCCAGCCCAAAGGCTGCAGCTTCCAAGTCTCCTGCCAAGGCAAAGAACAAGCCCAAGACTCCAGCGGGATCTAGTGCAAAACGACCCAGAGAAGGCGTGACAAGAACTTTAGATTTTTTCTTTAAGCCCTTACCTCCTTAACTCTTGGCCACGCTGGGAGTTTTTAGATAATCAGTATTTTTAAATAATCAGTGTTTTTAAATACAGTTAAACATTTTTATAGTGTCAGGTTTTAATGCAGAAAAGTCTAATAAATTATCTCTGCCCCAAGTCTAAGAGGGACTGGAACTCATGAATTTCTTATGATGCTGGATGTACTTAGTTTAATTGGTAGCAGCTAGCTTGCCTCTGCCTGCTTGGTCCTACTGAAAACTTCATCGTATTCTCACCTACACCTCCTGTATTTCCATAGTAGCACTGCTCAGTCTGTTCCCACAGCTTTCTGTTCCTACTGTAAAAGCAGGCACTGTAAGCACAGTGGCTTAGCCCAGGGACTCTCCAGCCAAGCCTAGGCTTGAACCCCACTCCTGTCAGTATAAAGCCTTCACCTCATGGTGGTTCTCCTCTGGCTGCAGTTGCAGACTTGCCCTTACTTTATAACATATATGGTAACTTAGCCCTGTGGTTCCTTCTTCCCTCTCCACCTGGAAGACACTGATTTTTATTACCACCCCCCTCAGGCTTTTTGTTACAGATGGTTTGGCAGTTCCCTCTGTGTAGCATTCCATTGCTTGATGCTTATCACCACCTCTGGAGCGCACAAGACAGACTGCTCCTGTCAAATAAGATTTGAGGAAGCTGGAGCTACATGGGCAGACTTTTTGTTGGGCTTTTTGAAATGTCAGCACCACTTCCTAATAATTGTTATTGACACATGAACAGTATACTGCTAGAGTTCTCACGGAAGGGATGGGAAACATGCCAGAGTCACACAGCCCTCTGTGAACGCTTTTCTCCATCACAGAAAGAGGGTATAACCACATTTTTCCTCCTTCCCAGACGCTGGGTGATAATACATACAACTTGATGATAGTTATCTCTTTTGATCATGCTCTGCCAAATGACATGTTCAGTTCTCTAGGCCACAGTTCACATCAGAGCGGCTGCCCCAGTGCTCCACAAATGATAACAGAGCCGACAAAGCAGAATATCGTGGAGGGACAAGCAGGCACTGAGAGCAAGACCAGCTCCAGGGCCAGAGATAAACTTGACAGGCTCAGCTCCGTGCTACACCACTAGCTGCCCAGAGCCCGCCAGCCTCCTCCACAAGTGCTACTGCCAATAATTTGAACTCAGCTCTTAGGGAGGGGGAAGGAACATGCCACGTCAAGGCAGCACTGGGTGGGGTTTGGAAACACGCTTTGCAGAGAGTTTCATCAGCTGCAGACTTCCCTGCCCTGAACAGGCAGAGAGCGCCTTTCAGGCAGCCGGTAATGATGCAAAGTACAGCTGTATTTGCGTGTGCTGTTTCCCCTTTTCTGAACTACTTGGAGCCATTGAGCTGCTCTTCTTCCAGCAGACAGCCTGTGCTGGGAAGATGCTACATTGCTGGCTGTTGGGGTCTAATACTTGACAACACAGTTGTGAGATTCCAGGAAGCACAAGCAGCTCATTCTGGTGCGTCCAGCTTTGCTGGTAATCAGCAAAGAATTACAGAGTCACTCCCATTAATGACAGTCCTCACATTGCAAAGTGACAAGTTTCCCAAAGTCCTCACATAAAGAGGAACATCAACCAGTCTGGCAGGGTTGCCTCACGCTCCGGTGACAGTGACATGTCTCATTTCCTAAGTGGCAGGACCGGACTCTGCAGACACCACTACCTGGCAAAACTAAGTTAACAGGCAAATCCCTTCAGTGACGTGTCACCTCCACAGGGAAGCCTTTCTGCCTCTGCTTGTCCCAAGGGAACAACCTGTTCTCACAGAGAGAAGGCAGTTGCAAACCCCTTGATAAGGTCGAAGCTATTTTAAAACCAAACCACCAGTTAGATGTGTGCCCTAGAAAGCATCCCTTTAATTAGGCTCCAGGGGAATTTGTGGCTGCGAGGAAGCACCCGCCACAGCCCGTTCCGCCCACAACAGCCTGAAGTGCTGTGCTCAGGGTGACGTGGCTGCCTGTCACCCCAGGCTGCACACCCAGGCTTGCTCAGATAAGCCAGGAGAGCACGGTTGTAAACAGCAGCACGCGTGCATTCCTTGCATACCACAGGACAGTATTTATGGGGCTGAATGCAGGAAAGGGTTAAGGGCAGCCACCTCCAACCGTGACCCAGCTCCAAGGGCAGCAGGGAAAAAGCCCAGCTCCACCTTCACTCATTGTAGAATTCAGACGGCAAGCTCAATAAAACATCTTTATTCTGTACATTTATATATAGATGCTTGGGGAACTGGGACAACCCCCAGCATTAGAAAAATTCAAGACAACAAAACAGCAATTATGAAGAGCATGGCACCAAGAACAGTCATGCCACAGATGGCAAGGATGAGGTGAGACAACCCATCAGCTATGCCAGAGGAGGCCACAGCACCCCATGCCCGCTTTGGGGCAGAGAACACCAGGGCTGCTACAAACAGCTGGAGTCCCCCCACCCCTCAGGTAGCTTTCTTTGTGACCCACTAGCACCAAAGGGAAGAGCCTGCTGGCAGCTGGGGCCTGTCCTTCTTGCAGGCATGGGTGAAAGCCCACGTCACCGTAACACCCAGGCCACTGCCAGGATGCGAAGAAAGAGGGATCCTGCTTGAGCAGTGACCCTCAGCCAGCAGCTCCTGTCTCAGCTGGGTCACTGCTCTCCCAAGGGACAGGTCATTCCTGTCACTACTGAGCTGCTTCTAAGTCCCTTCATATATACCATCATTTCCCTGGCTTCCCCACGCCTCAGCACGCTCTTCGCAGGGTGCAGCCGCCATCTCCCCACCTGCTAGAGCCCAGCCCAGTGGAGAGCGCTGCTTTGCGACATCCACACATTAGCACAGGCTGCTCAGCTCCACAGGCGCTGCCTGTGCCAGCAGCCCAGAAGCAGAACCTGCTCTCAGGATGGTAGAAGGGCTGTTTTGGTGTCCAAGTGCTATTGCAGGCCCTCGCCCTTCTCTTTGGTCAGGGCTGGCAGGCCACCATGTCACGCAACAGGGCTGGCTGAAGGCCTGTTGCTCACAGCTGACAGATTTGGTCTAACAGTCAACAATAAACCAAAAAGCCTATGTACAGCTATACAGCCCCTGCTGCACCCTCCAGGCTACGAGTGGCCTGCAGTAACGGTCACACAGGGGAGCTGCACGACGGCAAGCAGGAGACAAACATGCTCCACTCTTTGTGCACAGAGTCCTTGCTGGCAACACCAGCTTTCCTCTGACAACAAACCCCAGTGGCAAGGGAAAGAAAAGAAGTCTTTCTCAAGGAGAAACACAAATAAAATCACGCCACTGTCAAATCACATCTAAACAATAGAAGTCACCTGGTTCTGTCTTAGTAACACAGTCTGTCCTCCTCACACATTAAGGCAAGCATGTGAGGAGCAAGCTGGGCTGGGCCCTGGAATAGCCACACCAGGGAGCCCACTGCAAACCACTGCTGTCGACAAGCAGGTAACACCTGCAGCTGAACATCCACGGAAACAACCTGCACACGCCAGCACAGGCCCAGGCCGTGCTCTGCTCCACAGAACGGCCTCCTGCCCAGCTGCTGCAATTACAAACTCTGCCTTCATGCCGTTACGTCAGGAGGCTGTGCCACTTGGAGCAGCCACAGCTTCCCAGGAGTCAGAAAGCCGGATGCTGAAGGAGTGTGTACGTGCAAGTGGGGAACAGGACATTTGTCCAACAGTAAGACACTCAGATTGGAGTAATGCAAAACCAACACACAAATGGACACACAGCAGATTAAAGCCAACCAAGATTAAAACAGTTAAAACGTGTCCTGAATGCATTCTGAGAGGTTCAACCAAGCCTCTGCTGTGGGTAGCAGGACCTCTTCCATCCCCTGCCCAGAAGGATGTGCTGCAGGATGGCTCAAGAGAGGATTGTTATCAACCCAGTTCTCAGAAAGCAGAAATGGGACCAGATCTTGTGTCAGAGATGGAAAAACATCCCTTCGCTGCTAGTCTACAAGGGTTCTGCTCCTCCCAACCAGTAATTTTCAAACAGTAAACAAAGCCAGAACTTGCCTGCCCAGGTTTGCAGGTGCCTCTGATCTATTCTGAAGGAGGGCAGGGTAACGAAATCTGCAGGAGATGTGGAGAACATACTTAACTTGCCCCATGTACGGCACTGAATGCAAGAAACTCTCCCAGGCTCCATCTCACAGTGCAAAGGAGGGGCACCCATGCTAGAACGGGACAGCAGCAGCTCCAGGCATCACTCAGAGTGCCACGGGAGCTTCCATCCTTCTTCCCGGGTGTTGGTGAGTGGAGATCTCTCTGACCTAGTGGTAGTCAGAAGCTCAGCTGTCCAGGCCCCAGAGACTCCTCCAGGCCATTTTCTTTGGTGGTGATGGCTTGGAGGTCAGTGACATGCCCAATGCCTTTGGTGACTCCTTCACGGAAAAGCAGCTTGGCTCCGATCTTCAAGTATTCAGGATGCTTGATGAACCTGAAACGGACGACTGCCTTCTCTCCTGTCCGCAGCTTGTCCTGAAAAGTAAAAAGGGGAGAGCTTAGACCCATCTGCCATACTAATGCATGCAGGAGACGTCCACGTGGATGCTAAGAAGATGAGGCAAATGAGCAGGTTGCCTCCCTCAGACTGCGTGACTTGAGCCCTTCCCATTATTGTATGCATAAGGGGAGACAGGAGGACACAAGCTTTGGAAAATGGAGAGTTCACCTCCCTTCAGAGTCTTGCTGTAGTCCATCATGCTGCTTGTTTTGTGAGGAGGGAATTCTTTAACATGTTGGGAGGAAAAGCAACCACATGGGAAGGATAAAGGGATGGGGTGTGCTCCTAGGAAGGGACCCAGCTGCTCAAGGTACCAGTAGCCCCTAGCTTTACTAGAGGGCATGGTGGAATCCCAACAAACCCCACAGAGAGGTCCATCATGTTCCCTTTTCCTCTCATGCCTACCTTTCCGTGGATCTTCTCTACGATAGCAGTCTGTCGCACATTCCCCACGTGCACCGTCACCTGAAACCCCTTCCGGAAAGTCGTGGCATGGAACAGCAGCACAATCTCAGCTTCAAACACTGAGCAGATGGTGGGATTCATTTCTGGGCTCACCATGACCATGCCCTGCACAACAACCCAAAAGCTCAGACCAGTTAGGGCCAGTCCCCTTGCTTCTGCACAGCCCCCAAAACCACAAACACATCTCCTCTGTGACTTGGGCTTGCATCCTATTCTCAGCCTTGTACTCGTCCTACTCATACCTGCTCCCTTCCAGCAAGTTTCCTGCAAACATCTCTACTTCATTCCACCCTACCAATGGGAGATCTCCAGGGAAACCTCCAGTCCTGCTCACTGGACCAGTGAGCAACCTGGCAACAGCAGGACTCACCTTGCGCAGCAGAGAGCGGTCGAAGGGTCCGAGGGCCAGCGTGGCTGCCTGCCCAGCCCGCAGCACACGGCAGGCAGAGCGGTTGCGTTGGATACTGCATACTTTCAGCCGGAGGAACTTCCCATCATCAGTGGGACCAACCACTAGGTTCTCCCCTTCTCGGCAGATCCCACTGCCCAGGGCAGAAGAGCAGGACATAGCTCATCAGGAGACAAGGAAGAAATTTCACCCTCCAAGATCAACCTGCACAAACTCCCCAGGGCCAAGAAGGTGAGTGTCCTTGGACTCTTATCTGGGACCAACTAACAGGTATGCAAAAGCTGGTGGGAACGGGGATTTCCTACAGTAGGAGCAAAAGCCACACTATCACTCCTAAGAATACCAGGTACAGACAGAGGCCATCCTGTCCCCAGTGCTCTACCACACTGCATTGTTTCTGCTGGAGAGACTGCAGTTGACGCCTGTTCTGTGTGGATGCGTTGGTAGCCAAACTGCTCTGATCGCTCCCAAACACTGAGGGACAGCTGCCTTCTCATGGGGTAGCATGCAGTTAACCTCTGCTGGGACTGGAGGACTTGCCCTCTGTATTTCCTCCCCCTGCTTGAGGAAGGAGGAAAGCAATGCCTTGGCATCATGGCTAACCTCTGCCAACTCTGGGTTCCAGCACGCTACAGGTCACATTCCTCATCCAGCAACTTTAGAGCAGACTCTCTGCTTGCCACCACATGACTGATGGTCTGCTCATGGCACCTCTCAATACCCCGTAGGGCTTTACCCTCACTTGGCTCAGTCATCTGGCAGAGTCAGGACTGAGCCTTGCACTGTTTCCACATCTGCAGATGACTCTAACCTTGTGGGAACTCCAGCCACCATTCACACCTACACTTGTCTGCCTGGCCTCACTTACCTCGACAGAGTTCCTCCCACAACAGTCCCCACCTCTGGCACAGTATAAATTTCGTCGACCTGCAGCAAGGCAACAAGAATGAGCTGCTCATACAGCTGTAAAATAGCACTGTAGAATGAGAACAAGGTGCCTGCCCCTTGTGTGGAGGGAGGTGAGCTCTCTGCTGGTCATCAGACACCATCTCAGAGCTTACACCAGCTCCCACTACCTTCCCGTTAGAGGAACCTCTGCCTTTTAAGTGGCAACCAGAGAAACAATCTTATCCCTGAGATGGGCATCCCTTGGTTAGGACAGAGCCCAGCCTAACAGACTGGAGTCCATTCTTTACTTTAATGTCTCCCAGTAGTCCAGGAGCTTACCACGTCTCTCCCCATGGTGTCCAGATGCCAGAGATGTTTGTCACGTGTCACAGCCAATGAGTGCAGTACCAGAACTGGAAACAAACTACCCTTAACGCACCTGAAATTCTGTGAGTTGCTGCATTAGTTCTTCCTGCTCTTTACTGTTGGTCAGTGGAGGGAGGATGTTGAGGAAGACTTTTAAGAGATCCAGGTTCTCCCCAGAAACACTGGACAGCGTGAAGATTGGGGTGATGCTGTCAGACAGAAATAGACAGGAATAAGCAGAAGGCCAGAGTGCAGCTGCAGGTGGTGTCTGGGATTCTGAATCTACCAAGTTCAGCAAGAAGATAGAGACTACAATGATAAATGGCTAAAGCAGGAGAGCACATGGGATAGGTACACTGCTGCAGTAACCCCTGCCTCAGTGGTTGGTTGAGGCACCAATCCCCTGCCAACCCACACTTCTGTCATGGAGAAGCAACTTCAGTGCAGCCTCAGGCACCTTCTGCTCACAGAGACCAGAAAAAAGGCCTGGGAGGGGAAAACGCCTTCTTGGAGAATGCAAAGGTAGGAAACTTGATGAGGAGCCAAGATGTGCAAGATGAGGTCGCCTCCCATGTGGTTGCCCTTCCCCAGCTCCACACAGCAGCCCAGTCTGAATTGCCTCCTCCCAGCAGAAGAAAGGAATGGCCTCTTACTTGGGAGACTGTGCAAACTGCTGTGCTGCTGTAACAGCATCGTCATCTGAGTTCACAAGCAGGGGGAGCTTGTTGCAGCCTGGCTGCTTCAGGATTCGCTCCAGCTGCTTCACTGTCCGTTCCACGGTGGCTTTCGAACACAAGTCAACTTTGCTGATGACAATGAAGAAGGGGACCTTGAGAGCCATGGCCAAGCCCAAGTGCTCTCGTGTTGTGCCTGCTGCAGGAGACAAGTGAGAGTGTTAGGTGTAGTAGCAGTCATCACTGTTGCTTATTTATGCGACAGCTGTCTCCTGGCTCTCCCATAAGCCCGCTCTAGAGATTTCACCCTAACTACTTAGTTCTTCAGGCAATGAAAAAGCAAAATTATTCTTTTAAACAAAACCAAACATCAGTCCAGAAAAATAAAAGCCACCAAGAATTTTTGTGACTGATCTGTTTGCTTCAGAAAGATGTAGTAGTTTTCATTCTTGGGCTAGAGTTTGCCAGAAAACAGCCAAAAAAACCTTGAGGAAAGATGTGGGAGAACTCCAGCTGCCTTTTTAGAAGGCCTCAGGATTCAACACCCTTAAGAATATGTCAAAGTTGGTTTTTTTTCTGGCAAACACAGCCTCAAATTCCAAACAAACCCTCTCTGTCCAGAGTACAGTTTAATGTGGTCTGCAGCTGGTAAGAGGATCTCAGCTCTGCCTTCCCTCCCAGGCACTCATAGGCACTGGCTTACAAGAAATCAGTAGAGGCTTTTTTTCTGACAACTGTTCCCATCTAACAAGGACCCACTCTCCCCATTCTTCATTTCTCTTCATGTGTTGCTGTCAATCCACGCAGGCGGGGCAACACTCACCAATGCCAGTGTTGGCACTAACCACCAGCATAGCAAAGTCCGGGCAGTAGCTGGTGAGGCCAAAGATTGTTGTTTTCAGATACTTGTGGTGGCCAGCCAGGTCAATGAAAGTGATCATTTTGGAAGAACTCTCACAGATCTCTTCTGCTGTTCGGGAGTCACTGTAATTTACCACCTGAGGAATATAACAACTCCGTGAGAGAAGGAGCCCCAGCAGGCAAGTGAAGAAAACCCAGCTCTTATCTATCCACTTTGACCTCAGAATTAGTGAGGAGAGATCATTCACCATACATGCAAGAAATTATGTCTGTTGCAAATGGACAAGTAGCACTCAGGTTCAGCTAAAGGGACACAGAGCTGTGCTACCTCTCTTCCCTCATGTCCCACTCACAGTTGTAACAGCAGGGTAGTCCTATTCTCCTCCAGTTTTCTGAGTTCAGCAGCCCAGTCCCTCACCTCTCCTTTGCTGTTGAAGCCAAGGATCTCAAAGCTGATGCTCGACGTTCTTCCTGACTGGATTTCATGGAGATGCCGGAAGAGGTTGAGGCGTGCTCTGCCCCGCCCGTTGTCCAGCTCTCCTTGCGTTAGGACGCCCAACAGGGTTGACTTCCCTGAGTCCACATTCCCCAGCACAGCTACTCGCAGGTCTAAGAACTACAGGAAGAAGAACAGAGAAATCATGAAGCTTAACCGCTGCTGCGCTGGGTGTGCATGAACACTATAAGGCAGTGGAGATGTGCCTCAGAGAGCTTCCCTCCATGATGGACACTGTGCAGTGAAATCTTGCTCAGATTCTACTCTTGCTCCCAGCAAACCCCTGCCCAGGAGTTGTGATATACTCTCTAGAGTTGTGGTGTGACACATCAGGCTTGGATATCACAAAAAAGGCCATTTGCTGCAGCACGACTTCTAAATCCTTCCTTGTTTGCACACTGACCTGCATCTGAACTGTTGCTGTAGAAGTGAAACAATTTCTGCCTGGATCAGAGGTGAGTCTCCCCTACTGGTATCTGCCTAAACCACAGTCTTGGAGATGAAAATTGTTATCATCAAGCCTCCCTCTGGCAGCTCTTTAAAGCATCTACTATGGGCCAATGTATGACAAAGTCCCTCTAGGGTTTGGGCTCCTATCCCAAAAGGAAGCTGCTTGTATGAAGCCTCTAAGTCTCCAGCAGGAGAGGATGGCCAAGTTGCAGGTCCCTACCTGCTGGTTGTCAGGCACCTTTCGGACAAGCACCTCCGTTATCTTCCTTGGAACGTCGCTGTCGTAATCGACCTCCCTCTCCCGCAGCACTGTAATGTCAGCCCCAACCCTGCCACAAACATGAAAGGAAGGAGTGAGATACGCTTCTACTCGGCAGCTCTAGGACCTCTAGAATCACAGCTGGCAAAGCGAATGGGATGAAAGCTGGGGATAGCAGGGAAGAAGCCTCAAGCTTCCAGCCAAAAGCCTTATAACTGCCTTCGTATTTCCAGAGCCTTGTGATGAAGGAATTTTGGTCATATAGGGGCTTTGTAGAATGGAGCCACCGGCTCCTCAGGGGACTCCTGGGGCCGAGCCTCTCTACTGGAGGCTGTTTATGCCTGCAGATCCTGCAGGTGAAAGGGAACACATACTTCTCTGCCATACGGCGCAGTGTCTTGAGTGAGGCACGCATCTCCTCCTCTGAGAGGCCCACCAGCAGCCCATTGTCCTCCACGCCGATCTGATAGACGGCCTCACCTCGGCCCTCCTGTAGTCGCCACTTCATCTGTGTCACCAGGTGCTCAAAGCGATATTGCGAGGGATTCACTAGCTTTAGCTGTTTAATGGAGGGGGGTAATTATAGTCACAGCCTGGATGCAGAGGGAATCCCATTGCCCAAGCCAGCAACTCCCTAACCCAACACCATGAAGCAATGCCTCCAACTCTGACCCACCTATAGAAAACCCAGCCCATGTTAGTGTCTGTACAGAAGCCACAGGACAGGCGAGAAAGGGCTTCACAAAGGTGCGTACATATGGTAGAAGAATGTTCCTGCATCTTGCCAAAGGGATCTGTACCCTGCCTGCTGTGGGGGTAAAGACAGCACTGTGGGACCTATCTGTGACACAGGAGCCAAGGAAGTGCAAATGGCCGAACAGCCACAAGAAAGTGACAAATGATTATCAGGGACACTTGCAGCTCTCGCAAAGGGAAGATTTCAGGAAAAACACAGTGGGTCTCATCTCCTAAAACAGATTCCTAAAAATGAGCACTGAGATCAAACTCTCCCAGCTCAGCATACTGGGTATTGCTAGGCACAGAGACACAGAAGATGACTGATAGTTCCTTAGTACAGTGTCCACTTCTCTGTCCCTTCCTTGGACATGTTCCCCATATGCTGTCTTTGTGAAGTTACTCACTGCAAAATAACCCTCTGGGAGGAGGAGCTCTTTCTGTAACCTCAAGAGGCTCACCTTGTACTCGATGTTCCCATCTTCTGCCTGGTCAGAGAATGAAACAAGACAGAAAGGTTAGATGCTGTAGCAGCAGGGACTTCTAGAGGCATCGGCTGCCCAGATACTCTGCAGCTCGTGCTGATGATTTCTGAGAGAGGGAAAGTGGCAGAAATGTACTGTGTTAGGTCACAGCCTTCTGCCATTCATTCCTACACTCAACTGGAACTTACTTTAGGCTTGTTTCTGCTGTTTGCATCCCACATCATGAAAACCAGAGGACAAAAATAGACTGTTTGGGGGGGATTTTTTTTACTGCCAGTAAAGAATAGGGCCAGTCTAACAGTCACAGAGAGAGAGTTCCAGTTTCAAAAAGGCACAGCAGATGATTAGAAGTCTCCCGCCTCACCCATCCACAACCCACAATGCCACACACCCCATCCCACTCCCACCCTATCCAGCAGCTTCCAACCACCCAATGTGCACAGAAACAGGGGACTGGGAACAAAAGTCGCTGCCTCCTCTCCTGCACACTGATACCCTTCCTCACTCAATTAGCTTTTCATTTACTCCTTTCTATATCCTTGCGTATCTTCTTTCTGCAAGAGAGAAGGACTACAGACATAAGGAAGCAAGCTACTGACTTTGCAGTACAGCAAGCTGGTCACTGGTCTGGCAGTTCTGGAGAAGCAGACCTGATCAGGACTGTCTGTACACAATGTGCTCAGAACTTTCCCAGCAAGGGCTGGAGCCAGACTGGGTTGTCATAGAAAGACCCAGGTACTCATCAAGCTCACTCCAATCACAACAGGCTCCAGCATTCCAAAGAGAACATATAGCTAATATTGAAGTAATCTTCCCACTGATTCAGTCTAAGGACCACTGAGAAAGAGCTGGAGCCTGCAAGAAGCCAAGTACTTTGGCAGACTAAATAGGGCTGCCAACACTGAGCACTTCCTTTTCCTCTGGACACCAATTTGCACGTCAGGAGAGGCAACAGCCCTCTCCTTGCCTTCTAGCTCAGGTCCTAACCCCAGCTGTGCTTATGGTGGCAAAAGGCCAACAGAGGGAAGTTCTGAATTGTCAGCTCAGCTCTTGGGCAGCAGAGCTATGCAGTGAGAAAAGGGTATTTGTGGAAGGTTTTCCTCTCTTACCATCTACCAGCTTTCCAGTATTAACAAAAACACATTAACCTACTACACTGTTGTCTAAATAAGGGGGTGGGTCTCTTTCAAGGCAGCTGAGACTAGAAGAGCAACAAGCCTAGACTTGCTGGGCCACATACTGCATAGGGCAGCCAGGGACAGGAAGCTGTGCTGAAACCACAGGGGGCTGTCCAGCCTCCAGTTGAAAGAAACAAAAACTAAACTGTGGCTTCAGGGGACAATCCTGGCCGTGGAGAAGATCTAACAGTAGCAGTGCTGTTTTCCCTTCTTGCCAAGAGTCACAGCCCTGCCTTGTGGAGGAATTGCTCCCTCTCAGTGCAGGCTCTTATGTATTTTACGGAGAGCTCGCTGAATGGGGCCAAGCCATCGACTCCGGGGCAAAGTAATGGGTAATGCTCTCGACGGTGGCAGTCCTTCAGTGCGGTGCTGAGTGCCTGAACTAACCAACGCACCCACTTACTACCAATGGCATTTTTTCCTGCTGCAAGAGGCCAGTGCCTCACACTCTGTCAGTACTGTCTGCATCTCCGTGTAAGAAAACAGTTGCCAAATTAGCTGGGAAGGGAGTCACTAGAACCTGCTGAGCAGTGTCTATGAGTTTGGCAGCTGGAAAGGGACTTACACCCACCAGATAGGCTCTCAGGGAGAGATGCGAACAGGATGCTCGGGACTACGAGTTGAGCAAAGCTTTATTTCCGAAGCTATTTAGTTCCCAGACGGCAAAGCACCCACAGACAGATGCCAGGCAGCGAGATACTACTAACAGACAGGGTTCGGTGGACCACGAAGGGAGGTCGCTGGCACTGGGGGCACAAGCACTGTGCGCTGCCACGTCAAACCCCGGAGGAGAGAGCGGGGCAGGGGGGCACACTGCTCTCGGGCCGGGGCTGCAGGACCGCCCGCAAGGCTGCTAGCCCAACCCCGGCACGACGCCGCACCAACACCGTGGGACCCTCTGCCGAGCCTCTCCAGAAACTGCCTCCAGCCTGACCCGCGAACAAACCTGCCAGGGGCCGGAGCTGCCGCGGGGCGGCAAGCTCACGTCGCACCGAGCCGCCCGGGGGACGCCGCCCGGGGGACACCACCTCTCCGCCCCCTCCAGCCCCGCAGCGGCGACGCGACGCCCCCCGCCCCTGCCCGGCCCTGACAGGAGCGGCGCGGGCCCCCGCGGCGCCAGGCCCCGGGGCGGGGGCTGCCTCCTCCACGGCTGACAGGACGCGGCGGCCGCTGGCCCGGCCAGGGGAGCTCACCTCGGGCGGCAGGTACGGCGGGTTGTTGGCTTTCCCCCCCCGGCTCCGCCCGTTCTTCTTCTTCGCCTTCGAGCCGCCGCCACCGGGCACGGCCCCCCCGCGCCCGCGCAGCGCCCCTCCCGCCCCGCCGCCCGCCGGTCGGCAGCAGCCCCCGAACAGCTCCGACACCCGTGAGTCCATGGCGGCCGGCGCGGCCCCGCCGCCCCGGTGCGGCACCCACTCCCGGCCCCGGCCCCGGCCCCGCCGCCCCGGTCCCGGCGTCAGCAACCGCCGCGCGGCGCCACGGGAAACTGAGTCCCGCCCGTCTCCCGCCTACAACTAGCAACGCGCACCGCCTGCTCAGAACTACAGCTCCCAGCGCGCCCGGCGGCGCGTCCCGCTCGCTCCCTTATGGGCTCCCTCTGCGGGGGCGGATGGGAGTTGGAGTCCGAGAGAGGGGGCGCCGCCTGGCGGCCGCGGCGCTCAACGCGCGGGGGTGCAGCCACTCCCCCGGCCCTGCCTTCCGGGATCTGCCGGTGCCCGCGGGTTTCCCCCTTGATGGTTCACAGGCTTCGCGGCAGGGCAGAGCCCCGGGTGTCCTGTTCAGTGACAGCGAACTATCAGCACCCGTTCTGACTGGCATCGGGGAGCTGGAACGTTTTTGAAGGTGTTTGGCATTGGAGGTACCGCATAACTACACCGCGGCAGCAACCCAGTACAGAGCGAGCCCACAGGACGCCTTAGACTCCTGCCGAAGGGCGGTCACAGCAAAACACCCTCCTGCCGTGTGCCGCATCCCCTCACTGAGTGTTTGTCAGTCTCCAACACCACCGCCACCAAGCCTCCTTTTTCACCGCCGCATCCCCTGGGGAGGGCGACGCTTGATTCGTGTTTGTAAAACTTTCGCACTCCTTGGCGCTTCTAACAGGCAGCCAAGGTTGCGGTAAAGTTACCTCGTCCGCCGCCAACGCCGGGGAGCGGCTCCTCCCGCCACCCACCGGCAGCGACCGCCTTCCCCTCGCCGTGTTCTGGAGGCTGCACCCAATGGGGCTGCGGCCACGTTGTTTCCAAACACGGCAGCTCCCACTACACGCTCCCCGCCTCCGCCTGCCAACTGCGGGAGGAGGAGAGCACGCCGCGGGGGGAAGGGAGTTCCTTTGCGAGAAGACCGGAGCCAGTGGGGCTGCCAGTCGGGGGCGGAGGGAGTTAAGCGGCCCGGGGGCGGCCGGCGGGGCTTTGTCCTCTCACTGCCACGCACTCTGCGGATGTGCTCTGGGCGAGACCCAGCACAGACGGAAAAAAAACCCAACCCTATTTGACCTGGTTTCTGGAGGCCCCTGAGCAGCCCTGCAAGGAGGCAGCCGCAGCTCGCGGCGCCCACGGCCGGGATGGGGCACCCGGGCCTGCCACAGCCGCCGCGGTGCCTCCTCAGCGCGGCGGTCGTTGGCCCCACCGTGCACCCGGGCAACGGCCCCAGCCCCTGCTTCTGTTCCCCGCGCGGCTGCCAAGCCCAGGGCAGAAGAAGCGGGCCGGTCGGGTCAGCCCGTTCCGCTCCTTGGGGCTGGGCTGCCTGCTGCGCCCCCCGCCCGGACCCTCCTGCCAGGTAGAAACCCCACTCCTCCGCACCAAACATGACACCCACACCCCCGGAAGCCGCGCGGAGCTCTTGCTCCCCCCACTCCCATGATGCCCCGCGGCGGCGGCCATTCAAATTCCAGCCGGCCGCCCTTCGCCGGCCAGAAAATGGCGGCTCATGGTGTAGCAACGGCCCCTACTCGAGCAGCCTCTCCCACGTCTCCGCTTCTTATAGCTGAGGTACCGCCAGCACTGGATCGTAGTGGCGGAATAAGGTCTCGGCGGAACGGGCTGGCGGCGGCCTGCCCCTCGGTGTCTGTGGTGTTCCCGGGCACTGTGAGCCGGGAGAGCTGCTGCCGCTTCGCCTGTGAGTTCCTCAAGCACATCCTGCACCAGCGGCACCAGCTCCCGCTGCCATACGAGCAGCTCGTCTACTTCTGCCGGCGGCCGACGCAGGTGAGGGGGCCGGGGGGGACTCCTGGGCCTGGGGGGACGCCCCTGGGCCTCAGAGGCTGTGGCATTTGAGGTTTTGCCTGTCAGCTAACTGTTCTAGCTCACTAGCTCGTATTTTGATGTGTCAGCTGCTTCTAAAATAAAGAGCTCATGGTAGCTGTAGCCTTAAATGTTGCTACAACTTAACCTAAAGCTTTGCTTTCTTTTAAATTAAGTGGTTAAAGTTACTGTTTATCTCTTGTTGTCCTAGTTTCTGCTCAAAGCATGTTACTGCTTTGTTTGTTGATCAAACAACTCCAAGAAAAAGGGTTTTTAAATCTTAAGTGGTTTTGGAGTGATAGTTGGTCTTTAAAAGATGGGGTTTCACGTGGGGATTCAACAGTGGTGTGATTCAGATTAAAATTGAGCAGCTATAGAGCAGCCTTTTGTGTTCCTTTTGGATCTCTTGATTCTGTATGTGGGTACCTATATTTCTTAAAAGGAGCATAAAACCCTCTGAGCCTTTCTTGACTTTCAGGGATGGGATGGGCTATGCTCTTTGAAGAGTGTATTAGGACTAATATGTTCTAATAACAAAATGTACTAATCTGTTTGTTTTGTTTTCCAGGATGGAGATGTGATTAAGAAGCCACCCTCCATGGATCTGGCAAGCAAGAAGTGCCAACAGGTGTTGACGGAGTTGGAGGGAGTGCTCCGCCACTTGGAAGTAATGTTTAGTTTGACACTGGTTCCTCGGGTTCTTATCCTACTTGGAGGCAATGTCATGAGCCCCAAGGAGCTCTATGAGCTCAATTTGGAGGGTATCTGTGAGGGCAGTGCTGAGGAGAGCCTGAAAACTGGATCCTGTGTTCGCAAGCTCTTTCACTCGCTCTTTGTTGCAGATGTCTTCAGTGAACTTAAGGCTCTCCCTGTCATGGGCACTGTTGTTATGCTCCAAGGACACCGCGATTGTGGTGTTGATTGGTTCCGGCCCAAGCTCAACTATAAAGTGCCAACCCGAGGGAGGAAACTAACTGTTAACTTGTCCTGTAATGGTGACATCAACATAAGTGCCTCGCCTCTTCAGCGTATGACTTCTACTTGGGAGGACTATGTCTGGTTTCAAGCACCAGTGACGCTCAAAGGCTTTCATGAATGACCTGTGCTCTGTAGAACTTTAATGGAATATTGAATAACCTTTGGTGCTGCTTTAGGTGATAATAATTTTATCAAATGTAACCGCATATTCTTGTCTGTCTGGATCTCTTCTCTGGGGCATCTATTGCCTTCCTGTAGCTGGACTGTGTTGTCTTCATCTCCTGAACTGTTGAAAGCAAATACCCTTTAAAGCACAATTGCACACACATACATTGATTCTTTAGGGACATGGCTTGTGGCACAGGAGATGAATTAGTGTGTTGGGAGTAAAACTTTCCTGCTGCATACTTGCTGAACTGGCGAATACTAGATACAGTCTTCTCTCTTCTGAGTTTTAATGTGGCCATTTCTCTGGTAATAATTACTACATTACCTGATTGTTTGGGAGTCTACATAATGTATGGGATTATTAATACACTTGGCCTTTACTATAAAGGCCATAACCATTCTTACGTACCCTATTCCTGTAAAAGGCAATCTTTCCCTGCAGCCTGATTAGGCTTGAATACTCAAGTGTTTGCCCATCTAACTGATAAAATTAGACTTCTCCATAACTTGATTTCAGTTACTTAATAATCCCAACAGTGGGACTTCTCAGCAATTGGGAGGTCTTGTACTGGTGATGAAAAGAAGTTGAGTGGTCCTGTGGAGGCAGGGAAGCACATCTTCCTATTTTTTTTTTTTAACTAACCTTTAGACCAACAGTCTTGACAATCAGTTTGATATAGTTAAAACTGAAAGTAAGCAATTTCTGCTCTGACCCTCTTCAGAGGAAGTTAGGACTCCTGCCCCAATAGGCTAGTTCATTCTCACTTAGCAAGAAACTAACTTTTGTTGTTTACTTTTACCTCTTAGAAGTCTTAGAGTCTTAGACTCTAAATGTTGCTGAAATGTGAAGAAGAGCTGAGGGGAGTGTGATCAAGTTCAGCACTATATTTACCTATCAAACTCCTGTTCTAAGTCAGAATGTATTACCTGGAAGCAGAACTTGAGCCTTTTCTTCTAATAACACTTGTAGTGTCTAGTGTGGAATGGGGCACGGAGGGAAACACTTAGAGCACAGTGCATCAGAACTAGATACCTGCTGGAGTTATCTTCAGTCAGCTGGGTATGTATCTGTAATGTAATGAGCTTAATAGCTCTATCCCATTTGAAGAGAAACTTGAGCCTACTGGTAGTGAGGTTGCTTGCAGTTTCTTGCTAGCAAAAATTGCACGATGGGGTGGTAAAAATCCTTTGAAAGGAGGGTAAAGGTTGAAGTAATCCTCTATTCTTGGTGCATATTTTAATTTTGACCTTTTGGAACAGAAAGATTATAGAACTAGGAGGAAATTAAGTTGATATTTTTGAGTTTGGAGAACACTAGGAGTGCTCTCTCTGCCTTATTATCCATTAACAACTGTTTACAATGTGTGGTAACTGCTAAAGCTAGCTCTAGGGGAAAAACTGCTAGAATGAAGAAAGCTGCCTTATGTGCAGCTGCCCACTTGAATATGTAATCGCAGGTCTCTTGAATGAAATATAACTTGAATGTAGGAGTGTTTGTACTCAGGAGATCAAAACCTTTTACACTTCCACCAAAGCCGCTTGTAATGCGTATTTAAGAATGCTAGCGCTTAAGTATTTAAAGAAGCTTTTAAATGGAAGCCTTAGTTCTGAGGAACAAGGGGCCAGTTCCTTTCTACTCTCCTCCCCAAATGAGTGCAATGTTACTGCATTAAACTGTTTACATATTCTGTTATACTTGAACTATGAATGCAGCAATAGTACGGTGCCGGGAATAAAAGAAGACAAGATGCTTTTTTTTTCTTATGAAGAGCTTTAGAGCTTGATTAACAAGTTTAGTACTATAATCATTATCAAAATAAAATGCTGGCTTCTGTATGTGATTACATTGCATTTATTTAATCCCTCAAAGTAAAGGTTCTGCTGGTGGCAGGACAGCTTGCTTCCATTCTATGTATGTATCTAAACTGCAGGTTCACAGCTGTTCCACCTTTCTGACAAAGTGCATGATGTCTTGTGCCAGAAGCTTTGGTTCCTCAAAGGCAGCAAAATGTCCTCCGTGTGGCATGTAGGTGTATGTGATGATGTTCTTGAAGACCTGCTTTGCCCAGGCACGTGGTGTATGTACTATCTCCTGAGGAAAAGCTGCAATCCCTGTGGGAACATGCACTCCAACCCTAGAAGACATTAGTTAACTGCATTTCTGAAAGAAGTCATGGGGAAAGTCTATAAAAACCTTCTGACATGGTAACTGCCACAGTCAGCTGGAGAAGTTTTACCACAACAACCCATTTTGTGGTCTATAGTCTGCTGAAGAGCTTCGCTTGTATTTGGATCTCCTTGAGTTTAAGAATGTTATACTCAAAGATGTGTAAAGTAGAGCCAACTTTGCACACAGTTCAATCTTGAAATGTTTCAGATTTTTAAGCTTACCTCGTTTTGTAGTTTTGTGATGTGTGGCAAGATGTCACACATCTTCATGAAAGTCAGAAATGAGCTAGCTCATATTTGCTTTAGAATTTATGGTACCAGTGTAACAAGTTACTCTGAAGAGGAAAGGTAAACTGGTTCAGTTTACAAAAAGAGACTCTGCTATTTGTATGATCAATCACTTGGAGAATTCTGCTCAGCAGCCTTTTCCTGGTCAGCCTCTCTTAGTCATAAAGCCAGCGGCTGTTAGAAGGTACTTGGTTTCAAGTGCTGCTCTCCAAATTAACTTCCCAAGTTTGTGCTTAACAGTTGTAGTTGTTAGTTTATCCACCAATAAGTCATATCTTTCCTAATTCAGTTTAAACTTCTCTCTTTAAAATGTTCATGGCTTTGTTTTTACTGAACTGAGCCACAGGTTACATTCGTTTGGTGAATAAGTATATAGACCTATAGTTTGAATACAAAGATGACTGAATATACTCGTCTTGGCCACAAGCTATCTTGTGTGAATTATAGGTTCAAAAGAAAAGTGGCCCTTAACTATATTTATCAAAATCAAATAAGAATTTTAGGGGGTTTTGAACTCGTTAAATTTCCTGTTGTAAATGATCAAAATGTTTATACAGGCAAATGTGGTTCAATCTCATTTGCAAATCTGTATTGCACCTGCCACTTCATTACCTGGCATCAGCAGTTAGACCAGGGTCCTTGGAGATGTTCTCCTTGTAGAATCGCATTGAGGACACGATGGAGGATGTCACCCAGTAAATCATCACATTGGTCAAAAGCTCATCAAGAGAGTATTTGCTGTTGAGAGAGAAAGATGAAGAAATTTCATTGGAAGCTGTTTCTCAATATGGTATATTGGGCTCACACCCTGAAGAACAGTTGTTACTTTTGTTCTCTGCTTGTTTTTAAGCAGCAAATCAATCAGCACCCATGTGCCCAGAGCAAAACTGCCTGGTGCTGAAGCAGTCCGCTCTAAGTTTAAACTACTACTTGTCATGTGTAATCTTTAATCCTTAAAATTCAGCTTTGACTGGCTCGTCTTTTGCCTATCTCCTCATTAGTTCTCATCACTCATTCTTTTAATGGGTCTTCTCAAGGAAGAGCATCTGTTTTTCTTACCTTTCCAAGCCTCCATCATCTTTGTCCAGAAATGATTTATCTGTCCAGGTAGAGAATTTCTCCAAAATATATGCAGCAAGCCCCACAGGGGAGTCATTCAGTCCGCAACCTAATTCAGGAGAAGAACAGGAGAGCTATTGCAGTTGCCTGGCTCTTTTGTAGTTGCCAGTACTTCAGTAGAAGTTAAACTGGACTTTCATGAATTCTTCAGTTTCCTATGAGAATTCAGTAGAGAGTCTGTATTTTACTAGCCCTGGTAGTACTTTATTGACAAATTTACCCCAGTGGAATTCCAGCTGTAACTGACAGCACTACAGACTCAGGTAATTCCTATATAAAAGAAGCTAGGAGCTAAAAAAGTCCTGTTGGCTTCTTGGTAACGTGCTGCAGAAGGAGCAAATTCAGATGTAAAGGGATTACACTCTGAAAAGAAATTTCTGGTAAACTGTTGGGGAGCACTGTCCTGCTTAGGATGGATAACCCAGACCCTGAGTGCTGTTCATCACTTTTTATCTAATTTAAGCAGTGGAGTGTTGTGTATCTGTTACCTGCTCCTGCCATTGGGGAATGCTAACAGGCATTATAAACACGGCAGATACACAGCATATTGTACCTGTGTTCTTACCTGTAAAACAGGGATAGGGATTACTTCAGCAGCGATAGAGGCTTGCCTTGGGAAAATTCTTGTACCATACCGTAGGCTGTAGTTTTACAGTATAGTCAGTATTGCCTACTCTCAAGTCTATTTTAGTGTGATTTTAGCACTGAGTAACTCTGTAGAAGATGCACAACATGGTCTCAATTTAGTAGTGGACAATGCTAATGCAAAGTAGGTTTGTGTGTTGACACAACAGTTTCCCTGCACTGGCAGGCCTAGAGTGATTTGCTACAGATCGAAGTCATGTAGATGCTTTGACCAGCAATGGTAGAGCAAGCTAAAACGTGCCAGCTAACATATGACCTGGCTGGAGATGAGTATTTTCTGGGCTGAAGGCTGCCTCTGAACCACTGTATTCAACATCCATGGATGAGATGCTCAGAAATACCAGACTTGTTTGCAGTCATTTAACCTGTACCACATCTTAGGTACCACAACCTGTGGTGAGTGAAAATACTTTAGCTTTGCTTTAAACCTGCCTAATGACAACTACACTGATAATGTAAGTATTTCTTGAGACTGAGTAGAGAATACACTTTTTCTCTCCTATTCATGTTCTACATTTCACAATCTTAGTGTGCTACAAAATCCCTGCTCTTCTTTTTCCAGGTTGAAGAGGCCTAAACTACGTACAGTGCTTGTACAAAAGCTGCTTGGTCACTTCAGTCTTCCTTTTTCCCCCTTCCTGTATTCTTCTGAGTCTAAAGTATATTTATGAAACAGGGTGAACAGGGGTGCAACAGATTTTGAATATAATGGATTTACTGTTTTATCTTAAATCTCTTTTTGCTTTCTTTAAGAGTTTGTAAGATTCTTTTAAACTCTGAGCTGGCTGACGTTTCAAAGCACTAATGATGACTCATGGATTCTCTCATACGGCACCAGCCAAACTAGAGCCCATTGTGATTTTCTTCCTTTACTTAAATTGCTTTGGACTTTGTTGACATCAGTTTTATTGGCCAGTTTAATCAACCAGTCACTTAAATGTTTTTGCAACTCTCTGCAGCTATCACTAGATTAAACCAAACCCTGGATAGCTATCAAATTTTCACTTAACCATTAACTTTTATCTGTAGAGAAATTAGGATCATGTTGAAAT
This sequence comes from Grus americana, assembly GCF_028858705.1. NCBI lineage: Eukaryota > Metazoa > Chordata > Aves > Gruiformes > Gruidae > Grus > Grus americana. The sequence continues at coordinate 91,217,356 of NC_072854.1, forward strand.
GTACAGGTGCCAGCACAGATTTTTGTGATACTCTCCGTCCCCTGGAAGTTGCTTGCTTATTCCATGAACTTAATCCTTTTCTTAGAGCAATTTAATTTCTTTAAGAACACTGGGGAGAGGAACCTCAACAAAACTTTTTTTGAAATGAAATATGTTCCATTACTGGATCCATAGCTCTTTGGTTCTGCTAGAGCTCTGATTTTTGAAGGATGATTTCCCTGTGATATTATCACCTGTAAATCAATTCTATTTAAAATAGTTCTGCTAGTTTTCTGATCAGAGACTAGACCTACTTGTCTTCATTTTTCTGGGGCTACCTTCACTGTTTGGCTCTTAAAAAAAACCCCCAAAAAACCCAAAAGACACACAAAAAAAAAAAACCCACCAAAAAAAAATCCCCAACCTGGTATCTTGTTTGTCTCCTTTTATTTGTTTGGTATTGTGATCAGTTCAAGGAACAGACTAGGCATTAGTTGATGTTTCAGTCTGAGTTTCTTCTTTTTCAGTGAATTGCCAGGATGGAGTGCTATTCATTCTACGGTCTTCACATCTGACACCAGTCTGAGACAGCTCCACTGTCCTTCCTGATGAGGGATTACTTCAATAAAGGAACACCCTGTAAACCTTGCTAGTGGGGACTGCTGCAAATAATTAATTTAACTTTTCTGAGATTGCCATATCTTTCTTCAGACTCCTTATCTACTGGCTCCATAACTATGTCAGGCTTCTGGCTTTTCAGGTGTTAGGGCTGTTGTCTACCTTTCTGCAAGACTCACATTGCACTTGCTTATGATATTTTTCTTGTTTTCACCCACATTTATTTCTAGAAGCTTCAGTTTCAGGATCCTGTGCTTTACTTTAAGAGACTTTTTGCAAAGGGGTTCTTTCCCCAAAAGAAGTGGCATGCCATTTAAAAGACCTTGAAAAGTGTTATTTGTAGTCTCCGTCTTTTTTTAAGCTGCTCTTTTTAACTTCCTTTTACACAGTTCTTGTCCCCATGCCATGCATTCAGTCACCAGAAGTCATTGCTTCTCAAATAAGGTTGGCTTTGTTAAACTGTAATTTTTTATATACCATAAACAGTTAGTACACAATGTCCATAGCAATATAGAGAAGGTTCATTACCTGCAGTGTCTGGTTTGGTGGCTTGGATGTGTAAGTATCCAGACTCTCGCAGAATATCATATATATTCTTCTGGATGAAAGGGTATGTACGTCGAACATCTTCCTTAGTGAGGCCTACGAGCCATGGCACATAAGCCCCAAGCATCACAGAAATCATCCTTCTCAAACCTTGTTTGCTGACAAAGATGAGATTCAGATGAAGCCCTTTCACAGATCTAAAATTAAGTTAATGAATAGAAGGTTAAATCAAGCAATTTTCTGTCTCCAAATTTTCTAGAAAATATGTCTGACTGGAGCTGTGATAGAAGCATTTCACTGAGCCAAATACATAAAGCCCTTCAGATTCATCATGATTGAAAAAAAATTTATGGGAGCTAGAAATGGCACAGCTTGTGCCATCTCCATCCAGCTGTGCCACTGGCATGATGTTAGGTTTAGGTACTCAGTTTCTGGATGCGGCATATCCATGCTGGTAGCTCTGGCTGTTGATCTTGTGTTGTTCTGTGCTGTAGGGAACAGGCTGTGTCGGGTATTTTCTGAAAAACGTGAGTAGATCACACGTGGCCACAGCACTCTGGATGCTGTGAAGCACAACTGCAATCGGGAACTGTGAGCTGCTCAGCCTGCGATCTAACTGCTTTAAGAGCTTTCCCAATTCATCTGTCCTCTGGCCTAAGCACGGCCGTGATGCCTGCTTTTTATTAAATGCTAAACAATGAGCTGTGATGCCATCTTCTAAGGAGGGTACTGTGTTTCTTTTCCGATCAGTCTCAACTCTGCATTTTAGATAAGAAAGTCTTATACTTTGTGGTACTATTCAGCTGCTGAAAGGCTGAACACCTTCCTTCCTTTTCACCTTGCTGATTTTAAATTTATCTCCTTCCTGATTGAGAATGATGATCTGTCTCCTTGAGGTCTCAAATAAAAATGCAGCAGAGTTTACTTCCAACAGCTAGTGAAAGAAAAGCCAAACAGCACTGAAATTTAGGAAGCATGAGAACTGTGCCAGTATCAATGCAGAGCATACAGAAGGGGATGAGAGGCATGGTAAACGGAAGGCAGGACCAGGACCATGGAGCCGGAAGATAGGGTAAGAACTGGAGGCAGCTTTTCCCTGATTCCCTTTGCTACTCACTGTGGCAGCATCTGGGCCATGTTTGTGGTAATACGAGATCCCCAGTCTCCTCCCTGTAGGTAGTATTCCTTGAAGCCCAATCTGTTCATCAGCTTATGAAATATCCGAGCAGTTGCTACGGTGTCAAATCCTGTAGGTAAAGAGAAACACAGGAGAACTGCTTGTCCTAGTGTTCATCCCCTGGCCAAAGATCGTGGCCTGACAGAGGCACGTGAGCATTCTGCTGTGTGAAGGCACAGCGTGCTACGCTGCTCTGCCTTGCTGCCTGGCAGTAAAGTGAACACAAGATGATAGAAATTCAGTGGAGAGTGGAGAAAGTGGAAAGCAAACCTGGCTTCCAGCTACCATTGCCTTCCACATCTCCACAGCCAGCCCCAGAGCCTCAGCGACGTGGGTGTTAGTGCAGAAACAAACATCTGCATTCACAAACTGCAGCGTCCAGGGGGCCTGGGGATGGCTGAGGTGTTAACTCCGAAAACCTTGCGATTCCAACAGAGCCTTTTTATTGCTTACCTTGCTGGTGCGGTGCCTCCGAGAAGCCGTAGCCTGGGATGGATGGGCAGATGACCTCAAACACCACGTCACCCTCATTCAGGCCGTGCCTGGCCGGCTCCGTGAGCAGAGGGATGATCTTGTAGAATTCATAGAAGGAGCCGGGCCAGCCATGGACCATCAGCAGAGGTTGAACAGCTTGACCGTGAGGGATGTAGGAGGGCTTCACATGGATAAAATGGATATCAATCCCTGCCACACATCCAAGACAGATAAATTAAAGCTCTGGTTCCATCACAATTTCTGCTCTGGACTCTGAAGAAGGAGGGTGGCGAAACTGTAGTTAGCATTCGTAGCAGAAGTTACACAATCAACCCATGGCAAGAAGATGCCTAACTGAAAGGGAATGCCTGGCATTGTACCTACATCTCTTCTTTTTCATACATACAGAAGTATTGATCCCACCCCCAGATACTGGGGTCACAGGAGATTGAGCATCCATCTCCTAAGAAACTGGTCTTACAGTATGTAAGTAGAGCTGCACTTAAATGACATGGCAGAACATGACAAATTTACAAAATACATGGGTGATAAAAAGAGAAACATGAAAAAGTAAGTGCAAGATAGAAGTTTAACCTGCACATCGCTTGCCTAAAGTCTGGCTAACCTCACCTGGCTAAACAGGATGGTGGTGGGGGAAATTCTAGCCTCAGAGTCTGGGTAAATTTTGCAATTTTCAAAGGTGACTTCAAGACAATAGCAGAAGGAAACTTCATCATTAATTAACACAGGTTCAGAGCCAGATGAAGCCCATCTTGAAGCAGTCCTAATCTTATTGCCACTGTATAATGGTCTTAATCTATAAAAGGTTATTAATAATATAGTCTCTGCTAGTGATATTTCACTCATATCACTAAGCTGTTACGCATACTGTTGTCTTAAATATTGTAACCCCTTAAATCCCCTCCTCTGTGCATTTCCCAGCAAGACCTGCTGAAGCCACAGAGACCCCCTCACCTTCAATGGTGGTTCGGAAGTGGGGATATTTGTTCAGGACTTCCACTTGCTTGCGCCAGTTGAATTGGTTCTTCCAGTAGGCTACCACCTTCTGCAGGTAGCTGGAGTTGAAGCCATAGTGGAAAGCGGCCCCTTCCAGTGGTGGTGCATAGCGGGCCCGCTCCAGGCGGTACTGCAGGTCCTGCAGAGGGGAGCCCTTCTTGCAAGGCTGGCCAGCTGCCCGTGCGTGCCCTGTACCAGGGTGGGCATGGACGGGCTCTCCTGGCTCTGCCGGCTTTTGTACTGCTGTCTGGGACACCATGAGCCCTCCTGAAGCAGTGGCATACTCTGCATGACCCCGTGAATCGTTTATATGGGGAATATATTTTTCTACTGGTTACCAATTCCTCTAGGGCCCCCTGGAGTACCAGGTACTACGCTTGCCTTGCTGCTAATTCACTTTAGGGTTTTTGGCACTAGGAGTTTGCTGGCACCACCAGCTGGGAGAAGAATAAGTTGTTCAGCCTGAGCTGCTGATTGCTAGTTGGCCAGGTAATTAGGGACAGGCATGTAGGGACAGAGTCACACATGCTGAGACACAGTCAAGACCCTATCCCTCTTCACCCTTCCAGCCCTTCCCCCTGTGGAATCCCTCAATCCTGCCCCACCAGTGCCACTGCTGTCCCAATGCCCTCCCACCCCACTCTACCATCCACAGACCCACTGTCAAAGTCTGCTGCTCAAAGTGTGGCCTTTCTGCAGGAGCAGCCCCAGGTTGCATGGAGAGTCTGTGGTCTCAGAAAGTCCTTATGGAACATTGCAATGAATCTGAGCTCAAATCCTGTTTGTAAAGGGTGGTGAGCCAGAACAATGTGAGGTAGCTGCACTGGTGTATATAAGTGCACTGCTGCCACCCCCAAGACATCACCTCAAAGCAGTAAGGTTGGTGATGGACTGACTGGCTCCTTGCAGCTTTCTGCCCCTCCCTACGTGCCAGCCACCGGTACCTCGATTTCTTTGTCAGACGTTTCAATCTTGAAGGGACGGATACTTTCATCTTCTTTCCCTTTTAGGGGTCTTTCACCTGAGCCCCACCATCCATCGCCCATTTCAATAGTCTTGATCTTGTGTCTAGACCTCAGCCAGTAAACCAGCATCCCTCCAACCCCCAGGGTGGCCACAGGGACCAGGACTGCATTCTTCTGAGAATATTCAAAAGACCTGGGGAGGCATAAAATTGTGTTCAACAACAGAAGTGTCAAGGGACTATGCTGAGGCTTGTATTCACATTGGCTGGGCCTGAGCAGTAACAAATGCCTACAAATCCCACGGAGTCAACAGGGGCTGGGGGTTTCTGTTATTTTTGAAGATCACAGGCAAGATTTGTGGCAGGGTTACATCTACCAGTGCTTCTTAGGGACCTCAAGTCCTTGCTGCTCAGGACTTGCTGATCACAAGGCTTCCTTGGCCCTCTCCTTGTGAACTGGAGTACTCTGGGGGGCAGTGGTCAACAGGCCAGTCTATTTTAAGGCAGGTACTGGAGTGAATGGAACAGTAGCAGCTGGACTCCTCCAGAAATAAAAATTGCACGTACAGAATGGGCTGAGGAGCAGGAGCAGAGACAAGGGTCTTCAGCTGCTGGAGAGAGCTGCATGTGCTGGACATGCCCCTCTTGGCAGTGCTTCATACATAGCTTCCCTACAGATTCAATCATCTTTTAGGGCAACACTGGCCTTCTACCATAGCTCTCCACAGGTAGGGGTCTCTGTCTGTCTGTCTGTCTGGTCCCCCTGTTTCTGTCCTAGACAGCAAAGTTTCAGACTTTCTTGAAGTGTGGGAGCTAAGTCACCAGAGTTAGTTTTAACAGACAGGCAACGTGTTTCGAAACTGTTCAAACTCTTGAGCAATCAGTCTCAAATGTAATGTACATTCCTGTCCCTCTGACCTGTGCTTCAAGCTCTCCAGCTTCCCTTGGGGGTTAATAGAGGTGTCTGGGGCTATTGCAGGGGGCTGCAAAGGGGACTGTTAATGAAGATTTTGTTGCTGTCGTCATATAGGGTAGAGAAGGGAGGGGACTATGCTGTTCCCCAACCAGGGTGCTAATAAAAAGTGGAGGCCTCCGCACAGAGCAGCTATTTCACTTACCTGATCCGGGACAAGATGCTCTCCCTACAAAAGGAAAAAAAAAAAAAGATGATGATCCTTATAGGCTACTAGTGTTGTGTGAATGGTACCAACCCTTGGGGATGGTGCAAAAGATGTCACCTGCCAGCATCAGTTACTGCCCAGCCATAGGATCACAAGCTGTTTAGCCACCCAGCAACATCTGCCATTATTTTTCCTACTTTTTGGATGGGACAGAAAGAGAGGGGCTCAGACCACTGCCTCTGCACAGAGAGACAGTATTTCTGGGTGGTGTTTTAGCTAGATAGTTTGTTGCCATAATATTCCCTCCTTCAGCACAATTTAGATAAAATGCATTAAACAAATGGGTAGGTGTCCTTGTGGTGGTTCATCCCACGAGCGGCTGTGTTACTTCAGCCAAGAAAATAGTTTATTTTGACTGCTGTAGCGATAGGTGTGCAGCCTTGGCAGGGCACTTCCAAGCTCAAAGGTTATTCTGCTGCCAGCCACATAGTGTGCATCGTGCTGTGGGGCTGGGGAGAGGAGAGGCTTGTGGGACCTTTCCCTGTTCAGAGTTCAATGAGCTGCTATACCTTTGCTGCTTCTAACTACTCCTGACTGGATACCAAGCTTTTAGTTCTCATCTGCCTGGAGGACAATGAAAAGATCCTCCTTGTTTCCCTCTCAGCCTGGTAGATTCTCTTGCAGGAAAAGCAGAGTCTAAAATCTAGCAAAATTAGAAGTGACAAGAGAAAGTCTTGTTACTTTGCCTTGTGGAAGGCAGGTAGATCAGGGAGCCGTTTGGTGTTATAATCATGATGCCCTGAGACAAAAAAAAAAAGACAAAAAAAAAAGGACTTGAAACTCCATGGAAAACCATGTCCGCTGGCTGTTTTTTTTTTAACCTAGTATTGTTTCCCTCTGCTGCTTGTAATGCAGAACCCAGTGGCTGTACTGGAGACCCCAACAGTCCCCAAGGCAATTTGGTAACGTTCTCTGAGACAGCCTATGTGTGATTTTTGAGGAGGTATCTCCTTAAACTGCTC